>NC_087561.1:19761655-20080869 GCF_036250125.1 Pseudopipra pipra | reverse complement strand
TCTGAGCCTCCTTTTCTCCAGGATGAGCCCCCCCAGCTCCCCCAGCTCCCAAACACAGAGCACTGGGGATCAGGGCTCCCTTTCCCAGGAAATCCCAGGTTTTTGGGACAACCAGCCAACTGAAATCTGTGGAGAAGAGCAGCCGGATTTGCCGAGCCCAGCCCAGCTTTGAGGACGCCCTGCCTGGCGCTCCTGCTGCTCCTCCAGCAGAGCCTTGGGTGACTGCTGGGATGGGCCACCAAGGAGCACAAATGGCACTGCCAGGAGATGTGACACGAGACACAGGGCAGGGAGGGACACGAGAGCTGAGGCTGTTTATTAGAGCTGAGGGGAGACAATTCCTGCAGGAGACACGGAGCTGGGGGGAGACTGCACAACATGGACAGCTCCTGCTCCTTGTAAGGCTGGCAGGAACGCTGCAACCATCCAGGAACACATTCCTTCTGCAGCTTATCTTCTGCTTTGGTACTTTAAACAATCCCCCCCCCAACCCTGGCGGAGCAGGGGCTGCACCAGTCCACCCCCACCCCCGGGACTGGTCCCAGTAAGGAACTTCTGGATGTGGTTTCCACACATTCTTCCCTGGGAGGGTGGGGAGGCCCTGGCACAGGTTGCTCAGAGAAGCTTCCCTGGAAGTGTCCAAGGCCAGGTCTGTGTCCACCTGGTCTAGTGGAAGGTGTCCTTGCCCCTGGCAGGGAGTGGAACTGGATGGGCTTTAAGGTCCCTTCCACCCAAACCATTCTGGGATTCTCTGCTTCCCGATGCTTCCACGAGAAAACAGTAAGTCTGGACACTTTTAAAACACAGAGGCTGACTTTCAGGATTTGGCATCCAGCATTCCGCCTCTGAATTAAGAGCTAAAAGGACACAATTCTGATTTCTGTGAGTGGAAGTTCAATTCTGTGAGTAAGCATTTGTGCTGTAAATAATTCACAGCGATGAGGGGCACTGGGCAAAGCCTTGGGAGGAGTGGGGGGACACTGGGATTTCAGTGGAGCTCTCTTTGGGAGAGGGAATGGAGATGCCCCTTCTCTGGCACGTGAGACACCTGCCCTCAGAGCTGGGTTAAAGGAGCAGGGGAAGGACAGTGTTATCTTCCCAAACTGGCAGCACTTGAGGAGGCAGAAGAGGAATTAAAGCTGACACACAATTAGAGTAGAGCCAGCCTGCCAGTGCTCCTGGAAGCCCATGGAAAGCAAATGGAAATCAGGCAGAAGCTATTCCTAGGCTGAATTTGGGGGTGAAAGAAGTAGAAATAGGCTTTTGCTAAGAACTAAATTCAAACCCTTCCAAGAATCCAAATTTAGTGTTGAAGGCTCCCGGTGCCCATGTGCCAGCTCCCACAGCCCGGCTGCACATGGGAAAGAAGGAAAATAGAACCAGGAAAGGCCCGTGGCAATGAGCTCCCAGAAACCTGAGGAGCTCTGCCTGATTCCCAGACTTTGGAAAACCAGATCTTGAGGATGAGGCTGCCTTGTCTCATTCCCATCATTGTCTCCGTGCAGGGGACAGTGACAGGGTGTTGCACTCACTCATGGCCAGGGGGCAGCGAGAGGGAAAGAACTGGAGGAAAGCAGGAGCAGGAATTCTGCTATCTTGGCCAGTCAGGAGCTGCCAGCTATATTGGTGCTGCTGTGGACTTCCATGGCTGCCTTCCAGCTCTGCAGAACCCTGGAAGCAGAAAAGGAGCAGGTGAGCACATGGAGCAGGGTGAATGGAGGTCAGTGGGGCAGGGATGGGCTCACCAGTCACATCACATTACAAGGAAACAAGGAGCAGTGAGGCAGGAGCCCCTTTCCCTCCTCCTCCTCCTCTCAGCAGCAGCAGGACAGGAGGCCTCTACAACCCAGTGCAGGAGCTGCCATGGTGCCTCCTGCCCCTTCCAGCTAATCAGACAAAACCAAACATGTCCAGCCCACTGATCTGTTGGCAGTGTCCAGCTCCAGTTTTCCCAAAGGTTTTCCTCTCAAAGGATCTTTACCCAAAGGAGTGGCTGCACCTGCCACCGAAGTGCTGCTCCCTGTCAGAGGAATGTTACAGCTCCAAACCCCCCGCAGCAGGTCAGTCCAGGACACAGGGAGGGACCTTTAATCATCTCCCAAGAGGACTTTCTACCTCTGAGGGACACTTCAGTCATCACTCGAGCCAGCCCCTGCCTGTCACCCCGGGAAGCGTTTGTCACCAAGATTCTGGCTCCAACTAACACCCCCCAGGACCAGCTCGAGTGTAATTCTGCAACAAGGTCACTGCTTCCCACTGAAGGGCCACAGGAAGATCCCAGCATGGACCTTCCAGGGTTGAAATGCCCTTCAGTCAGGGAACCCTGAGCTCCACACCCTGCTGACCCCAGAAAGGGGCACTGCAAACTCACCTAGAAGAGTTTCTCGTAGCATTTGTCGCAGTGCACAATGTCCCGGTGGATGAATATTTTATCAGGAGATCTCCCATTGCTTTGTGGCAAATTCCACACTGCCAAAGGGAAAACAAGGAAGTCAGACAGCAACCAAAGCCCCACACAGTAATGACAGCAGGGAGAGAACAATCTCTGCATTGTTTTATAAGGGGCTGAGGGTGTGACCCTTGAGGCTGAACAGCAAATGGACCTGGAGGCCTCCTCCTCCACCCTCCCCATCCCTCCTCCTCCCACCCTCCCATCCCTCCTCCTCCCACCCCTCCCCATCCCCACAGACTTTCCTGTAAACTTTGCAAGCTTTGAGGCTGCAGCCAGCCCTGTGTTGGGGCACAGAGGCACAAAGCAGCAAGTCTGCCCCAGGGACAGCGACATGAGGGTGTCCTGAGTGTGCTGCTAATGATAAAGAATCCTCCTTGTTCTAACACACATTTATTCCAGCCCCTGAAAAACTTGTGGGATGCAACCAACACCCGGGACTGCCCAACTTCGTTTGCCCCGACACGACGCGAGCATTTGGCACACGCTGGATCCATCACTCTGAAAGCCTGAGGATGGAATTTGCACCAATATCCTCCCTCCCCCTCCATTGCCAGCAGCTCAGGGAAGCAGCAGAGAGGTTTACCCTGAAGCAGTACTCGTGGCAGTGGATGTTCAGGTGCTCTATGATGATCTTGGGGCAGTCTCGGATCTCGCGGCTGCAGTAGCTGCACACGGGGTCACTGGACCTGGGCAGGACAGAAGGATGGATTCCTCTGCAACACCAGCTGGTTCCACTCCCAGCACTGGTGGCAGAGGCTTTTACCAACCCCTGTGAGCAACCAGCTCCCACATGTGTCAAGTGATGGTACAGAGGGACAGGTGCTGTCCAGGGGTGCAGGACAGGTCTTAGAATCACGGAGTGGTTTGGGTTGGGAGGGACCTTAAAGCTCATCTCCTTCTACCCTCCTCCCGTGGGCAAGGTCACCTCCCACCTCCACCTCCACCAGCCAGATTGCTCCAAGCCCTGTCCAACCTGGCCTTGGACACTTCCAGGGATCCAGGGGCAGCCACAGCTTCTCTGCCCAACCTGTGCCAGGGCCTCCCATCCTCACAGGGAAGAATTTCCTCCTAATATCCCATCTAAACCTACTCTCTGTCAGTTTGAAGCCATTCCCTGTGTCCTGTCACTTCAGGCCCTTGGAGATAGTCTCCCTCCATCTTTCTTGCAGGCTCCTTTCAGGTCCTGGCAGGCCACAATTCGGTCACCCCAAAGCTTCTCTTCTCCAGGCTGAACAATCCCAACTCTCTCAACCTTTCCTCCCAGCAGTGCTGCTCCATCCCTCTGATCACCTTCCTGGCCTCCTCTGGCCTCTCTGACTTCAAGGCAATGTCACTGTATTTTCCAAAGATCCCTCCATGCTGCTGTTCCACCAAACCCCCCCTCCAATATCCTCAGAAAATCAAACCCTTCCAGTCATTTCTGGGTCAGGGTTTGCTGAGCCCCCCAAGGCAGCCCCGACCTGTCCTACCTGTGCAGGGGAGCACTGGACAGGTAACTGTGGTGGCTGTAGCTGGCTCTGCCCACATCAGTCAGATCCACAAGGCTGCCACTGGAGATGGAGAAAACACAGGAAGAGAATCTCAGCTGGAATCATGAATCATGAATGCAGGGATCTGGAATGTCCCAGCACCTGTTCCTTGGGGAGAAGCTCCCCAAGTTTCCTTCCCAGCAGGTCAGCATAGGACACGAGGAAGGACATTTAATCACCTTTAATTACAACTCTGCACCTCTAAGGGACATTGGGAACATCCTGGAGGAGGGAGGGAGCAGGAGGAAGCAGTTTCTTTCCCTGCTCCATCATTTAGTGTTACCCTTTCCATCAGGGAAATGCCTTTCCAGGGCTGGTCAGAGAGTCAGGCAGCCCGTGCTGGGGGTCCCACTCCAGGAGTGGGTCCCACTCTAAGGAAGGGGCTGAGAAGAGCCAAAAACTTGGGCAGTGCAAGCTCCCTCTGCTCTCTCCCTTCTCCAGTATATTCCCAACCCCATGCTCCCACCCCTTGCCAGCCATCAGACCACCCACCAACCAGGTTATCTCATTAAAATGTCAGAAAAGGCAGGATTAGGTGGGCTGGGAGCAGGGATACAAAGAGGGGGAGCATATTTTCCACTGGCAAAATCCTGCACCGGTGGCTGGACCAGCAAAGCTGTGAAATCCTGCCTCCAAAACACTCACCAGCAACACTCCTCTGGATGTTCTCTGGAAATAGGACCTGTTTTCATTGCTCACTGAACTCCCAAACCCTGCCCTATCCTGCAGGAAAAGGCAGGGAGCACATCCCTAGTCTCACCCAGCTGAGTGTTCCCTCCCTGCCTGGCTTTCCTGGATATTTGGCTTATCTTGGGCTGCTGACAGCAGCTTTGCTGAGCTCCAGGACAGGCTGGAGATTTCCAGGCTGTAATCAGCTCCCCCAGGAATGCCAGCACAGCGCTGAGGGAGGCTCAGTGCCAGCGGGGAAGCATCAGACTGGGGTTAACTGGTGCCACAGCACTGGAAGGATGATTTCCATGGGGCCAAACCCTGCTCTGGGCCACGCTGCTGCCAGTCTGGAGCAGCTTCACTCAGTTACCTTCAAGCAGAACACAGAAGACTGAAGATTTAAGCTCAAAAACGGCCTAATTTAACTTTTTTAATCTCAAAAAATAACTTTTTTTGAGCGAGAACCCCCAACCTCCACGTTTTGCTCACCACTTCCAACCCTTTGTTTACGTGTTCAGGTGCCTGGTGAAGCCTCACGGTGGCCAAACATGCAGCCTGAAAACCTGCAGGGCGGTGTTTGCATCCACCTCAGAGACCATCCCGCTCCGAGGGGAGCTTCCCTGCCCCCTGGGAGCGGCGGGACAGAGGGATGAGTTGTCACAACGGGTCCTCACCCAGCAAAAGTCTGCTCCCCAATTAACAGGGCTAATTAACTGCGGACCTCTGTGCTGGGCCGGGCACGCGTGTGTGTGACACAAGTGTGTGACACGTGGGGGACACAAGTGTGTGACACGTGTGTGACACAAGTGTGTGACACGTGGGGGACACAAGTGTGTGACACGTGGGGGACACACGAGTGTCCCCCCCGGCCGCTCCTCGTACCTTCCGTAGCGTGGGGAGGCTGGAAAGCCGCCGGTGTTCACGTACTCCTTCACAAAGAGGATCCCTCTCCTAAGGAACCAGAACGGGAAGCATTTGCATGAGAAAAGAGTGGAGCTAATGAGAGACCACGCGTGTGTGTGTGTGTGCCGGGACACGGGACGGGATGCTGCTGTCCCGGGATAAATCCCGGAGAGCGAGCATTGTTGCTAAAGAACACCTAATACACTCCTCTAATTACCCCACCAAAACAAATCAAGTTAATTAGGAAGAATGGGATGCATAATGTAACCCTTTCATCCAGTTATCCGCCGGTTTTGCAGGGATAAGTCCTCCCCAGCTCGTGTCAGGATTATGCACACAGTGAGCGCGGAGAGCGCTCGCGGTTCTGCCCGCGGGCACCGACTGGCACAGCGCTGCTTCCCGGCGCTGCTCCGCCTCTGGAGTACCCCCAGGGTTTTCAGCCAGCGCTGGTTTGTCTGGGGATGGTTTTGCTCCCTTTGCATATTCATATCCCCGCCTCTCCCCGCTCCCGGTTTCAGAATTCCATGCCCCCTGTGCGTGCAACTGTGCCCAGGCTGAGCTCTGCCCTGTGCCCCCAGCTCTGCCTGCAACCACGACACGAACTCATCAGGCTCTTTCTCCACGGGGCATTTTCACTGCTGCCTAAAAGCTACAATTAATCCTCTCTCCTTACACGGGCAAACTAAGCCCTGGCACAGCTGAGGAAAGAAAAGCTCTTCTTTGTATTTTTTTAACTGAGAAAAAACGCTTTCTGTGTCATAGAAACATGAATCCCAGAATGGTTTGGGTTGGAAGGGCCCTTAAAGATCATCTAAAAGGACCTTAAAGCTCATCTTGTTCCACCCCATGGGCAGGGACACCTTCCACTAGCCCAGGTTGCTCCAAGCCCCGTCCAACCTGGCCTTGGACACTTCCAGGGATGGGGCAGCCACAGCTTCTCTGGGAATCCATTCCAGCACCTCACCACTCTCCCAGGGAAGAATTCCTTCCTCAAGATACTCTCATCTCCAATTCTAATGTGGAATATTGATGAGGAACTGGGTCTGAGCTACTGAATAACTTTAGATAGAATCCCAGGATTGTTAAGGTTGGAAAAGATCCCCAAGACCAACTGTCAGCCCAGCAGCACCACCATGGTCACCACTAACCCATGGTCCCAGGGGCCACATCCACAAGTTTTCTGAACACTTCCAAGGGATGGGGACTCCACCCCTGCCCTGGGCAGCTGGGCCAAGGCTGGACAACCCTTTCCATGAAGAAATTTTTCCAGTATCCCACCTAACCCTCCCCTGGGAGCTTGAGGCTGTTCCCTCTCCTCCTGTCTCTTGTTCCCTGGCAGCAGAGCCCGACCCCCCCCAGCTCCCCCCTCCTGTCAGGGGGTTGCAGAGCCAGAAGGTCCCCCCTGAGCCTCCTTTTCTCCAGACTGAGCCCCCCCAGCTCCCTCAGCCCCTCCTGCTGCTCCAGCCCCTTCCCAGCTCCGTTCCCTTCCCTGCACACGCTCCAGCCCCTCCATGTCCTTCTTGTGAGGGGCCCAAAACTGCCCCAGCACTGGAGATGCCTCAGCAGTGCCAGCACAGGGACGGGCACTGCCCTGGTCCTGCTGCCACAGGTGCCAAAGGCTGGGATGCCCCCCTCCCAGGATGGCTCTGTGCCCCCTTGGCTCTTTACCCGGTAGTGCTGGAGTCAGGATGGAACCCGGGGCTGGAGAGCCTCTCACTGGAACTGGAGAGGAGCCTGGTGGGAGAGGGAAAAGCTGTGAGCCACCACAGGAGCCAAGCTGGCAGGAGAGGACCTACCCCTGCTGCTGGGAGGGCAGGTTGATATCACAGCCCTTAACTGGCACCAAACCAGCTCCTTTCCTGCTTCCCTGGAGAAGGGGTTTGGAAAAGTCTCATTTATAGGGCCATGGGAGAGATGATCGATAAGGACAATAAGATCCTCCAATAAGGACAGACTCCAAGTGAGTCAGGCAGCCTGAATGGGAGCAGCTCTGGAGGGATTTGGCACGGGATGTGCAGCAGGAGAGGAGCAGCTGGGCCGTGGCGGCCAAAGCCAACACCACTGTCCCCAGCCCAGTCCTTGGAAAAGCTGCAGAAGGGGAAAGGTGGCAAATCTATGGAAAACAGCCTGACCCATTGGCTCAGCCATGAGACCTGGGCTGTTTGCCTTGCAGGGAGGAGGCTGCTCTTTCCTGGAGCCTTTCCAAGGCTATCCAGGGATCCTGTGCCTCCTCTTCACACCCACAACATAGTGCCCAGTCCAGATCCAACACTCAGCCCCGTGGTGGCCCCATACACGTGGGTGGGCTGGCACTGCCAGGAGGGACTGCAGGAAGCCCAGGGCAATGGTATTCCATACTGGATAGCTCCTGCCCTTCCAACAGCCCCCTTCTGGGAGCAGTTCAGTCGTTTGATCATTGACTTTCTGGGGACTTTCTGGGGATACTGATCCTGTCTCTCAATGTCTCTCTTCACTTTGAGCTCTTTTTTCCCGTAGCAAAAGCCAGTTCTTGGCCAGGGACCAGCTCTCCATCCTCCTGCCCCTCTGCTCTGGCATCCCACATGGTGGGAAACCTCCAGAGACCAGAGATGGATGTATTCCAGGCCCTGTGCTGGGCAGCTTTTGCTAGGAATGCTTTAAGAGAAGGTCTGTGCCTCTGGAATGGTTTCCACTCCCTGGAAACCGTTTCTCTCTTAGCTCTTGGCTTTGCTTCCTGGCTTCTCTTCCCCATATTTCGTGGAAGTTTCCCTCACAGCCACCACAGCTGCCCATTTACCTGGTGCTGTTGTAGTTCAGGCTGTCCATGTAGAAGGGCACCCTGTGGCTTCTCTGGGCCATGGACATGCTGGGATCTCTGGGAAGGGAGTCATGGCTGCAGGAAGGAAGTGGTGCAGTCTCAGGCTCTGATCCTGGGCACGTGAGGGATCCTCACAAGTGCTGGGAATCTTGGCTGAACGTCCCTGCTGGGCCCCAAACTCCCCCCCACTGCACAGGCATCGCCCGCTCGGGGAATCGGGACATCCCAGTGGATGAGCAAAGGGAGCAGAGGGGTGGTTTGGGGGTTGAAAGGTTTGGATGCCCCCCTGACTCACCGCCCAGCCGGGGGGGTGAACTCCCCATGCCCCCTGGCACCGTCGGAAACTCTCCCTTCGGGATCCAGGGTGGGTCTGGCGAGGAAGAACAAAGCCCTGAGCACGTTGGAGTGCCTGGAATCCCCACCCAGCAGTGCCCACCATGGCTCTGTCTGCTGGCTGTCCATGATCTCAGAGGTCTTTTCCAACCACAGGGATTCCATGATTCCATGATTCCCTCCACACCCCAGGCTGCTCTCCTGGCCCCTAAACCCAACCCCTGAGCATCGGGACATATCCAACGAATATATCCGAGATTGTTTCCTTCCCACTGCACCCCCTCCACATGCTGCCAGCCCTGCCCATTTTCCCTTTTCCAAGCCAGAAATCCTTAGAAGAATGGCTTTAACCCATGGGCACAGCTCAGGCTCTTTCCACAGGGAAAATGAGCCCATGGCTGATGGTCATGTGAGGGCAGGGTTAGGTGGGATACTGGGAAGGAATTCCTGGCTGGGAGGGTGGGGAGGCCCTGGCACAGGTTGCCCAGAGAAGCTGTGGCTGCCCCATTCCTGGAAGTGTCCAAGGCCAGGTTTGGATGGGGTTTGGAGCAACCTGGGCTAGTGGAAGGTGTCCCTGTCCATGGCAGGGGGTGGAACTGGATGGGCTTTAAGGTTTCCAGCCCAAACCATTCCATGATTCCCTGATTCTGTGAAATGTTGTCTCCAACCCTGCCAGCTGAGTTGAGGAGGATCTCAAGGCTCTCAGGAGGATTTTAATTCCAAGGCCTAGAGCTGCTGCTGGTGAGGTAGGAATGTCTTCCCCAAAGTTCCTCATGTTGTACTTTGTCCCAGGTGCACAGTCCTGTGACAGGCCCAAATCCATGGTGATTTAATACTGCTGTTCCCTCTGGGAACAAAATCCTGTTCTCACTCCTCGATGGTACAACCTGGAGCAGAGTTTCTGTCAGATC
The DNA here is from genome assembly GCF_036250125.1 of Pseudopipra pipra. Taxonomy (NCBI): domain Eukaryota; kingdom Metazoa; phylum Chordata; class Aves; order Passeriformes; family Pipridae; genus Pseudopipra; species Pseudopipra pipra. The sequence continues at coordinate 20,071,275 of NC_087561.1, read as the reverse complement.
ATTCTGTACCAGCAACTTTCCCTGTCTCTGCATCTTAAACCCTCCATGCCCAAACCCTCCACCCCCAAACCCTCCACCCCCAAACCCTCACCTCCTGGTGCTGAACACTTGGCTGTCCACATAGGCCGGGATCCTGTGGCTGGGAGCTGTCCCAAAGAGGGGCTGGGGGTCCTGGTACAGGGGCACAGGGTGCTGGCTCTCATGGGCACTGAGAACACTCTCTCTGGAGCTGAAGTCAGACCTGCTGAAGAATTAAAACCAATTTGACCATAAAGCCAATGACTGCCTGTGCTCTGCCCCCCTCACACAGGGGCTCAGGGTTTGCCAAGGCTGGATCCTGCCTCTTCCTACAGGCAAGAAGGAGAACCTGGGACACGATTTTGTTAAGAGAAACACAGAATCCCAAAGTAGTTTGGGTTGGGAGGGACTTTAAAGCTCATTTCATTCCACCAGGGACACCTTCCACTAGCCCAGGTTGCTCCAGCCTGGCCTTGGACACTTCCAGGGATGGGGCACCCACAGCTTCTCTGGGCAACCTGTGCCAGGGCCTGCCCACCCTCACAGCCAACAATTCCTTTCTATATTCCTTTGGTGAATATCATTGGATTAGGCACATTTACTGGGGCCAGGACTTCAGCCAGGTGTGTATCAAGGAGCAGGAAAGGCAAAGGACGATGGTTTGGGAGCCACTGATGGCAGAAGCAAAGGGATATTCCCACTGTACCTGGCTGCCCCTGGGCCAGGCTCACTGTGCCTCCAGTCCTGGGGACCATCTGTGGTGGGGATGGTTTGATCCTCATGGGCTGGAGTGACCCTGGGGGGGAGGAAAGAGCTGCATCAGCTCCAGAACCTGTGTCTGAGCCTGTCCCCTGAGGGAGGAAATGCAGGGACAGCATGGTTATAGAATCCTAAAATCCCAGAATGGTTTGTGCTGGAAGGGACCTTAAAGCCCATCCAGTTCCACCCCCTGCTGTGGGCAGGGACACCTTCCACCAGCCCAGGTTGCTCCAACCTGGCCTTGGACACTTCCAGGGATCCAGGGGCAGCCACAGCTTCTCTGGGAAATCCATTCCAGCACCTCCCCACCCTCACAACCAACAATTCCTTCCCAATTTCCCATTTATCCCTGCCCTCTGGCAGTGGGAAGCCATTCCCTGTGTCCTGTCCCTCCACCCCTTGTCCCCAGTCCCTCTCCAGCTCTCCTGGAGCCCCTTTAGGCCCTGCAAGGGGCTCTCAGCTCTCCCTGGAGCCTTCTCTTCTCCAGGGGAACCCCCCCAGCTCTCCCAGCCTGGTTCCAGCCCTTGGAGCATCTCCGTGGCCTCCTCTGGACTCCTCCAGCAGCTCCACATCCTTCTGATGTTCAACTGCAACAACTCCTGTGTGAAATCCCTGCAGTGCTGAGGGTCTGGGATGAGGGGGCAAAGGTGGCCCTGGCAGTTGATGTTGGTTTGGGAATTCACTAAGCCAAGAAATGAGCATTTGTGATGCCTTTGGACAGGGCAGCAGGAGAACTCCGGGGGTGGGAGGCACTCTCCTGGTTCCCTGACTCCCCACCTGTCCCGGCGTGGCTCGGACTCGTCGGCACGTGGGGTCTCTGGAGCAGGGGTGCTGCTTCCTCCAGGTCCAGAGCTGGACCTGCCAAGACAGGAGACCCTTTAGAGTCTGCAGAAGCACCACTGTGCCCAGAATTCCTGTGGGATGTAGATGCAGCCTCAAGAAAAGTGCAATATCCCTTCATAGGAACGTGCCAGATGGAATCGTTCAGGTTGGAAAAGCCCTCCAAGATCATCAAGTCCCACCCTCAACTCAGCCCCACCACCATGTTCACCGTGAAACCACGTCCTCAGATAATCCAAAGAGAAACAAGACAGAGGGAAAATCCAGACCTGTTAGAAAACAGGGCTGAAAGGAAAGAGAAATAAAGCTCCTGATGGGCTTCAGTTCCCTGTTTACCCTTCCCAAACCTGACACCTGAATTCTGGGTGTTTAGTTGCAACTATTATGGGTTATCCAGCAGTCCTGTGTTCTGTTTCAGTCTGCTCAGGGTGTGAGATGGCCTTGTTTGGGTCCTCAGCTCCCTCCTCCCAGTGTGGGGACTCCCAGCCCCAACCCCAGCACCCTCAGTCCCTCCTGCCAGAACCCCCTGCAGCAAATCCCTCCGTGTTCTGCCATCAGGAAAAGCAAATCCCAGTCTTTCTCTTGCCTTCTTTCCGTGAATTCTTCTCTCCTCACATGGAATGACATCCCCTTGTCCGTGTCCCTGCTCCCACCAGTGCTGTCCTGGGACCTGGGGAGAGGAACACTCTGCTTTACACCTCCAGGTGAAGATGTTGCTCACTGAGACACATGTGAGGAAGCCCAATTTGACCAAAAGCCTCAACTCTTTCAAATTCAGGGGAAAAATATGGACAAAAGCAAAGAAACCCTCAAAGTCCTTCCATTTGGACACTCAGCTCTGCCTGGGGAAGTTCAGAACGAGCCCCAGGGTTACCACAGAGGCGTCACCCCAGGCCAAATTTTATTGCTTCTGTTGGCACACGTCCCTAGAGACAGGCTCTGCTCCCAAATTTAAGGTCTAGGCAGCAAATCCTGGCAGTCCAGCTGGACACGGTTTGCTGGCTCCAGCTAAGGAGGATCTTTTCTCCCAGGTTTTCCTATAAAACCCTGACAAAAGGTTCACCCAGTGGAAGCGGCGCTAGAATCGGGCACAAAAATGTCCCCACGTTGCACAAGTGGAGGTTTAGGTCGGACATCAGGGAAAATTTCTTCATGGAAAGGGTTGTAAAGCACTGGAACAGGTTGCCCAGGGCAGTGGTGGAGTCCCCATCCCTGGGAATGCTCAGAAAATGGGTGGATGTGGCACTTGAGGCCACGGGTCGGTGACCACGGTGGTGGTGCTGGTTGATGGCTGGACTTGGTGACTTTAGAGGTTTTTTCCCACCGTAACAATTCCATGATTCCATGAAAAGAGGAGCCTGGGAGAAGATTTTTAAAAACAGAAGCCTGGGAGAGGATTTTGTGAGTGTGTGGACATGGGGGAAGACACGCAAGGAATGAACCCTCATCCTACAGGAAAAGGCAGGGGGGATTATCCAGTTCCTTACCCGACCATGCCAGGCTCATGGGCTGTGGGTTCCTGTGCCCTGGGCAGCTCTGGGTGGGCACCATGGCCAGCAGGTCCTTGGCCCCTCTCAGTGAGGCTGGTTGAGCCTGAAAACCTAAAATAAAGATCCACGATTAAGGCAGTGGAGAAAATCCCTGCTGGGGTTGGGGGGGAAGACACCCATTCCCAGGACAGGAGCCACCAGGCCAGAGCTATTCCCAGCATCCCAGAAGAGCCAACACCCCAGTCAGCCCAGTCCTTACTCGTTCCAGTGGGGCTGGAGCTGTGCTGGGCCCTCAGGACTGGTGGAGCTGCTCCTCTCCTCGTACCCCAGGACAGACCTGCCAACCAGAAAGGCCCATCACATCCCTAAAAACTGGCACTGGAGGATACTCTGCTCACCAGGCAGGGCTTGTGCCAACCTGCACCAGGACCTTCTTTCCGTCACAACAGTTGCATTTCCATATATTCCAGCTGCTTCCATATATCCCTGCTGCCACTCCAGCATCCCTGAACATTCCACTGGATTATTAGGGAATAAAAAGGGACTGACTGAACCCCACCAAGAGGAGGAAAAGTCTGGAGGCTGTGGCTCGTGTCATAGGAGATGGAGAGGGATTTAAACCTCAGTTGCCTCCATCCTTGGGGCAAAAGTGGGGAGAAGGAGCCTCTTTCTGTGCCTGCCCATTCAGGTTTCCCTTAATCCTCAGTATTCCTCACAAACCCACTACATTCACCCCACTCCTACCTTTTAAAGGAATATTCCGTGTCCTCTCTGTGCACAGGGGCTCTCTCAGTGGGAGGAAAAGGGACATTAGGCTGCAAGCTGGACCTGTCCAAAAAACCAAGGTGTTTCCAGCTTGACAACTTTCCAGAGACTTCGAGGGGGGGTTGTGTGGAATCACAACACTGCAGTTTTATCAGCCCAGAAAACAGAAAGGAATTGTCTCAGGGAACTGATTTTCCTCCAGAAAGCCCCATTTTCACTCTCCCTAATCCAGAAGAAGAGAGGCTGTTGGTGGAACATGGAATCAGGGACTGGTTTGGGTTGGAAAGGACCTTAAAGCTCATCCAGTCCCACCCCCTGCCATGGGCAGGGACACCTCCCACTGTCCCAGATTGCTCCAAGCCCTGTCCTTGAAATTTGCTCAGCTCAAGAGCTTTGATGAGCCAATCCATGGAGTCAAGTCCCAAAATAATGGATAAATAAGTGAGAAAAGCAGCTCCAGGGAAATCAGTGTTTGCTGACAACAGCAGCAACTCTGCCCTGCCTCCGACAGTGTCAGGGGAGGAGATGCTCCAAAATCCTGTGGGATGGAGACACCTTTGAGATCAGTGCTAAAAGCTGCTGAATCTGCTCCTGGAAAATCCCTCCAGGACCATCCAGTCCCCCCTGTGCCCGACCCTCACCTTGTCCCCCAGCCCAGAGCACTGAGTGCCATGGCCAGTTCTTCCTTGGACACCTCCAGGGGTGGGGATCCACCACCTCCCTGGGCAGTTCCAATGCCTGACAGCCCTTTCCAGGAAGGAATCCTTCCAGAATTCCCAGGCTGCTTCTCTGGGAAGAAGTCATGTAACAGTGAACAGAAAGACTCTGTTCCCACTGTTTATCCACACGGGATTTCCCATTTCCAGCTGCTTTGTTGCCCAATGTGGATTCTGCTTCCAACTCTACTCTGGACAAGTTATTTATTCCCACCCCAGCTTCCCTCTGGGAGCAGATCCAGTGCCATGCCCAGGCCCTGAGGGTGCAGGGTCAGACCTTCCAACATCCAGGGCAGGAGGGGGCTCGTAGTGATGGAGCAGCTCGTCCGCAGCATCCCCAGGTCTGTCCCTGGAACCAGAGCTGGACCTGGAACAGGGGGAGATTGGTGGGGCCCAACAGGAAGCTCAGCAAGTTGGAGAACAGAGCAAGAAGCAAAAACACCAAACAGGAGATTTTCCTTTCTCCAGTATAACATCTTTTCTTCCTGCTCAGCTCAGGGAATTTCCTGAAGGGCTGAGCCATAAATCCAACCAACCCATCCCCGTGTCAGGAAAGCAGCTGGAGGATCTCAGTCCAATCTGAGATTGGGCACTCTTTAGTGCCCTGACATTTGTCAGTGCTGGGTCAGGAGAAGACCCTCCTCGCTCTAAAATCAAGGAGGAAAAGTGAATTTTACATTTATTTGACACTTACTTGGGTGGGTAAAACCCATTGTTGGCTTCTGTGTGCTCAGGGAAGCTGCAAAGGAGAGACACAACGTCAGGAAGCAGCTTTGGGGAATGTTGTGCAATGATTTGCCCATGCATTTCGTAAAAGAAAGGAGGGAATCCCTAAACTTCCCAGGCATGTCCCTGTCCACAGGGAAAATGGCAAGAAACTTTGGGGAATTCAATGCATGGGAAGTACAAATTTGGTAACTGTTGCAAAAGTAAATAAAGAGGTGGAGGTTGGAGGCTGAGAGAGACGTTGAGCGTGAACCTCTCTGTACTGTTAAAACCAGAAATAAAATCCATGCCACAACTGGTTTACACTTGGGAATAAACCTGGATTTTTTTTTGTATTATTGAAAGTAAAAAGGAACAAAATATCCCACAATTGGATTGAAGAGGGCAGTGTTTTCTTTATCCCCTCCCTTAAATGAAATTTAGACAAACTGCTGCAGTTCTGCAAAGCCCACATTGAATGTGTTTTTCCACCAGCAAATATCCAGAGATTCCAGACAGCTCCAGAGCAGCAGTTGCTGATTTGCACAACACCCACTACAGGAATCTCAGGAGGAGATGGGAGGACTTTACCTTCCATTCATGGAAGCCACGGTGGCTCTGGGGGCCTCATCCCATGGGAAGGGCTCAGGCTTTTCCTTCAGAGCTTTGTCACTAGAAAAAGGAAAATTCCAGTGAAAACGTGACCTGTCAGCATTTCTGATGGATCATTCCACAATAATGTGCTGATATTTAGTTGAGAGGAGCCCAAAATGGGGCTAAATCTGTATATCAGGATAGGAGGGTCAACCATCTGAGCACAGAGGGCCTGACTGCAACTTATGGATCATGGAATGGTTTGGGTTGGAAGGACCTTAAATCACATCCAGTTCCACCCCCTGCTGTGGGCAGGGACACCTTCCACTAGCCCAGGGTGCTCCAATCCCCCTCCAACCTGGCCTTGGACAATTCCAGGGATGGGGCAGCCACAGCTTCTCTGGGAAATCCATTCCAGCACCTCCCCACTCTCACAACCAACAATTCCTTCCCAATTTCCCATCTAACCCTCTGGCAGTGGGAAGCCATTCCCTGTGTCCTGTCCCTCTATCCCTTGTCCCCAGTCCCTCTCCAGCTCTCCTGGAGCCCCTTTAGGCCCTGCAAGGGGCTCTCAGGTCTCCCTGGAGCCTTCTCTCCTCCAGGGCTCCCCCAGCCCGACCCTATTCCCACCTTTCCCTCTCCAGCCCCGTCACGCTGTGTGTCCGTGTCCTCCCTTCCCTGCCAGTTCCTCCCTCGGCAGTTTGAGGTGGTTTCAGTCCTGAGGCATCCCCGAATTCCCCTGGGAGCCTGGCTCCCAGTCAGGAGCAGCTCTGTGCCCCTGGTGACCCCAGGCAGGCACAAAGGGGGCCTTGTATTGCGGCTGCTCCTGCAGGGACACGCGGGGACACGGCCGTGGCTCTCAGCTCAGTGCCCACCACAGCCCAGCCTCTACCTTTCCTCGAGCACTCCAGACTTTGCTCCAGCCTGGGATGGCACTCTGGGGACATTTCCAGCCTGCCTGTCACTGCTGGGGGTGCAGAGCGAGCAGCACTGAACTGTGTGTGCCCCACAAATCCTCTGGTGACCCCCAGCCTCCCACAGCTCCTGAAGCACAACAGGGGAGGCCACGGGGGCAGCTCTGCCTGTTCCAGTCCAGAGCAGCCCCAAATCCAGAGGGCTCACCCTGGGAACAAAGGGAGCCCTGCCAGTGTGGGGGATATTTTAGAAACCACAGAATCCCAGACTGGGACCTTAAAGCCCATTCTGTTCCACCCCTGCCATGGGCAGGGACACCTTCCACTAGCCCAGGTTGCTCCAAGCCTTGTCCGACCTGGCCCTTGGACACTTCCAGGGATAGGGAGTCAACAATCAACAGCCTCTCTGGAATTCTCCTGTGTGCATTCCACAGGACCAAGGGGAGGCAGATCCCTCTCTCTCAGGAGGGCCAGAACCTTCCCTGCCCTCAGCTTTGAATTCCCTGTGTCACCTGTCCTTTGGGAACCTCCGTTAGCCTTTAAATTCCCAATCAGTTCCTTGTTCCTCAGGTTTTCCTCCACACAACAGAGCTTTCCACACTTCCCCACCCCCTCCAGATTTCCCACAGAGGCCCAGAACCCACATCAGCAGGAGCCACTGGCCACTGAGGGTCAACACATCCCCTGCAGGTGGAAAAACTCCCCAGGGAATGGCAACTGGAGCAGGAAAATAAAACGAAATGCATGACCAAGAGTGTTTAGGGACTGAGGCAGAGAGCAGGATCCTGCAGGGAGGGGAAGGAAGGGTGGAGAACACCGACAAGCTGCAGCTCAGCCAGCAGATGATGCTCTTGGAATGCAGGCCAGGCTGGAGGGGTCCCGTCCAGGGGACACCAGGAGCAGGTGGATGCTGTTCCTGAGCAAAGAGCTTGTGTTGAGCAGCACAGAGCAGCCCCTCCCCACTCCTCACCTGTCCCCACGCTGTGTCACAGCCTCCCAGGAGGATTTCCCGTTCAGGGCCTGGCTGTCCTCACCATTCCTGCAGGGAGAACAGCAGGGAGCGTGAGGGAGGGGGCTGAGGGGCAGCCTGGGGCACAGGGACTGCACAGGGGGTGTTTGTTGGGATTGTGCTGCCAGCAGGGCAGGGATGGGGGTCAAACAAGAGCAGGTTCAAAGAGCTGCAGGTTTGGGCTCATTTCCTCAGCACAGAGAACCAGGTGATGTCCAAGCTGTGGGAGGTCCATCTGGGAATGTTTCCTCCCAGGTTGCTGATGCTTTTGGGAAGTGCTCCTCTCCTCAGCTCCCTCTGCTGAGTTCTTGCTGTGTCCTGGATGTGTCTCCAGGAAAACCCCTCCCCAGGCAGAGCCAAACGTCCCTTTCCTGGGGAGCCCCAGGGGCCAAGAGACCCACCTGATTCCAGCAGAAGTGGAGCTTCTCCCTGCAGTTTCCCTCAGGGATGGGGATGTTTGGCTCCTGCTGCCTGTCGTGGGGCTGCAAGAGAAGGGAAAGAACGAGGCTGTCACCCCTCATCCAACCAGCTCCAGCTGCCCAAAACTGTCCTGCTTGAAGAGCCCCTTTTGGGAATGGAGAAAGTGGAAATGAATCATCACAGTTTTCAACCCACTCATTTACAGAGTTATCTTATTAAAACCTTTAAATTCAAACCGCTGCTGTTTGTCAGGAATATCCACCTCCTGCAGTGACAGCCCAACAAACACACCAGAAGCAGGGAAGCAGCAAAAAACACTTCACCATGTTTGCAGTGAAAACCATTTCACCATTTTTTATACCGTATCCATGGATTCAGTCAAAAAAAAAAAAATGGAAAACAACTGAAAATTATCCCCCTACACCTGTTTGGGCAAGAAAGAGTTCAGCTGGATGGGGCTTGGAGCAACCTGGGGTAGTGGAAGGTGGAACAAGATGAGCTTTAAGGTCCATTCCAACCCAAACCGTTCCATGATTCTGCGTTTGGGGTTTTTCCTTTCACATCCTGAGGTTTTCTCTCAGAATGTTGCGAAATCCTTGGAGGACATGACACGGATTTTAGACATAAAACCTCTTTAAAACAGCTCCCTGCATCTAGGAAAAGGTCTTCTATGTTCAAGGCCGACAGATTTGGGTCATTTCCCCTCTCTGAGGGGGACTCTCCGACCTACAGCCCCCAGAATTATCCCAGATATCCTGGCTGTGCTGCACTTACCTGGAGGGAGAGGCTGCTGCTGCCTTTGGCTCATCCCAGGAAGATCCAGGGGTGGTTTTCCTTGGCCTGTTAGCACTGACAAAAAACCCAAACGACAAAGCATTAAAGACAAGGGATTTTTAGGAGCTTTTTTCCCATGGGGGTCCTGCTTTCTGCCCCACAGCTCTTGTCTCTCCCTGGGCAAGGGCTCCCAGGGGTGTCCCTGTGCCCCGTGGCACTGCTGGGACTCACTCCTGCCTTTCTGCTCAAAGACCTCGTTTCACAAACCGATTTTTCCCCTTTACCAAAAGCTGCAGCTCTTCCTACGCCCAGCCCGTGCATTTGCACAACAAACTCCCCCAAAATGCGCAGCTGAAAGCTCAGAATTCCCCAAAATCGAGCAATGTGAGGGAAGGAGGGAAACTTCTCCCCAGCCCTGCCTCAAACCTGCCCCACAACGGCACGAAATCGGCGCCGGAATTCCCGAGGCAGCTCCTTCATCCCGAAAATAAAGCAGCTGGGGCTGAAAGGCCCCATTTATTGGGCTCCCTGCTGGGCCCACGAAGGCCCAGAGTGGCAGAGAAGCTCATAATGCCCTGCCTGGCATCCAGCCACCCCTCAGAGCAGGGACACGGAGCTGAATCCCAAATGAAACGGCTTTGCCTGAAAACAGAGGAGGTTCTCCCTCCCAGGGCAAATATTCCTGGTTCAGCCAAATCTTCCTGCATCTCCCTCAGCCCCACCCCCTGTGCCAGCTGCTCCTGCCCAGTGTGGGCTGAGGAGGTCTGTCATTCCATGGCAGGAACATTCCAGGTTGTCTGTGGTCCCTGGGAGAGGGACTGGGGCCGACACCTGCCCTCAAAACCAGTTTAAAGACAATGAACCTCCCACCCCCCTCTGCTCACCCCCATCACAGCAGAATAACCAAATCTCAGGCCTAAGAAAGCAGAGCTGGCTCAGGGGGTGGGAATACCAGGACATGGAGTATTTGGGATGGGGATGAGGGGGGCAGTTCACACAGCCAAGCTGGACAGGAAGAGAAAACCTTTGCTGTCTCAGGGCTGGGCGAGGGTTGCTCTGACTCCTCCTGGGATTGTCTCCCCTCAAGGGCCACCAGGCTCATTCCTGGTGGAGACAGGACTGAGGGGGCTGTGGAGGGCGATCAGGAGGGGCTCAGTGCCAGCTTCTGCCTCTTCAACTCCCTGAGAGGCCTTAATGTGGCAGTGAAATGTTAAAGGTGACATTCAAGGCCATTTGCCACCCCCAGGGCTGTCACTTGGTACTTGGTGACACTGCCCTGTCCCTTTGGCTGCCCCTTTGTTTCCCCAGGAGAGCTGAGGTCATCATTCACTTCGGATTCTTTCCTTAGGAAAGGACAATCAGGATTTCAGAATCATGGAATGACAGAATGCTCTGGGTTGGTGGAGACCTTAAACACCTCGTGCCACCCCCTGCCATGGGCAGGACACCTTCCACCAGCCCAGGCTGCTCCAAGCCCCATCCAACCTGGCCTTGGACACTTCCAGGGATGGGGCAGCCACAGCTTCTCTGGGAAGCCTCCTTTGCAAACCTTCCATCTCTGGTTGTGCTCAGGGAGCTGCTGCCTTGCAGAGAAATGCACTTATCCCCAAACCAGCGTGCCCTGGCATCCCAGTGCCCTGGCATCCCAGTGCCACCCTGCTCCAGGCCGAGCAAATACCTGCTGTCATCCGGCACAGTTGGACTCCTCCTCTGCTGCCCTTCCTCCTCTTCTATCTCAATCCTTTCCAAGGGGAAAAAGAGAGACAAATACCACGTTGTTTCCTATTTTCCCCAGGTGTAGTCCTGTTTTCCCTGGAGCTGTGTTTGCCCTGTTTCCCCCCGGGGCAGGTTGTTCCTGCTCCTCCTCCTGAGCTGAACGGAGCCAGGTCAGAGACAATTTTACAACCAGCATCATCTGAGTGCTTGAATTCCAGAGAAAGACATTTCCCTACCCCACTGACAGCTTTAGAAGTGGAATGCCTGAAGAGCATTCCCCGGCTGGCCAGAGTCAGATTCCCTGGAAGCAGAAAGTCTCTCCATGTCTCACGTTGTCCATAACCCAAAGCACCATCAGTGTTGTTTTCCCACTGTTTATCTCAAAAGAATCCCAGTGGGATCCAACCCCAAGCATCCTTTTTAAGGGAATTGTCCTTCCTCTGCTTTGAAACACCTGGGATCTGCTATCCCAGCATTTAACCTGGAATTCCACAGAACCCACTCCAGCAGCACTTCCCGAGGGTCCACGACCTACCTCTTGGCAAACAAGGGTGGGAATTCCTGTGTTGGGCTGCTGTGAAGGAAGGATTGAGGCAACAGTTAGAAGTTTGGAGGGAAAAAACACACCTTGGGCAGGGGCAGAGCCCCCCAAATCCCTGACCCAGCACTGCCCCAGGGGCTGCAGGGTCCTGTCACCCCCTTTGGGCAGAGCTGGCAGTGCCCAGGGGGGACAAATTCCAAATCAAATAATACAAATGCAAATATACAAGTAGAAAAAGCAGCTGGGAAGGAAAGAAGCTCCCCCAAAGGGCCTTTTTAATTGCAAATTGATACCATTTTTTTAATTGTTCTCCCAGCACGAAGACCTGGCTCTTCCCACAGCACACACCACCCAGTGCTCCAGAGGAACCAGCAGCCAGGGAAAAAACACCCTCAAAGTCCTTATAGACCCTGTCCAAGCGCTTTCCATGTCCTTACACATCCTATCCAAGCACTTCTCCCACCCTGGGCACCGTTGAGTGCTGCTGGCACATCCCCTCCCTGCTCCTGCTGCACCTCCCTCCCGGTGCCTCGTTGTGTCACCCAGAGTTATGTCAAGAGGAAAAGCATTTCTAGTGAAAGCAGCCTGCAAAAAAACCCACAAAAAACCCCACCCCCTCACAGCTCCTGGGAGAGCAGAGACCTTGAAAATCTGCTTTTTTTTCCCTCCCAGGGAAGAGATGGACAGCAGAGCCTTGGGCACCAAGAGCTCCCACACATCCCTCACGCTCCTGTGAGGTTCTTCCCTCCTGTGAACCCACACGGGGGGTTCTTTTTTTCCCCACAGAACTATTTTGAAGCTGCAACTAAGATCAGGGTCTTGTAAATGCAGCTCTTGTCCAAACACAAACTGTCACAAAGAGCTGCTCCATGCTGGAGGCAGTTTAGGTTTGTTCTGATTTTTCTCGTGCACTCAACGAGATTGGAGAGAGCACTTTAAGAGCTGAGGCTGAAAATTGGACTTTCTATTTCAGAGCTCTCGTGGTTTTTCTTTTCCTGAAGTTTCATCCCTCTCAGGGAGGAAGATTGGAGGATTTCCCCAGTTCTGCAGAAAGCTGCAGATATCACAGGATCATGGAATGGTTTGGGTTGGAAGGATCTTAAAGCTCATCTCATTCCACCCCCTGCCATGGGCAGGGACACCTTCCACCAGCCCAGGTTGCTCCAAGCCCTGTCCAACCTGGCCTTGAGCACTTCCAGGGATCCAGGGGCAGCCACAGCTTCTCTGGGCAACCTGTGCCAGGGCCTCACCTCCCTCACAGCCAGGAATTCCTTCCCAATATCCCATCTAACCCTCTGGCAATGGGAAGGCATTTCCCCTTGTCCTGTCCCTCCAGGCCTTGTCCCAAGTCCCTCTCCAGCTCTCCTGGAGACCCCTTAGGCCCTGCAAGGGGCTCTCAGGTCTCCCTGGAGCCTTCTCTTCTCCAGGTGAACCCCCCCAGCTCTCCCAGCCTGGCTCCAGAGCAGCCCTTGGAGCATCTCTGTGGCACGTCCTTGGCAGCTGCACCTTCACCATTACCACGGTTCCCTTCACCTTCAGAGCCTTGGGACCAGCCACCATTCCTGTGAGACACCTCCAACAGCCCCTTCCCAGCTCCTGCCCCCCCCTGGACATTGGAGACTCACCCGTTGCTCTTCTTGGCCGCCGACAGGACGTAGGCGCGTTCCCGGCCGGCCGAGCGCCGCAGGACACTGTTGGCAGCCTCAGTCCTGCAAGGAGGGAGAGACAGGGGCACATCCTGCTCATCCTCACCTGGCTGAGCTGGAGATTCCAGGAATAACCCAGAGGAGGCTGGTGCTGACCCTGACAGAGCTCCCACACTCTGGGGAGCAGAAATCAGAGAATTGTCAAGGTGGGAAAAAATCTTCCGACCATCAACCAGCACCACGGTCACCTCTAAACCATGTCCTCAGTGCCACATCCACGGGTTTCTTGAACACCTCCAGGGATGGGGACTCCACCACTGACCCCTCTTTCTGTGAAGAAATTACCCTAAAATCTCCAGTCTCCATTGAGCCAGAGCTCAGAGCAGTGACAGTGTCTTAACTTCTCCTTCAGCACCGTTCCTGCTGGACCACAGCACTTCCACATGGATGGAAAGCACCAGGGGGGAAAACCAAATACTTCCTCTTGCAGGAGGGCAGAGAGAGTTTTCCATTCTTTTCCCAGACCTGGATTTTTGCAATATTGGATACCATGGGACAGAAAAATGGGAGACAGGACACACTCTGTGTTCACCCCAACAGCAGGAGCACCGGGAGCACCAAGAGAGAGAGCAAATCCCTGAAAGGGCTTCTGATGGTTTGACCCCAGGGGGCAAATTACCCAGTTTTCATCTGTACAAGGCTTGTGTCTGAGGAAAAGGGGCTTCAGAGGCTCAGCTGGAAGCAACAAGAGAAATCAGACCTGTTCTTGTCTGCTGCCCCATCCCTGGAAGTGTCCAAGGCCAGGTTGGACAGGGTTTGGAGCAACCTGGTCCAGTGGAAGGTGTCCCTGCCCATGGCAGGGGTGGGACTGGATGGGCTTTAAGGTCCTTCCAACCCAAACAAATCTGGGCTGATTCTATGATTCTGCTCCTGAGATGAGCGTGACAGACCTGCCAGGATGTGGCCTTGGATTCCATCCCTGAGTGATCCCGACCCCGGGGGAGGGAGCTGGGCTCCTCCCCTCCTGCCAGGCTGTCTGTACATCTCTATCTTCTCACTGGGACACGAGGCAGCCCATGGATTCCACAGCCCTTCCCAGCTGCCCAGTTAATTGGGCTGTGCTGTCAGGTTGGATCATGTCAGGCTTTTAATTACATTTTGTTGGGAGGGCAGTGGCCCGTGGGCAGAGTTGGGCTCTGAGCAGAAATATATTATTATTATTATTATTATTATTATTATTATTATTATTATTATTATTATTATTATTATTATTATTATTATTATTATTATTATTATTATTATTACTACTATTTTATTGCAAACCAGCCCTAATGGCTCATCCATGTCATTCCCAGGAATGAACAGCCCAGCTGGAGAGATGCCACTTGTCCTTGCCCCTGCAGGAACACGGAGGGACCTCCAGGACTCACCTCTTCTTGTGTTCATCCGGAGAAAAAGGCACGTCCTCCTCATCCCCATCCACAGATTTCTGCCTGACGTTGTAAGGAGCTCTGCAACAGAGAGGGAAGGGGAGAGCCAGGGTAAGGAGCACAAGCCAAACACAGCTGAATCCATGGACATGTGGAAATGGTTCAGCTCCTGGAAAACACTTGTATTTTCCATGTGCATTGGGGTGCACTCGTCCCTGCAGGGTTTTGTTTCCTTCCTCCAGCCCCATTCCAGAGCAGAGCCACATTCCAGCAGTGCTACCCTGGCACAAGGCTCCTCCTTTCTCCAGCTTTCAGGAAGTCCAGCAATGCTCCAAACCAAGTTCCCAGGCTGCATCCTCCAGCCTGTGCCTTGGGATAAAACTCCCTCCATGCAAAGGCCAGTTCAAGGAACACTTGATGGCCACGGAGGCTCTGGGAGCCACTTCTTTCCAGTGGGAGCTCTGGAAGCTTCCTGGGCATCCCTGTGCAGGTGGCCTTGGCACTGAGCAGGGACAGGGAGCTGCTCCCTCTGCACACTCACAGTTTCTTGTAGTCCTCAGTGGTCATCCTGTATCCAGAGGGGGACCGGCCCGGGCTCTGTCCCTTCATGGAATTCCTGCAGGAGGCACAAATCACACCTGTTAATGTGATCCTTCCCCAGGGGAGCTCCACAGGGTGGAGGAAAACAGGGTCAGCCCAAATATCCACCCTCACTAAATGCTGTTGAATTGAAGAGCAGCATTTGCTTTCTTTTTAGGGTTTAGGACTGGGATTTGAGGTCTGCTTTGCTTCCCCAGGAATACTGTGAGCTGTCGGAGCTGGGGTGGGCATATCCTGCTGTGGGATGGGGGAATTCCACCCCAGGACCTTGTGGCATCATCCTTGTCCCCAAAACGGGGGGGGGGGGGGAAATGGGGTTACAAAAGATTTGGCTTGAGATGAAACAAAGGACTTCTAGAATCACAGAACCATGGGATGGTTTGGGTTGGAAGGACCTTAAAGATCTTCCAGTTCCACTCCCTGCTGTGGGCAGGGGCACCTTCCACTCTCCCAGGTTGCTCCAAGCCCCGTCCAACCTGGACACTTGCAGGGGTGGGGCAGCCCCAGCTCCTCTGGGCTCAGATCAGAGCCACACTCAGATCTGACTCCTCGGGTTCCAAAGTCAGTGCCTTGCACAAAACAGGTTTCAAAATAACCCCCAACAAACAAACCCCATTAAAAACACCGACATGGAGCGTTCCAGCTTTGCAAGGATTCCTGGGGCTTTGTTCCTCCCTCCAAACCCTTTGCCAAACCAAACCCAAACCCACGAGTCCTTTCGCAGCCACCCCGAGCTCCGGCGAGGAACACACGGAGTTTGACCCCAGCATTCCACAGGGATTTAGGGGAGCTCTGGAAGCCCCCAAGCACTGGACAAAGCCAGAGGATGACCAGAAACGTGTTCCAAGTGTTTCAAAGCTCCTTTTCCTGGAGAAAAGGACGCACACGTACTTTTTCTGTGCTTGGTTAGGAGAGGAGGAATCTGGCACGGCCGAGGTCTTGTCGATGGTCCTGGTGAACACCCCCCTGGGGAGGGAAGGGACAGCTTCAATTTTTGGCTGGAAAATGTTTGGAACCAAGACCAAACTACGTGTTAAACAACAGGACTGTCTCTTCAGCAAGGCCCTCCCTGAGCACTGTGTTCCCAACCAACAGAACCCACCAGAGAGGACTGTTTTTCACGCTTGTTGCTCCTGATCCAGCTCTCCTTCCCCTGCAGCCCAAATTTATCCCATTCCATACCAACCTGATGAGGTAACCGGACTGGGGCTTGGAGGAAGGTGTCCTGTGCAAAGAACAGACATCAGTGAGTCAAGAAACACGGGGAAAAACAACAGCAGCAGCACCAGGGAATTGTCCACGTGGATGTCACAGCAAAAATCCAGCTGAGCAGGCCTGGAGGGATCCCAGAGCTGCTGCACCTGGGTCAGCCTGGGGAGGGTTCTTTAGAAATGAATAGTCATCAGGACAAGCCCTAGAAAAGATTTATTTTTTTTTTAAATAAGAAAAGTGAGTTTTAGAATTTTCCAGTTCCAATTAGCCACGCTGGCAGGGTTTTCTGGCTCAAAGTTAACAGCAAGTTGAGGGCACAGAGGGGAGAAGTTGGGTGTAATTGAGCTCCTGGTCAGTTTATCACTGGAAAACAACTTTATGTGAACTCCTCTGAGGGTCCATTCCTGGGAAGGGAGCTCCTCTGGGGGTATCCTGTCTAAGTGCTACAAGAAGTGGCAAGAGCTGGCACAGGAAAAGGGAGAGGAAGCAGGAAGCTGCTCCTGGGAGAGGGCAGTGCTGTCCCAGCAGTGGCACTGAGCTCTCACACAGCACTAGGCCCTTCCCAGCAGTTTGATATCCCAGGACAGCCCTCCTCCCAGCCCCTGGGTCCCTGGAGAGCCCTTGTGCTCCAGCTCTGAGGGGAATTCAGTCCCACCCAGGGCTTCTCCTGCTCTGAGGAGCCCCCAGGCTTAGAGCACACAGGAGGCTGAGCTGCAACCCCAGTCTTGTGGGACTGTGGGCTGGAAAGCATCCATCCTTCCTTCCTTCCCTCCATCCCTCCATCCTTCCTTCCTTCCCTCCATCCTTCCTTCCCTCCATCCCTCCATCCTTCCTTCCTTCCCTCCATCCTTCCTTCCCTCCATCCCTCCATCCTTCCTTCCCTCCATCCCTCCATCCTTCCTTCCCTCCATCCCTCCATCCTTCCTTCCCTCCATCCCTCCATCCTTCCTTCCCTCCATCCCTCCCTCCCTCCCTCTCTCCATCCTTCCTTCCATCCCTCCATCTCTCATCCATCCATCTCTCCCTCCCTCCATACATATATTCCTCCATCCTTCCTTCCTTCCATCCATCCCTCCATCCACCCTTCCTCCTTCCCTCCATCCATCCTTCCATCCATCCTTTCCTCCATCTCTCATCCATCCCTCCCTCCCTCTCTCCATCCTTCCTTCCTTCCATCCATCCCTCCCTCCACCCTTCCTCCTTCCCTCCATCCCTCTCTCCCTCCCTCCCACCTTTGCCCTCTCCATGGGGACAGTTTCCAAGGCCTTACACGACCTCTGTAGAAGATGTTCTTAGAGGAGCAGTGAATTTTCCAGTTCCCCCATTAAAATCAGCCCCCCTGGCAGTGCCTGTTGGCTCCAAACGAAGCCCCCAGCACAAGGCAGGGGCTCCTCAAGGGCTCTGCTTTCCAGCACAATCCCAGCAGGGAGCAGGTTTGAGGAGGGGAAGAACCACTGGAAGCACCGACCCCGTGAGAGGGGAAGGAACAGGATGGATCCCCAAACCAAGATGGGCCCCCAAAATTACCTGTCGTTCTGGGGAGCAGCAGGTTTTGGGGCTGGGGATCCCCCACTGGCCTGGCCAGACCTGAGAGAGGAGAAAACATCATGAATTGAGGGTCTGGCTGAACATGGCAGTGATGGTTTTGGAGAGAGCTGGAAGAAAAGATGGATTTGGGCTTGGTTTGGGTTCTAATTCCAGCGAAGCTGGTGCAGCCTGGTGTTCCCTGGCACTGTGGGAGCTGAACTCCCTCCCAGCCAGGTCTGCCCTGTGTTTGTCACTCTGGAGATGCTAAAGCACTTCAAAAAAATTTGGAGTTCTCCTGAGACTTCCAATGTGCCTGTGCTGCTGGATTCCCAGCTCCCAGGAAAGGGGATTTCCCAGAGCCCCAGCCTGCATTTATCCAAAATAAGCAGGAGTAGCACTTCCTTCTGGCCCTGTCACTGCCTGGCACCTCAGGGACCCCAAAACACCTCTGCAGCTGGAGAACAGAGGGCTTGGAGAATCCAGAGCTCCAGGAGTGCTTGGAGAAGGTGGGATTGTTGGGATGTCCTGTGCAGGGCTAAGAGTTGGACTGGATGGTCCTTGTGGGTCCCTTCCAACTCAGGGCGTTCTGTGGGGCTGCTCACAGGAGTGGGAGGAGAAGGGAAAAGGGAACATCCTCATGGAAAGGCAAGAAGAAGAGGAGCATCCTCGTGGCCACACTTACAGGGGGCTGCTCTTCTTCTCATCCTCAGAGTCCGAGTTGTGGTGGTGGATCCAGCTCTTGTCTCCTCTCAGGGTGGTGCGAACCTTCATCTGCTTAATGATCCTGCGCCGGTCCTCGTCCGTGGGGGGGATGATCCCTCCTGGAGAGCCAAGGGGAGGGAGGAGAGAGGGATCAGAAAGGCCAAGGCCTCCCAGAGCAGCAGGTGAGAGGGGGTGGAGGAGCAGGAGCACGGGGCTCTCTCCTCTCTGCCAGAGATCCCAACACCGGGCGAGTCTTTTCCCACTTCCAACAAAATATGGAGACACGAGGTCATCCAGTCCTCAGGATCAACTTATCCTGATGCATCTCCTCCTCTGCAGGGTGTTTTCACACCTCAGTGGTCTCAGCTTGCCCTGGTGGCCTGTCCCAGCTGGAGGAGACACGTCCTTTGGCTCCTCATTCCCACATTTCCATCCCCAAGCTCCGTTTCAAAAGCATATTGTCCACCCGAGTCTCCCTAAACCTGGGAATGTCCTTTCCTGGGTGGGCTCTCTTTCATCTCCATCCTCTTCCTCCTCCTCCTTCTCTCTGTCCAGGCAACCAAGCACAACTACACTCTCTGGTTGGAAAGGTCAGCAATGCAATTAAACATAAAATCAAAATGTGGGAAAACAGAAGATTTATGGATTGGGAGCTGCCAAGTCCTCCCAGTGGGAAACAGATGGGAGGAAAAAAGCACAGGTTCATGGGGAGGAGTATTAAAGCCAAAAATATTGGGAGTAGACAGGGAAGCAGACAGGAAAAGTCTCTCCCAAGGGAAGGAAATGTGCAGGTGATTGATGGGAAGGGCTCTGGTCATCCCAGACTGCCAAAATCCTGCTGGATCAAAGTGATTACAGCTGGATATTAGAGAGAGAGAGATAAACAGGGGCATTTTAGGGGGCACTTTTAGTTGTTTTCCCATGGAGGACCAGATAAGGAAATCTCCTTTTCCATGTATTTCTGACTATTTCCCATCTTTTTCCAGTCTGGAAATGCCTGATAAAGGCTGAAAACGTGGAGCCTGCTCTGCTCCTCACACTGGAGCCAAACCAGCTCAGGGGTTTGGACACCAGCGAGTTCCTGCAGCTTATCATCAATCCAAGGGAGCTGCCTGGGCTCCCTGAGCCTGTGGAAACACAAAATAATTCCATGTATCCATCAGGAAAGAAGGGCAGCTCAGTCTCTGTGCTCAGGATGAGCTGAAGGCTGCCCAGAAAAACCTCATCCCCAAGGAGCTGCCCAGCAGTAAATTGATTTATCTCTGGCACAGGCCCCTGTGCTTCGAGGAGGCATTGTTTGTTAGGAGGACAATTTTTATTTTGTTAAAAAATGGTCCCATTGGATCATCTCTAAGGAAAACACAGCTCTGAGGATGAGGAGGGTGTCCTTCCCCACATGGAATTAGCAGGAGCAGGTAAAAGGCACAGTTATACAGGGCCACAGCCCTGTCAGGATGCACTTTAGGGACACCTTCCATGGGGAGCACCTGGAAAGGGAAGCACTGAAATTGAAAATTAAAGCTGTTTCCTAATGGAAATGGGGCATTCCCATCAGCTCCATAGCACTGGTTCAGCTTCCCTATGGATTTGGAAGCATCATCCCATCTAACTGTGGCTGTACTTTCAGTGGGGGTTGCAGAGACAGGGAATTTTGAGAAGGGTCTTGAGAAGAGGATAATGGGGGAATTTATTAGTGATCTGCTCATCTCAAAGCCTTCAGCCAGGCTCCAAGCCCTCCAGCTCTCTATATTGTCATCACCACGGAATTTATAGCTTCATTTTGGAGCTTCAGGCTGGAGCAGGTCCCAGACAAGGAATCACAGAATCACAGGATGGTTAAGGTGGGAAAAGACCTTTCAGATCCCCGAGTCCAACCCTCAAACCAGCACCACCACCACGGTCACCACTGAGCCACGGCCTCAAGTGCCACATCCACGTGGTTTTTGAATGCTTCCAAGGGATGGGGACTCCACCACTGCCTTGGGCAGCTGGGCCAGGGCTGGACAACCCCGTCCATGAAGAAATTTTCCCTGACATCCAACCTAAATCTCTGCTGGTGCAACCTGAGGCTGTTCCCACTCATCCCGTCCCGTTCCCTGGGAGCAGAGCCCGACCCCCCCCCGGCTCCCCCCTCCTGTCAGGGGGTTGCAGAGCCAGAAGGTCCCCCCTGAGCCTCCTTTGCTCCAGGCTGAGCCCCCTCAGCTCCCTCAGCTGCTCCTGCTGCTCCAGCCCCTTCCACAGCTCCGTTCCTTCCCTGGACACGCTCCAGCCCCTCAGTGTCATTCCTGGTCATTCCTGGAGTGAGGTACCAGGAAAGTTGTGTCCTCTGCCCTTGGACACACTGCACTGAGGGAGCTGAGCAGAGACATTCCAGCAGGTACAGCTGAGCTGAGGAAACACAGGAATCACCACGAGAGGGAAGGGATTACCTTTGCTGACACCCAGGGACATCATGGTCACAGCAGCACCTTCCCCTGCACAGACTGCCTGAAGCCAACAAGCCCCTGGAAGAGATGAAAAAAAAAAGGGGATAAGCAAAATAACAGTTCTGCTGTGAAAACCTTTGTGGAGGGGACAGCAGGGCCACAGTGTCACAGCCACAGAGCCCGGAGGGGGGGACACTCTGCTGCTGTCCCTCTGCTGGGCTTCCTCCCCACGACCCTTCAAGGAGAGGAAAAACCAAATCCAGACCAGGAATCCCTCAGAGCGGACATGACTGAGGTGTTTTTCCAGGTCTGGGAAGAAAGTGGGAGAAGAGACCTTAGAAAAAGGTGGGATAGACCTTCTGGAGTCTACAGAACCCAGAGGCTTCTGGAGTAACCTTGGGGTTGGTGGCCAGTGGGAGCAGGACATGAGGGCTCTTGAGGAGGGATCTGCCAAGAGATCAACAGAGAGATCTGGGATCACCCCAAGACACAGCAGAGAACATCTCACCGCCTGTCTTGGAAGCAAAGAGTTAATTCTTCCTTCTGACAACAGCTGGGTCCCTCCTTCCAGTGACCAGGAAGGAGAAACTCCTGGATGTCCCCCCTCAGGATGAGGAGTTTGCAGAGCACTCACTGCTTGTTTAGGGCTGGAGTTGAATCACAAACAACCACAAACCGAAAGTTGGGGGGGGAAAGTTGGTTGGTTCAGAGTCTGCCACAACAATCAGGGGTTTTTTTTCCCCAACAAACAAATGAATAAATAAAAGAAAGGAAACCCCTCAGCACTGGCCCAGTGTTTGGGGATGAGGGGGACATCTGATTATAGGTTTGTCAGAAATGGTTCTTTTCTTTTTCCACTCCCTTGTTTTTTCACAGAAGCTGCAGGAGATGAGCCCTTGTTTCAGAGGAGAAAACCAGTCACAGACCGGTTTGGGTTGGAAAGCTCCTCCAGTTCCAACCCCTGCCATTGGCAGGGACGCCTTCCAGCTTTTCCATCCCTCCCCCCCCAGTCTTTCCTCGCCAGAATCTCCTGGATTCTGGAATGACTCTGCTTCTCAGTAATGAAAAGGCCCAACCCTCTCCAGGAGGATCTAAAATGAGGTTGTTATTCCCTGCTGGTGGGCTTGTCCCTGCAGTATTCCTGCGAAGCCACACGCCCAGGAAGAATTCCAGGTGCTGATCTCATGGCATTGCTGCCTGGCAAAGGCTCCTCCTTTGGCTTGTCTCAGCCAGAGCTCTCCCCACTGCACATCCCCTGCTCTGCCATCACCCCAAGGCTCCCATTCCTCCTGCAAACACTCCCAAACATTGATCCAGCTCCCACCAGGAGCAGCCAGCCCACCCCTGCTCATCCTTCCCGGATTCCCCCTTCCCATGGAAATTTAATAGACTTGCTGTTTAGAGAGAAAGGAGAACTCATTCTGAATATCCACGAGGAGCCTCTGAATATTTGGGTGTCTCCTTCCTGAAGGTGGGAGACGAGGCTGGAGCTGTCAGGAGCACAGAAATTCCTGTAATCTGGCAAATTTGGGTTAAAAAGGAATCACATTCCTTGGACCTCCCAGAGTGAGGCGGATTCAGACACAGCTACATCAAAGCCCATCCCTGGAAGTACCCAAAGCTGGGTTGGAGCATCCTGGTCTCATGGAAGGTGTCCCTGCCCATGGCAGGAGGTGGAACTGGATGGTTTAAGGTCCCTTCCAACTCAAACCAGTCTGGGATTCTCTCATTCTCCCTTGGTGCTCTCTTCTACTCATTAATCTCCTTCCCATTCCAGGACAAAATAAAAGCGGGAGATGAGGAGCAGTGGAAAAGAACTATCCAAAATGTCTCATCCATTCCTTTTCCGGTGCAAATCAGGGGCAGGGATAGGCTCCATCTGCCCCGGAATGGAGGCACTTGGAAGCCGAAGGGCAGAGTGATTCCCAGGTGGTTATCCTGGAGGAATAAGCAGAGGTTCGGGAACACGTAGGGAAGACTCTGGGGAAGGGCTGGAGC
The DNA here is from genome assembly GCF_036250125.1 of Pseudopipra pipra. Classification (NCBI taxonomy): domain Eukaryota; kingdom Metazoa; phylum Chordata; class Aves; order Passeriformes; family Pipridae; genus Pseudopipra; species Pseudopipra pipra. The sequence goes on along the minus strand of NC_087561.1, from coordinate 20,048,473 downwards.
GAGAGAAACAACATCTCTATTGCTTAAACAGAAACTTTGCTTCTTACTCACCCCATTCCCCCCCCGGATCCACCCGAGGGGACGGGAAGCCACAAAGGGTGGCACTGGCACGGGGAGAGAAACGTGCCAGGAACCACACGTGGGCAGAGCCTCTCCCCTGGCACCGCCTTCCCTGCTCCCACCCCCGCGATCCCGGGAGAGGTGGCGGCAAACACCGTCCTGCTGCTCCCCCGGGAGTCCTGCTGGGACAGACGGCAGGAGAGACGCTCCCCGGGATCGGTGACGCCCCCCGGGATCGGTGACGCCCCCCGGGATCAGTGACGCCCCCCGGGATCAGTGATGCCCCCCGGGATCGGTGACGCCCCCCGGGATCAGTGATGCTCCCCGGGATCAGTGATGCTCCCTGGGATCGGTGACGCCCCCCGGGATCAGTGATGCTCCCCGGGATCGGTGATGCTCCCCGGGATCAGTGACGCGCCCTGGGATCAGTGATGCTCCCTGGGATCAGTGACGCCCCCCGGGATCAGTGATGCTCCCTGGGATCGGCTTTGGGCGACTGGCTCCTGCGTTTTCCAGCTCTGAATCCTGCCGGGCGGTCAGGGATGCTCCAGGCCAGGAGCTGGAGGATGATCCTGAGTAGTGGGAGCCCCCAGGACACACAGACACCCTTTGGGGTGTCCCACAGCTCCGGCAGAACTCCCAGGGGTTGGAGCCACTCCCCTCCTGCTCCCCAGCAGAACAGAGGGGTCCGGAAGGAAACCTCTGGCAAATCTGACGGGACACAGGCCCGGAGTGTCCCCCTGTGCTGGCACTGCTGAGGCATCTCCAGCCCTGGGGGCAGTTCTGGGGTCCTCATAAGAAGGACATGGAGGGGCTGGAGTGTGCCCAGGGAAGGGAACAGAGCTGGGAAGGGGCTGGAGCAGCAGGAGCAGCTGAGGGAGCTGGGGGGGCTCAGCCTGGAGAAAAGGAGGCTCAGGGGGGACCTTCTGGCTCTGCAACCCCCTGACAGGAGGGGGGAGCCGGGGGGGGTCGGGCTGTGCTCCCAGGGAACAAGGGACAGGAGGAGAGGGAACGGCCTCCAGCTGTGCCAGGGGAGGGCCAGGCTGGATTTGGGGAAAATTTCTTCATGGACAGGGATGTCCAGCCCTGGCCCAGCTGCCCAGGGCAGGGGTGAAGTCCCCATTTCCAGAATTGTTAGAAAAACATGTGGATGTGGCACTTGAGGCCGTGGTTCAGTGGTGACCATGGTGGTGGTGCTGATTTGACGGTTGGACTTGATGATCCTAAGTCTTTTCCCACCTTAACAATTCTGTGATTCCCTGATTTTCTCCATTAACCAACTCTATCCAGTGGCTATTTCCACCTTCCACCTGAGGATCAGGGCCGTAGGATCCTGTCGGACACTGGGCTTGGTAAAGTTTTGGGCTGATATTATGGAATCCCAGAATGGTTTGGGCTGGGAGGGACCTTAAAGCTCATCCAGTCCCACCCCCTGCCATGGGCAGGGACACCTTCCACTAGCCCAGGTTGCTCCAAGCCCTGGGAAAAAAAAGGGTTTTGGTGGTATGGCTTATCTGGGAATTATGAGCTGGAGCCATAGGGTCCAATTTCCTCGGTTGGTACAGAAGCAAATGTGCTTTCCTAGTGCAGGAACGGCCCTAGTGCTGATCCCCAGGGCTCTACTTCCCTCCTGGAAGAACAAGAACATCATTTGCCACTTGAATGAATCTTGGAGAGCTGAACTCAGCAGGAGAGGGGGAAACATTGAGGGGAAAACTCCAAGATTTCTCCTGCTCTGGAATCCCTCGGAGCTCAGAGCTTCTCCAGGCCTCACACAACACAAAAGCTGTTCCTCCCAGTGGGTGAAGTCCCAGGTTTCCCTGGAGTGGGTGGATTCTGGAGGGTTTAGGCTCCAGAAGCACCTTGTGAGAGTCATTTCGGAGGTGGAAGCACGGCCCGGGAGTTTGGGAGCAAAGCAACACCTCTCCTGTGGCACTGCCGGGGGAGATCCAGGAATCCCTGGAGCATCATCTCCAGCTCTTCCCCACTGCAGCTCATTTTGCAGGACACATTCCCGAAAAAGCCCCAGGAGAAAGCCTTTCCTCTCCATAGGATGCTGCTCCCTGGCCTCCTCTTGCCAACCCCACCCAGACACAGCCCAGCACTTGGGAGAAAAGGAGAGCAGAAGGGGAAAATGGCCCCAAAATGATGCTCTGGGGCAGGAAATGTGGTTTGGGCACTCCCAGTTCCTGTGGCTATGACATCCTGTTGCTGCCAGGGAGTCTTTGGGTGCACAGAAACTTCCAGAGCTGGGACAGCACAACAAACAGCTCCCTCCCTCTGGCGCACTCGGGTGGCTGCTCCCTGAAACCTGGGATGCTTATCCCCATTCTCCACGAAGATTTTGAGGGATGAAAGGCCAGCAGGTCCAGCTGAAGGGTTTGTCACCTTTCCCACTCCTGTCCCTGCCCCAGCCCCAACCATCTGTGTCCCTCAGTGTCCCACAGAACCCCATTTTCCCCTGGATTTAAACCCCATTCACGTGGAATTCCCCAGCTCTGTAATCCCCACAGCAGCAAACTCTCTTCACCATGTGGAGACCTAAAATTCCTCTGCCTCAAACCAGATCCATCCCTTCCCTCTTGCCTTACAGCTCCAGAATAAGCTCTGCCAGGCCAGACACATCTTTTCCTCCTCTGATTTTCCATTACTTCCTAGAAAATCCTCCTGCTGTGTGACCAGGAATATCTCTGTTAGAAAGGCCAGAAAATAAGCCTGTTTTAGACACCAGGGCTGTTCAGGAATATAGTTTTTTCTCCCAAATATTCCCTACAAATCTAAAATCTAGGGCCAAATAAATCCATTTCAATAAAATCCCTCATTCCCTCTGTATTTATGTGGAAGGTTTTCCATCAGAAGAGCTCCCTTTGGAGCCAATTGCCTCCTCTGAAGTGTCTGCACACCACAGGCCTGGATCTTAATTAGCACCCCTGGGTGCCATCGTTATGCAAATGAGCAATAATCCTGCTCCCTTCCCCATCCAAAGGGTTCCTGCACCGTTAAGCCTTGCCCAGTTGACTCTGGAATGGCTGCACTGGGAAGGATGATTCCCTTCACACACCTTCCCTGGACAACCTCCCTCTGGCTGAATGTTTGCAAAGTGCCCCAGGATTCTGGAATAAATCCAGAATTCCAGCTCCCCCCTCTGGAAACAGCCATGGCCAGTGAGCAGCAGGACTCCCTCCCCAGGGACCCTGTTCCCCAGGATTAAATCCCACAGGAGTTTTCATCCTCTGATCCTTAAAACCCCCAGATTATAAGGACAAGCCACTCCTGAAAATAAGCCTGGAAAGGCTAAGCCAGGATGCCCAGTTCCTGAGCAGGGAAGGTGTATCCATAGGGAATGCAGCCTGGAAAAAGCTGGGGGAGGAAAAAAAGGAAGGGAAGAACCCTGAGCTGTCCAAGGAGTGACTGGGAACACCATGTTGTGAGAGGGGTTAAATCCTGCCTGGGCCTGAGGAAAGGAAATCAGAATTAAATGAACATGGAGGGAAAATCCCACATTGTTTAGAGACATAAAATGAAAATATTTCGTTAGGAAAGGCTGAAATTCCTTGGCTTTTTGTTACTTCAGGCTTTAACTCCCCTTGTCTTGGGAACAAAAATGCAGTGGAGCTTGCAGGGATTTTTGAAAAGGTGCAGTGTTGCTAATTCCAAAAAAAAATCCCAAAAAAACCAAGGGAAAGGGTGCCAATCCAACCCTGGAGCTGGATCGGGTTCATCAGTGCCAGTCCACATTCCCAAGGCAAAGCAGCTGCCAGCTAAGCCTTCTCAAAGTATTCCAGATCCCTTTATCACACTCCTATCCCAAAAACCAACCCAAAAGCCCCTGAGAAGACCCTTCTAAAATTCCCCAAATGCTCTCCCTGCAGGCCAAGCTTGGGAGTTTGGGGTGTTTCTTCCCACCACTCCCATGGATGTGCCTCCCTCTGCTCTCAGGCAGGAGGTGAGGCTTTAGCCCTGCTCCAGGGGTGCTATTCCCCTCAGATGCTGTCTGGGAGCAGCTGGAATTCCCAGCTGTGTCCTGTGGGGAATTCCTGCCCCGAGAGCTGGGTTGGGATGTCCTGGAGCTGTGGCACAGCCAGCACGGGATGAGCTGAGCAGGGGGGCACGTGTGGACCCCTCAGCCTTTCTCCTGTGCTGCTGGGCCAGGATTCCTGGACAGCTCTGCTCTCCCAAACCTCCCCCCTGCCCTCCCGGCCTCCTCCGCTCCGCGTCCATCCCGGGGTGCTCCTTCACCCTCACACCTCTGTCACCTTTTACCTGCTGTCTCCTCCTTTTCCTTCCCTCTTGCTGGATCTCCACGGCCAAAATTCACACAGGTTGGCACCTGGTTGACTTCCCAGGATGTTTCCAGCGTGGATTCCAGTGGAAAAACAGGCTCAGCCGAAGCTGCCGCCAAGCCCTCGGTGCTACAGGGGCAGAAGCCACACTCTGACCCTGGACAGAGCCAATTTTATATCCACTTTCTCTCCCAGAGCCCTCCTGAGCCCTTTCTGAGTCAGGATCTGCCCAACTTCCAGGCAATTAAACCCCCCTGGCCTCTCCCCTCCCTCAGGAATGTGGCACAGTTGGAGCTTCGTGCCAGGTGTGGTCGATGATCCCAGTGATCCTCCAGCGATAACCTCTTTCCTTCTCCAGCAGCTGGGAGGAGTGAGTTCAGGGAGCAGCAGGGATGGATTTGGCCTGGTTAGGACAGTTCCCCACCTCCTTAATTCTACAGAGTGTTCCAGGGGGAATCCAGGAGTGCCCCTCTCCAGCCCTTCCCTATAGGCAGCACCAAGGTGTAGGAAACTGGGCACCCATCCCTGTGCACCACAAACACCTGACAGCCAGATATTCCTTCTGAACGAATTCCATCTGGAATAACCCGGGATTTATGGCCCAGCTCAGACTCAAGTTTCTGGGACAACGTGGCCCAAACCCTCTGGCTGAAGTCCCTTATCCTGGAGGGCTGGATGAGTGCAACCAGTGCTCAGCTTTGGACACTGAGCTCTGGGATGTAGCACTGGGATGTCCCAGGCAACGGGAGACCCGTAAAAATGGGTAATTCCCACTGGAAAAGTATCCAACATGGGCAAAGAAATAACTGCTCTGCCTGTGCGGGACCAAAATCCCATTAGAGCCTGTCCTGAGCCTGCACACTTCCAGTGGAGCTGCTGCCAAATCCAGGCTAACTGATCCAAAATCCCTGTTTTCAGAGGCATGGAGCACCACCAGGAACACATCACACAACACAGGTTCCTCTGGGAAGCCCTGGGATGCACGAGCAGCTTTTCCCAGAGCCAGAAATCCCGTGCTTTGGAATCGAGCTGGGGCTGCAGCAGGAAGGGCCTCCCACTGCAGACACTCCAGCGCTGCCCATCCCGGGAAGGGAAGCAATTACAAGCTGTTTAATTAGGAAAGAGGAGCTGAAAGCTTGTTCAGATGTTAATCTCGAGGGCGCCGTGCGGGCAGGGAGCCAGCTCAGCTCTCCCGGTGCCGCGGGGTCCCTGCCCTGCCCCGGCGCTTTCAGTGCCCTCCGAGTTTTCCACCGCAAACTCCTCCCTTGGCCTTATTAGGGAGCGATCCCTGCGGATCACGGGCTGAGCAAGGGAAACCTGAGCGAGGGCACACCTAAAGCTGGGCCCGGGGCTGTGGAGCTGCACCCCGGGAGAGGGGGATTTGCCCTGGCCCCCTCAGCCAGTCCCCCGTGGAAGGACTGGAGGCACAGCCAGACCAACACTCTTTGCTAATAAAATTCTTCAAGTGCCTGAAATCACCAGCCCATTACTTAATTGGGAAGGATCCTGTTTTCCATGCAAGCCACTTAAAAAAAGACCTAATTACCCTCCAGGAGATGAAACACTCCTTGTTCTTACTGACTGGAGCTCCTCTTCCCTGCCCAGAAGGAAACCCTGCCAGCCACCCTCCTCTTTGGTGGCTCAGCTGCAGCTTCTAAATGTTAATAACCAGCCTTTTTGCCTGCTGTTGTCAGGAGTTTGTAGGACACTCAGCCCCTTTGTGCCTAAATAACCACCTTGCCCTGTGTGTGTCTCGGGATGAGCTGGATCCCATGTTGGACCCAGTTCTGAGGACAGAAGGAATGCCCTGGGAAAGGAAGCAGAGCTGCTTTGATCCCAGCTTTTCCTGGGAGTGCCACAGGGTGCTTTTAGACTCCTGAACTGTCCACACAGCCAGGGCAGCCACCGAGGTCAGGTTACAGCCCTCCTGTTCCCAGTGTTCCCGGCCTTGGGGTGGGATCTCCCATTGGTTGATGTCCCAGTTCCAGGCTCGCTTTTCCATGCTGGTCCTGGGATGTGATCCCTGAGTTCCAGGCTCACTTTTCCATGCTGGTCCTGGGATGTGATCCCTGAGTTCCAGGCTCACTTTTCCATGCTGGTCCTGGGATTTGATCCCTGAGTTCCAGGCTTACTTTTCCATGCTGGTCCTGGGATGTGATCCTTGAATTCCAGGCTCGCTTTTCCATGCTGGTCCCTCTGGGAGGCCCAGCAATGCTCTGCACCAGGAACTGCTCTATCAGTGGGCCCCTTTTGGGACAGGAACCCGCAGATGATCCACGTGCTGCCGCCTTTCCTGTCCATGCAGGGACTGGATGACCTTGGAGGTCTCTTCCAACCTTGATTCCATGAACCAGGAGTTAAATTCCGGGTGCCTCCACAGAAAGGTCATTAAGAGATGACAAACCACGTCCTCCCCGCTGTTATTTCCCTCAGCCCAAAGCCCACGTGCCATCCCTTAGGAAACCACCTGCAAAGCAACCCCCAATCGCCCCCGGGGACCGGGAGCTGCCCTGGGCTCTGCTCCCGGGAGCTGAGCCCATCCGAGGAGCTCCCACGTGCTCCTCCTGCTCCTGGCTCCAAGCACAACCCTCATTTCCCCCCCAGGAACTCCAGCACTAATGGAGGGCTTGGCCAGCGACCCGAACACCGCAAACAGCACCCAGGGCATCCATGTGGAAAAATATCCCGGTTGAAGGATAATTGATGCCCGTTTTGACCTTCGCGGCACTCAACTTAAAACGTCCTTGCAGCTTGCAAAAGGTCTGAACCTCCTTCCTTTGAGCCTCCTGAAGTCTGCTGAGAATTTTGTCATCCAGCCCCGAGTGCTGGTGCGGGTCCCCACTCTCAGGGCTGAGGGTGGGAATGCTTTTAGCCCAGCTTTCCCAAAGCCAGGGAGAGAAGCCCCTTCCCCGTGGGTCACCTGTAGCCACCAGAGCTGCCCCAGCAGGGAGTTTTCCAGCTGCAGGAAGGCTGATCCAGACCCTCCTCCCGGGAGCTGGACCAGGCTGGGCACGTCCTCACATTTCTCTGCAGCAGCCAGAGCACACAATGCAAAGCTTGTGCCTGCTCCTGCTTTGCTGTCACCTGTTACCTGATCTGCTGGGAAGGGACAGCAGTGGATGGCACAAACCCTGCCAGAACCACCTTAACCCTTGCAAGCCATTTCAGCTAAAGGCAGGATCAGCACCTCCTGCCCAGTGCCTGGGACGTTTTGGAGCCAACGTTCCTAAAACTACAGTTATTTGAACTCTGATTGGAATGACATCCCGTGCCTGGGGAGGATGGACCTTCCCCTCCCACTCCCTGCGCTTGGGGGAACGAGTGGCAATGGGAATTCCACCCCAGGCTTCCCCCTGGGAACTCATTCGAGGATCTCATCCCGCCTCACGTGGGGGCTGAGCGCGTTTGGAGCGGGAGGTTGTGAGGCAGCCTCTGGAAGTCCACACCCACAGCCTGAGGGATGCTCCAGGACTTGGAGTGAGCCCCAGAGGCAAAAAATGTCCCGATATTGGCTCAGTATTACGAGCAAGTAAATGTCTGTGGGGTTTCAAAGGGAGATGAGCTCGGGCACAGCCTCCTCTGAAAACCCCTAAATCCCAAAACCTTGGGTGAGTCTTGTCCACACAGGCAGGGGATGAGTCCTCTCTGCTGCCCACAGATGTGGCTGCCCCACCCCTGGAAGTGTCCAAGGCCAGGTTGGATGGGGCTTGGAGCAACCTGGGCTAGTGGAAGGTGTCCCTGCCCATGGGATGAGCCTTAAGGTCCCTTCCCACCCCAAACCATTCTGGGATTCCATGATTTTAGAGAATTCTCAGCTGCTCTGGAGGACCAGCTTTTCCCTCCTGCCTTCCCCCTTTTCCATGCAGTGACTATTTAACACTGAGACTGTTGGGGATGTTTAAGAAGCACCAGGAGATTTCTGAAGTCAAGCTGTGAACAATGAGGAATTCAATAATTTAAGCAGTTCAGGAAACCTTAAATTAACCCTTCTGGGCTTGTCCAGCACACCAGCTCATGGCTGCCTTGTTCAGCACACACAGATGCTCCAAGGAGAAGCTGGGCTGGGAGGAGGATCTTTTCCTCACTGCTGGGGGCAGGGAATGCCTCTTCTTCCCCAAACATGGAGAAAAGAGATGAAACCCTGCAAGTGCCCTGGGGAATCCTGCCCAGACCTCATTCCTTGGGCAACACAGACACGTCTCAGCCGGGTTTGAGACAGCAGATGAAAAGCTACAAATGCACAACTAATTTCCTTGAATTCACTCACAACCACAGATCCCACAGAGAATTAAAATTTAGTCAACCAGGTGAAGTTGGCAAAGCCATGAGCTACCAAAGGCAGGAAGCTTAAAGAGAAGAGCACCCAATCCTGCCCATCCCGAGGGATCATCCCAAGGGATCATCCCAAGGCTCTGCTGTGCTGGGAGCTCTATGGTTTTCTGAGCAGGACCACCCCCATCCCAAAACCTCACTCCTCTTCCTGCCAATATTGCTCAATTATTTTTCGCCATACCGGGTCTGCAGATTCATTGCTGTAATTAAAGGCATTAATTCCTAATTGCTCAACTAATTCCTGTGTTTGGAAAGGGAAAGATGTGCAGGACATTCACCTCACCCACACACTGTTGACCTTAAGCCTTGATGTCTAAGGATGAAAGGAAAAAAAAGGAAGGAAAAGTGTGTTTTGGTGTCAAAGGTGGAGCTTGGTGTTTGCATCACCGACCCACAAACAGAGCAGGACAGAAAACTCACTGACCCTTCATGACATCACAGTTTTGCCAAGGAAACACGACATTTTTTTGGGGGGAAAAAAAAAAGCTGAAAGCTGTCATTTGTGGAAATCTGGACTTCCACTTAAAACCTGATGAATTTTGGGAAGAAATTTCATGCTTTTTCTTTGGCTGGATGAATAAAATAAACTCTCCTAAGCACAATGTCCTGATCAAGCTGATGAGGGAGGACATCCCTGCTTCCCAACCTACCCGGGTGAATCCATCTCCTCTCACGTGAGGGGTCTGTCCTGGAGCAGCCTGGACTTTTCCAGGACTCCTGTGGGACACAGGGGGGTGCAGATGGAGATTTTTGGCTCTTTTCTGGAGCGGGCAGAGGGGTGGGGACGGGGAAATGAAGGTGACATTCCCCAAGCCCAGATGAAGCAAGGACAAAGGGAGGTGCTCGTCTCCTCTGCCCCAGCTTTGCCACTCCTCACCAGGGTGCTGCTTTCACACTCATTCAGAGGGAAACAAAACGAGGCAAAGCAGGAGACAGCAAAAAAACCTTCCCTCTCTCCCACAGGAGTCCTGGAAAAGTAGGGCTGGAGAGGGAGAAGGTGCTGAGCTCACCACAAGCCTCTCGGGAGGTTGTCAGGGGTCACAGGCTCCAGTTTTCCCGGTGTTGTCCGGACTGTGCTCACTCCTGCCCACACCCAGAGAGCTCCCTACTGTGCCCCATGGAAATTCCGAGGGGAACAGATTTTAGGAAGCTGTGGGGCGACGGGCAGGGAGGGAATTCGGGATCACACGGGTGCAGCAACAGCCCCGCAGCCAAACCTCCCCTCCTCACCCGTGGCACAGACCCCATCCCTGGGGAGCTCCGGCACCATTCCAGCCCCGCACCTCGGACCGAGGCACCGCTGAAAGAGCCTCACTTCCCCATGGAAGAGGAGGATTTGCAGCGCCCGTTCGAGCAGGTGAGGAAGGCACAGCGCTGCTCTTCCTCCCCCTCCCCCGGCTCCCCCTGCAAGGCTCCGGGCCCATCCGTCCCCCTGCCCAGCCCTACCTGCGGAGGCTCCTCAGGTGTGCTTTCCCCCAAAAGGCGGGTGCGGAGCTCTCTCCCGGCGGCTTCGCTCCCCGCGGCTGGCAGCGGGAATGTCGGATCCTCCCTGGCAGCGCGGGCGGCCGTGGGCACACCTGAGCCCTTTACCTGCCGAGGGCTGGCCGTGGGCACACCTGAGCCCTTTACCTGCCGAGGGCTGGCCGTGGGCACACCTGAGCCCTTTACCTGCCGAGGGCTGGCCGTGGGCACACCTGAGCCCTGCCGAGGGCTGGCTCCGGGAAGCCAAGCCTTGTTTTGAGGAGGAGACCTGGGTGTGTTTTGCCCTTCAGGGGAATCAAACAGGTTTCTCCGTTCGGTCGGCACGGCCTCCCCTCCCTGCCAGCTCTCCTCTGCATTCCTGGCATTCTCCGGCAAACGCCGTGTTCCCCAGCCCTGAGGTCCGATGGGACAGCAGAGGGGAGCCCCCCAGCTCTTATCCCACCTAATTTCCATTCAGGATAAGCATTTCCAGCCAGGCTTGTCGCCCAAGAAGGGGGAGTAGGGACCCCCCTGCCACTCAGGTTCCCGGAGTCCGGGAGCCACTTCCAGCGGTGGTACCCAGGCAGCATCAGGGCCGGGGGCTGTAATTAGCCCTCAGCAGTGATTGTGTAGTTCTGTCTCGTTAAATGAGGCAGCCAGGGGTGATTATCACTGAGGAAATTGCCGGGTGTTCTGCTCTCCCTCCCTTTCTTTCCCTTTCTAATTGCTCTGGTCACCACAAGGTCCCCGAGGCCCAGCTTTGGTGGCTCCGAGCACAGCTGGACCCGTGGACACACTTGTTGCCAATTCCTAAGGACTGGAAGTTGGGGATTGAGTTTAGAGCCCTCCTGAGAAGTCAAGGCTTCAGCCTGAGACTGCCACAGGGGAGTAAGAATCACAGGATCATGGAATGGTTTGGGTTGGAAAGACCTTAAAGCTCATCCAGTCCAACCCCCTGCCATGGGCAGGGACACCTTCCACTGTCCCAGGTTGCTCCAACCTGGCCTTGGACACTTCCAGGGATGGGGCAGCCACAGCTTCTCTGCCCAACCTGTGCCAGGGCCTCACCACTCTCCCAGCCCAGAATTCCTCCCCAATATCCCATCTATCCCTGCCCTCTGGCAGTGGGAAGCCATTCCCCCTTGTCTGTCCTTCCATCCCTTGTCCCCAGTCCCTCTCCAGCTCTCCTGGAGCCCCTTTAGGCCCTGGAAGGGGCTCTCAGCTCTCCCACTCCTTGGACCCTGGGGTGTCCCTCCTCGTGCTTGAGGACCTTTTGTACCTGCAAGGCTGGCCAGGCCAGGTGATGAGTCACCATTATTTCAGGAAAGAACATGGACAAACCTTCAGCAAACGATGGCATGACTCAGGGGTTGCTCAAAATAAAGCTGCACTGTCAGCTGGAGCCATGGAACAGAGGATGCTTTACCCAGGAAGGGTCTGGGCTGCATTTTAACCGTCTGAGCTGGACACCCCTGAGCCCTCTCTGAGCTCAGGGTGGGGCTCGCTGAATATTCCGGCTTCTCTCCTGCTTATCTCAGCTGGGATCACCTGGAACAAAGCTCAGCTGAGCTTGGCTGCTGCTGCTGCTGCTGCAGCCTGAGATCAGAGAGGGAGATCTGGGGCTGGAGTAACACCTTAAAAGCCTGAAAATCCCTGATGTCATCGTGGTTGTGCTGCTGGGAGCCAGGGGTGGATTATGGGCCCTGTTATGGCACATCCCGGTTTGGGATTGGATGTTTGCCCATCATCCCACAGCAGAGCTGTGAGGAGAGGGCAGGAGCTGTTCTTCCCAGCTGTTCCTGCCTCAGCATTACTTGTGCTTGGGTCATGGGGCAGGGAAAGTGTGTCCTCGTGGGTGCAGAGGGGTCCTGGAAGGTGCTTGGTTGGGGCTTTATCACCTGCTTTTAGAGCAGGTCCAGAGGAGGCCACGGAGATGCTCCAGGGCTGGAGCCCCTCTGCTCTGGAGCCAGGCTGGGAGAGCTGGGGGGGTTCCCCTGGACAAGAGAAGGCTCCAGGGAGAGCTGAGAGCCCCTGGCAGGGCCTAAAGGGACTCCAGGAGAGCTGGAGAGGGACTGGGGACAAGGGATGGAGGGACAGGACACAGGGAATGGCTTCCCACTGCCAGAGAGCTGGGTTAGATGGGATATTGGGAAGGAATTGTTGGTTGTGAGGGTGGGGAGGTGCTGGAATGGATTTCCCAGAGAAGCTGTGGCTGCCCCTGGATCCCTGGAAGTGTCCAAAGCCAGGCTGGATAGGCCTTGGAGCAACCTGGGCTAGTGGAAGGTGTCCCCTGACAGGAGTGGGACTGGATGAGCTTTAAGGTCCTTCCAACCCAACCCACTCTGGGGTTCTGTGAGTTGTGAGCTGCAGGAGGGGCAGCACCACACCATGTCCATGGTCCCTCTGGAGCTGAGCCTTCTCCAAGGACATCACTCTGCCATGGCAACACCTCCCTGGAATGGAAGGTACCAGCTTCTCACTGCAGTTAAACCTGGGACTGGCCCAGCAGCTCCACTGGTCTCTGTCCCACCTGCCCTGAAGCAGTGCCACCTTCACTTCAGGGCACTTCCTCGCCACTTCTTCATCATGTCCCTACATCCCAGCACCCTCATCACATGGCCACCAAACACCACTTCCTGAGGGAAGGGTGGAGCAGGGAAGCTCCTCCAGCCGTGCCTGTGGCTAAACAGGAGCAGAGAAGTGGATGCTCCAAGGCCAGCACGAAAATCATGGACCTCTCAGGATGTGGGCTTCCCAAAGAAGAGCTGGAAAGAGAGAAAGTCTGGAAGCCTCAAGAACTGTTGCCTTCCAGGACTGGTGGGACATGGAATGGGACCTTCTGTCTTTCTCACATGGATTAGGGCAACAGCAGAGGGTCAGAGAGATCAGATCCCACAGAATATACACTAAATGTGATATATGTGAGTGTACAATTACAGTCAGGTACACCACAGCTTTATCCTTTATTTCCCACTGAGGCAAGTGGGATAGGAACACGCAATTTTTTTTCTCCTTCATTCTTCCCCCTGTGGAAAAGGCTTTTCATCCTCTTTGCCCAGTTGAAAGGAGCCATGGCCACCCCCTGCAGGCAGCTCACCTTGAACTGGGGGGTTCCAGGGACCTCCCAGACCCCTCAACCTGCACACAAAGCTCAGAAAGCACCTCCCTGGTGCTCAGCAGCTTCAACAGGGAGGGACGATCCATCCCAAAGGAGGTTTTTTTGTGGATTTATCCCATTTAAGCTGTTGGATGTCACTCACCCCGGCAGGCACAGAAACCCTGATGGGGGTTTTTCCTCCTCACAATCAAGGGAGCAGATCCTGTTTTTAATAACATGGCATTTCAAAGTCCCTGCAGTGGCCAGAGGCAGGAGTTTCCTGCCAACCAGGGACATCTGGAAGAGCTGCTGGAATAGCACAGCCAGGTTACCTCAAAACAGAGGCTAAAAGGTGTCCAGGAAGGCTGGAGGGAAAAGCAATTCACTTTGGGCACTTAACTGAGAGAATCAGAGCAGGAGCATCATCTCTCCAGCTTCTCCAGGAGCCTTGGGGATAAAGGCTCCAGATTTATGTTAGGGAGCCACTCAATATGCAGAGAGTGTGAGTTAAATACTGACAAGTTCATGATGCTTTGGGGCAAAGGCACCAAACTCGGTCTCAAAATCGTCCAGAGAGTTATTTCTCTGATTTTAGGTAACAACTGGCAGCCCCAGCCTCACCTGGACACAGCACAGGTGACCTGCACAGCTCTGGAGCAAACCCTGAAGCCAGCAACACACAAAAAAATCCTTTAAAAATCAGTGCTGGGCAGAACCCAAGAGGGGCAGGTAAAGCTGCCATCCAGGTGTGCCAGAGAGCCCAGCCCAGAGCAGCAGGAATGTCCCATCCCTCTGTTCCACCACCACAACCTTCTCCAGGGACACAAACACACCCCCCTGCAGCAGGGCAGGAGGGAGGAGCAGGAAAAAAGAGCCTTTCCCCCCATTTCCACTTAAAAACACTTTAAGAGCTGTAGGTAAATTCCAGCCTGGAATATCTGATTTTACAGGAAATGGATTCTCCTGGGACCTCCTCTACAAGAAGAGCAGAACTCCCCCTCTCTCCCAGAGATGTACCACAGCTGGCACTGGTTGATCCTTGTTTCCCTGCTGCTCACCTGCCTCCCTTGTGTCCTCACTTGGGATCAGCCAGACGTGGGAATGACATCACACGAGGAAGCTGCAGCCACAGAAACTACTCCTGGGCTGGAGAGAAAGCCTGAGAGGAGAAGATTTAAAGGACTCAGAGCATTTAGGTCAGAAAAATAATGTCAAGGAAGAACCAGGAGTGACATGGGGAGCACAGAGCTGCCACTGCCAGAAACAGGGAGTTCAAACCAGCCTGTGTTGAACCCTCCAGTTTGTTCCTTTCCAGAGGTGCAGCCCAAACACCTTCAGAAACAGGGACATCTATGAGGAACTCTGGGAATCCAACAGGCAGTTCTATGGGAAGGTGTTTTTACCAAGGAATGCTTGTCACCCCCACAACAGTAGTGCCTCCTGTCCCCAGCCTCCCTCCAGTGCAGCCTGGAGTTGAAGAGTTGCTCAAATATATTGTTTAATTATTTTTTTTTTCTTTTTTAGTATGACAAATTCCCCAGCCTCACTCCAGAGCACTGGGCTGCACTGGACCATTTCCTGCTTTTTTTTTTTTCCTGCCCTGGAACTCCCCAGCCTTGCCCCTTGCAGGTGAGTAACCCATCAGTGCTGTGGCCTTTGCAGAGGTGACACCAAAGCCGAGCCTCAGCAGAGGATCACCGGGTGAGTGGAAGGGTGTCAAACCACTACACCCATCTGTTACAAGGGAATCCAACTGGTTTTTCATGAGGTGTCATTCCAAAGCGCTGCCAGGACGCCAGACCTCACCTTCCTAATAGCAGGGAGCAGAGCAGAACCCTCTCTCCGGGATTATTCCCTGCTGGAATACACTGATCTGCCCCCTGCTCCCGCAGACACGGCCGGGCAGGAGGGCAGGAGCAAACCAGCACCGAGACAAAAGGGGCTGCTCAGCAAGCACAGGGCACAGGAGAGGCCATGGCGGGTGCCAGCTGAGCCAGGGACACAACCTGTGCCATCACAGGCCATGGCGAGTGCCAGCTGAGCCAGGGACACAACCTGTGCCATCACAGGCCATGGTGAGTGCCAGCTGAGCCAGGGACACAACCTGTGCCATCACAGGCCATGGCGAGTGCCAGCTGAGCCAGGGACACAACCTGTGCCATCACAGGCCATGGTGAGTGCCAGCTGAGCCAGGGACACAACCTGTGCCATCACAGGCCATGGTGAGTGCCAGCTGAGCCAGGGACACAACCTGTGCCATCACAGGCCATGGCGAGTGCCAGCTGAGCCAGGGACACAACCTGTGCCATCACAGGCCATGGTGAGTGCCAGCTGAGCCAGGGACACAACCTGTGCCATCACAGGCCATGGTGAGTGCCAGCTGAGCCAGGGCTGAGCCAGGGCCACAGAACTGTGCCATGAGGGAGCAGCAGCAGCACCTCCACCGTGCCCTGCTGCAAGCAGGGAGATGCTCGTTTCTTTCCCATCACCAGCTCAGCAGCTTCCTCAGGGCCCCCAGGCAAACGAGCTGCTTTCCCTCTCCCTAATAAGGCCCAGGTTGTACCACCCTCACACCCCTGGGCCTGGCACCTTCCCGGGGCTTGCACAAGCACCAGCGAAACTCGGGAAGGAATTCTCTGGGAGCAGAGTCCAGCCCACTGCACGGTGCTGGGAGCTGTGGGAACAGCCCAGTGCCTGCTGCTGCCTGCACATTGGGGGAACAGAGACAGGGATCTGCAGAGCCAACAGAAATCCCCTTCCACAGCTTCCCAAAAGGCTCTTGGAGCGCTGAACGTGCCGTGGATCCCTGTGTTTCTAAGTCACCGAAGGCGCTGAGCTCCCATGGGATGCAAAGATCCTCCCCCCAGACCTCTGTGCCCCCCTCCGTGCCCTGCCAGGGGGTGGAATCACTACATATCATTTTGGAGACCAAGGAAATTTGTTGTTGTCACTGCCCTCAAAGTTTACATTCCTGTAACAGCACCAGTTTGAAACCTCCCAGGTTGCCGAGATCCCCCAGGTCTGGGGAGCAGAACAAACAGAAGCACAGGGGGAACCAGCACAGAGAATGTCACTTCAGAACAAGCTTCCAATTAGGAACGTCTTGGCTCATGGAATTCTAAGTCACTCCCTCAACAAGCCAATTCAGCCCCCGCTGGAACAGATTCAACCCACTGTGTGGAATCTGTGCAGGCACAGAAAATGCATCTGCTTATCACTGTCAGGAGCCCAGTTAATCATGGAGTAATGGAATGGTTTGGGTTGGAAGGGACCTTAAAGCTCATCCAGTCCATGGGCAGGGACACCTTCCACCAGCCCAGGCTGCTCCAAGCCCCGTCCAACCCGGCCTTGGGCACCTCCTGCACCCCCAGCTCTGGCTGGACTGGAGCTCCCCTCTGGGCTTTTCTGCTCACTGGACACCTACTTTTCCATCAATTTTTCCTCTTCCCTGTTTCTGGTATCACACCCAAGCCACCCTTTTCCTTTCTGGAAGGTGTGTGTGGACAAGAGCTTCCCCCACAGCCCAAGGAATTCCCGAGACTGTACAACCCTCCTGAGCAATGTCTCTGTGAGAGGGGTTTTTGCTTACCTTAACTCCACCTAGAAAAGCACTTCTATTCCTCCTTCCCTTTCCCTCCCTCTCATTTCTCTGGGATAAGCAACAGACCCCTCCTTTATCTCTCCTGCTGCCAAAACCAGTCTCAGGTCAGCAAAAATAGGAGCTGCAGCAAGAAAAAGCCAGGAAAGCTGAGTGAGAGAGATAAGAAGTTTGGTGAGAGTGCTCCAGGGAACTCTTTGAAGACTTGAGGAGCTCCTGTTGGGTGTTACCACCAAGGACAGATTGCACCTGACCTTGGCCTTGGATATTTGGATGGAAAATCTGATAATGGCAATTTTGCTTCACAGCCTCCTGCTCCCTGTCACACACACCATCCAGGGTGGGAATCTCAGCATGGTTTGGGGTGAAAGGGACCTTAAAGCTCATCCAGTCCCACCCCCTGCCACTGGCAGGGACATCTCCCACTAGCCCAGGCTGCTCCAAGCCCCCTCCAACCTGGCCTTGGGCACTTCCAGGGATGGGGCAGCCACAGCTTCTCTGGGCAACCTGTGCCAGGGCCTCCCCCCCCTCACAGGGAAGGATTTTTCCCTAATATTCCATCTAATCCTGCTCTCTGGCAGTGTGAAGCCATTCCCCCTTGTCCTGTCACTCCAGATCCTTGTCCAAAGTCTCTCTCCATCTTTCTTGTAGCCCCTTCAGGTCCTGGAAGGCCACAATTAGGTCACCCTGAAGCTTCTCTTTTCCAGGCTGAACAATCCCAATTTTTTCAGTCTTTTCTTATAGGAGAGATGCTCCACCCCTCTGATCATCTTGGTGGCCTCCTCTGGACTCACTCCAACAGGTCCATGCCCTTCCTGTCCTGAAGAGCTGTCCCACCAAATGGATACCAGGCAGGAAAGAACAGAAGGATCTCCTCGGCTTGGCCAAGAAAACATAAGATGAGCTTTATGCTCATTAGGGTGAGAAAATGAGTTGAGAGGAGGAGGCTGGACCAGGGATGGGAGATGCTATGGATAAAGCAAGGTTCTCCTGCTTTGTGGCCAGGGTTAGAGTCAGGTTCCACCAAAGCAACAATCCCTGTTTACTTGTGTTTGGGAAACAGCAGCTCCTCAGCAGCCAGAAGCAGCTCTGGCAGCTGCCCTAATTACACAGGGAGAGCAACCAACCCAACCCGGGTGTGACACAACACTTCCCTCCCTGCCCAGCCCGGGGAACTGCTCCCCCCCATCCCAGAAAACCTCTGGGTTACCCTCCCTGGGTGAGGGAAACCCCAGTGCCCCTCCTGCTTCCATCCCGCTGACTCCAACTTCCAGCGCCTCTTGTTTCAGGAGCCCCTTCTGGTTGGGACCTTCCTTACCTTGACAGGCCTCCTAAGGCACAGTCCTGGAATTGTGTCCAAGGACTGAGAGAGATTTTTGGGACAGACTGGAGCTGCCAGGCAGTTCTGGCTGGGAAATGCCATCTAGAGGCCAAAGGTGCTTTTGCTGTGGTTTGACTGCAGGTGATGCCGGTGCCGGATCCTTCCACTCCAGCACATCCCCATTCCCTCCCCACCTCCCTGTGGGAGGGCAGTGCTAGCCCTGCTTCCAGGAGGACCAGCTGGCTGACCAGTGCAGACCAGAACAGCAGGAACTGGCCCAAGCAACTGGCCAGGTCACTTCAACATCAAGGCCAAGGTTGGTAAAATGAGCCCTTAAAGCAGCACACAAAAATTCCCAGGAAGAAAAGCCCAACATAAAAACTCTCCAAAAAACAGCCAGGAGATAAACAAAACCAATTTTATAGGATCAAGCTCACAGATGGAGGTTAAGGCTCATTGTGGTGGAAGTTGTGGCTGCTCCATCCCTGGAAGTGTCCAAGGCCAGGTTGGATGGAGACTGGAGCAACCTGGGACAGTGGAAGGTGTCCCTGCCCATGTGGTGGGACTGGATGGGCTTTAAGGTCCCTTCTAACCCCAAGAATTCTAGGATTCAATGATTCTGTGATTGAGGGAGGTACTTCCCATAATTCTGAAATTTGAAACACCAAAACTCCCAGGAGTCAGGAATCAGCATGGAGGGAAATTCCAACTCTACCCTAAACCCTTCATTTAAGAGCATACCAGAACTGGAGCACTTAGGAAGATTATAGGGTAGAGGACTCTTAATACACATGTCAAACAAAATAGCTTGGGGATCATTGCATTATATTCCATGTGGAGAAGAGGTTTTTTCATGGACTAAGTGGTCAAAGCAACAGAAATCACCATGACCAGCAATAAGAGGTCAGAGAAGATGAGCTTTGTGTGCTGCAGGATCATCCAGCTACTGTAGTTCTTGTGGGAAATGAGTTATGGGAAGAGTCCACAGCAAAGAGCTCTCCCCCCACGAAGGGAATCGTTCAAATCCAAGTTGTGCTGAGATGGTCACAAAGGGATGGCACAGAAAACTAGGAACTCATCTCTTTGTGATTTATTTGAGTTCTTCTTGGAACAGAAATAGGCTCCTGCAGGGCCAAAGAAACAAAGAGAGGCCTTTCCTCAGGTTTCCTTCAGGAAGAAGCCAAATCACCTACTAATCACGGAGAGAAAACAAAATGAGCTGCAATGATTCCAGAGCTGGTGGCACAACTGCTTTTTGCCATGAGCTTCTCCTGTCTAGAGCAAAGCCAAAGCCCAGAGGGGACCAGCCACGAGAAGGGTTTGGTTCCTCAGCTCTGAGAGGAGGTGGCTGATGTCACCACAGCAACAAAACATGGGGACGAGGGTGGAGAGAGGAGAGGAGGAATGCTGATGGGCTGCCTCGGGACTGAAGAGGGCACAGCAGAGTGTTTCTTCGCAGTCCAGAGAGCTCAGCAGCTGGCTCAAAACAAGAAGTCACCTCAAAGGACTGTTAGAACAGCTCCTATGTGAGGGTTTTTCAGCCCAGGTAACGGCGAGGAGGAACTCGGTGGGGGGGGGAAAACTCCCCCTTCCTGGGACTTGGTGACATTTCCTTCAGTGCCCACGGCAAGACATCACAGCAATCATGGAAAATCAAGCTGGAAGGGGTCCCTGCAGGGCTGCTCAGGCCCTGGCCCGGCGCAGGTGGGGGTAGCTCTGCAGGGTCCTGGCTATGGCCTCCTCCAGCCCCACCACAGGCCTGTACCCCATGTCCCTCTTGGCCCTCTCGCAGCTGTAGTAGTGGAATGTCCCAGCCAGGGCCACCCTCATGGGGGTGAAGGTGGCCTTGATGGTCACCAGGGGCCTGAGCAGCCCCAGCAGCAGGGCCAGCAGCAGGGCCAGGTAATAGGCCAGCCAGTAGGGGATGTGGTACTTGGGAGGGTCGTAGTCCAAGCCGGTCAAGATGCGGGACATGAACGCCCAGAAGGGAACTGGCTCATCGTTGGTGATGTGAAAGGCCTGGAAGAGAAGGAGATGAGAAGCCAGGCGAGAAAAATCATCCTGGGCTTCACAAATTTGGCTCAGTGATGGCCCATCTCGTGTTCACCCCTGAGCTGGGCAAGAGCACATCTCTCAGGACATGCTGCTTGGCACTGACCACCTCTGGGTGAAGAGGGATCAGCCTCTTCTTTGCCAAGAAACAGCTCCTTCTGACACTCCAGAGGCTGAGATTCCTCATAAATGTCAAACAAACTGACTGACACAGCACAGAGCAAACGCATTAAAGCACAAGTGGGGCCAGGAAAAGCTGCCCAGGTTTCTCCTGTTCTGACCTCTGACCTAAAAGCCTCTGTGTGTGCCCACAGCTTCCATGTGTGCCCACAGCTGTGCCTGGATCTCCTGTCACAAGGGGTTTTCCAGCATGAAATCCAAGTATGTTCATCCAGCTTAGCCCATGTTAGCTGGTTAAAACCTGGTGCTGATAACATCACGGGTGCCATCCCCTGGATGGGCTCTTCTCTCAAGAGCTGGACTTGATGATCCTTGTGGGTCCCTTCCAACTCGGAATTTTCTGGGATTCTGTGATGTGGTGGCACACAAGGGACACCACATGGACAACCATTCACCATTCAGCCATGGCCAGACCTGACCCACCTGGGTGTGGAGCTCCTCTCATCCCCAGGAGGGATGGTCAGGACACAGAACTCAGGACCCCAGCTGGAAGTTTGGCTGGGGACACCCCCTCCCCTCCCATCCCAAGGTCCTTCCTCACCTTCCCACACAGGGGAGAGCCTGTCTGCAGCTTTTCCGCAGCCAGGATGTGCCCATGGACCACGTTTTCCACGTAGGTGAAGTCCACCAGGTTCTTTCCATCCCTGGAAACACAAACAGAAGGAATTTCAGCCCTAAGGCACATCGGGCTGAAAAGCTGCTCGTGGCAAAAGGAAGGACTTTCACCCAGGAAAGATTTATCCCAAGTTTCTTTATTTATCTTTTCCCACTCTTTTGTGCTGCAATTTCAGGCCATGCCCTGCCAGGGGGGTGGAATCACTACATATCATTTTGGAGACCAAGGAAAGGAAACTTTGCCACTGCCCTCCAAGTTTACATTCCTGTAACAGCACCAGTTTGAAACCTCCCAGGTTGCCAAGATCCCCCAGGTCTGGGGAGCAGAACAAACAGAAGCACAGGGGGAACCAGCACAGAGAATGTCACTTCAGGACAAGCTTCCAATTAGGAACGTCTTGGCTCATGGAATTCTAAGTCACTCCCTCAACAAGCCAATTCAGCCCCCGCTGGAACAGATTCAACCCACTGTGTGGAATCTTACTTTGAGGCAGGTACAGAAAATGCATCTGCTCAGAGTCCAATTAATCATGGAATGGTTTGAGTTGGAAGGGACCTTAAAGCTCATCCATGGGCAGGGACACCTTCCACTAGCCCAGGCTGCTCCAACCTGGCCTTGGACACTTCCAGGGATGGGGCAGCCACAGCTTCTCTGGGCAACCTGTGCCAGGCCACACCACCCTCCCAGGGAAGGATTTCTCCCCAGTATCCCCTCTAACCCTCCTGTTTCAGTCTGAAATCAAACCAACCAAAATAAATCAACCCATCCCCACAATCACTTGGCCATAAAACCAGGATTGCTGCAGCCCAAACCTGGAGTTTGGGCAGGTTTGCTGCTCACAGATCAACGTGAGACATCAATTCAGGAGTGAGCTGGGAGAATCAGAACCAAAAAAAACCCTAAATCAAAAACCCAACAGCCAAAACCCCATCAAATTATTCTCTTCCTTCCTTCTACCCCAAGACCATGTGCACGTACACACCTAAACCACACCTAAAAACACACCTAAACCACGCCTAAAGTGCACCTAAAGGCACACCTAAAGGCACACTTAAAACACGCCTAAAAACATGCCTAAAACTTGTCTAAACCGCACCTAAACCCACACTTAAACCTACACTTAAACCCACACCTAAAGCACACCTAAAACCTGCCTAAAACACACCTAAAACCACACCTAAAACACATCTAAAACCACACCTAAAACATACCTAAAACCACACCTAAACCACTCCTAAAACCCGCCTAAAACCACGCCTGAAACCTGCCTAAAACACACCTAAAAGCTGCCTAAAACCACACCTAAAACCATGCCTGAAACCACGCCTAAAACACGCCTGAAACCACGCCCAAATCACGCCTGAAACCTGCCTAAAACACACCTGAAACCGCACCTAAAACCTGCCTAAAACCACGCCTAAAACACGCCTAAAACTACACCTGAAACCATGCCTAAAACACGCCTAAAACCATGCCTAAAACATGCCTAAAACTACGCCTGAAACCACGACTAAAACACGCCTAAACCACACCTGAAACCTGCCTAAAACACACCTAAATCCATACCTAAAACCAAACCTAAAGCACACCTAAAATACACCTAAATCCACATCTGAAACATACCTAAACCACGCCTAAAGCACGCCTAAAATCAGCCTAAACCATTCCTAAAACCCGCCTAAAACCATGCCTGAAACCACGCCCCAAACATGCCTGAAACCTGCCTAAAACACACCTAAACCCACGCCTAAAACACGCCTGAAGCCAAACCTAAAGCACACCTAAACCTATGCCTAAAACACGCCTAAAACCAAACCTAAAGCACACCTAAATCACACCTAAAATACACCTAAATCCACATCTAAAACATACCTAAACCACGCCTAAAGCACGCCTAAAACCACACC
The DNA here is from genome assembly GCF_036250125.1 of Pseudopipra pipra. Taxonomy (NCBI): domain Eukaryota; kingdom Metazoa; phylum Chordata; class Aves; order Passeriformes; family Pipridae; genus Pseudopipra; species Pseudopipra pipra. The sequence goes on along the minus strand of NC_087561.1, from coordinate 20,025,566 downwards.
TAAAACCATGCCTGAAACCACGCCCAAATCACGCCTGAAACCTGCCTAAAACATGCCTGAAACCACACCTAAAACCTGCCTAAAACCATGCCTAAAACATGCCTAAAACGACGCCTGAAACCACGACTAAAACACGCCTAAACCACGCCTGAAACCTGCCTAAAGCACACCTAAACCCATACCTAAAACCAAACCTAAAGCACACCTAAAATACACCTAAATCCACATCTGAAACATACCTAAAACCACTCCTAAAACCACTCCTAAAACCACGCCTAAACCATGCCTAAAACACGCCTGAAACCACACCTAAAACCTGCCTAAAACCACACCTAAACCCACGCCTAAACCATGCCTAAACCCACGCCTAAACCACACCTAAACCCACGCCTAAACCATGCCTAAACCATGCCTAAACCCACGCCTAAAAACACACCAAAAGCCATATCTAAAACCACGCCTAAAAACATGCCTAAAACCACACAAACCAGGCCCCCACATGGAATAAAAATCCACTTAATGGAATCCCTTCTTAATTAAAAAGCACTTTTCTTTTCCAGAGCAAACCAACCTCAACCACTTCTTGCCCTGAACCTCCAGTGCTCCACTGGAAGCTCTGCAAGGGGCTCAAGGACAAGGCAGCTCTCTTTGATCCTACCCTCAGAAATAGTCAAATACTTGGAGTATTTCACAGGTTATTGAATTGCCACAACCTTCCACACCAAAAGTGGGTATTAATTAAACTCCTGTGAGTTATCTGAGCTCTCACATCTGATGGCACAGCTCCTCAGAGAGCTAAAGCCTTGCCAGCTTCCCTCAGGGATGTTCCTTTGGCACTGGGAACACTCAGCACCTGAGGGGATGGACCCCCAACCAAGGAGGATTTTTAAAGAAAGAAGTGGAAAAAAAATCGATATTTTAAAAACTAATATAAAAGGTTTCATTAATAAAAATAATTCATATTTAATAATATTTAATAATAACAAATAACCATAATTATATATTATATTAATAGTGTATATATTCTATAATAATACACAGTATATATTATTAAACATAATAATATATTAAAAATAATTATTAATAACTAATAGTTTAAAACAATTGCTACTTAATTATATTTAATAATAAATATACTTAAATATATATTTTAATACATTTATTAAATATATTTATTTAATAAATATTTATATAACGAATACTAATATTATAATAATAATTTATAATAATTTATTATAATAATTTGTAATTTATAATTATAATAATATTATATTTTGACTTTATAATAATTTATAATAATTATAATTTATAATAATTTATAATAATAAATAATAAGTATATATTAAATATATTCATTAAATATATTTAAATATGTTTAATAAATATTTAATAACATATTTAATAATTATTTATTATCAGAATATTGTATTAATGTAATTTATATTATTTATAATCAGACCCAACATAAGATATAATATGTATTATTAATTACAGTAATGAAAATAATAAAATGATATTTTTAAATTAATATCAAAAGTGGAAAAAAGGAATATTATGCCCTCTCAAAAGGGCTTTTTGTAGGTTTTATCACAGCAATAAAATGCCTGAGCTTCGCTCACCCAATGATGAACTTCATTTTGCCCCTCTTGGCTGCCTGGATGAGGATGGGAACCAGCTGAGGGTCTCTGGGACCGAATATTCCGTGGGGCCGAATGGCAACGGTGAGGAAATTGTTGGCTGGGTCGTTGGCACTGAGCACTTCCTGCAGGGAAAGAAGAGAATCCAAACGGGAGAAAGGCTGGGAAGGGAAATTCCAAGCTCCTCACTCAGTGAGCTGGGCTCCCATCCCCTTGGGAAGACCCCAGTGGATGAATTATTGCCCCTTCTCATCTTTACAAACAATCCTTCCTTTGTTCCCAGATCTACAAATGATCCTTCCTTTGTTCCCAGCTCTACAAACGATCCTTCCTTTGTTCCCAGCTCTTCTCCCACTTCTCTTTGAGGAGAAAAACCAGACAAGAACCAGTTGGACACTTCAGGAATTGCCAGGCAAAGGAAGGGAACTCTTTGCTTCTCCCATTTAACACCATAAAACCCAGAGGTTTTCCAAGTTCCTTCACTCCATGAACTCCTTGTGCTGGAGAAGAGGAGGACACTCAGCAATTCCACCTCTGTCCCTCCCATCAGCCATTCCCACCCCAAACCTCCTGGATCTCCTTCAGGAGGGGCTGAGCCCACCTCTCTGGCAGCCCCAAGAGCTGAGTATGTCCAGCAAAGGAGCTCTGAAGGGGATTGAATTCCCTTGGCAGCTTCCAACCAACACATCCTCCTCATTCCCAACAGCAGCTGGGATTTCTGGGGAACCCCAGGATCGAGGCCCAGCCAAAACCACAGGGAATACTTTGCATCTCACCCCAAATGGAGCCAGAATTACCCTGCACTGGATTGCTGCTCCCCAGCTTTCCCCTCCTCGGCGCAGAGTGCTCGTGCTTGTGAAAGCACAGATGCTTTTACAATTAAAATTAATTCAGCTTTTTTGGAGAGAAGCCCTTGAAGGCCTCAGGGACACGCTGGCAGCACCAGCACAGAAGCAACTCTGAATTCTTCTTGCACAACAAGCCCAGATTCTTTCCACAATTGAAAGGCCACGCCATGGGAAAAGGCTCAACACCAGGTTGATTTAAAACATTGCTGCCCCATATTTAAACCCCAAATGCTGCAGCAAAAAGAACATGGAACACAACAGATATTGGGGATGTGCAAACATGCAGAGCAGTGAACTGTCAGATGTAGGGGCAGTTTTTAGGTGTTTTTGAACAATAATATTTCAGTGCATGGCCAAGAGCATTGGCTGACAACGCTTTATTAGGTTGGTGTGCTCCTCAGCTCAGCCCACATTCCCATCTTTTCCTTCCCCAGGGCCTTGTTCACAAACTCAGGCTGCAAATCAGGAAAATGGGGTTCTGAAACAGCCTCCCAGAGCAGAGGAGACAAAAAACTCCCCTCAGCTGCTCTTAAACCAAAGCTTAAAGCTAAGAAGTGGCATTTTCATGCCATGGAAGTGACACCTCTGCCAGTTCTGAGCCAACTTGGGTGGTGTAAGACACTATTTCATTCAACTTCAGGGGTAATTTATGGCACAACACAATTTTAGTCTCTTATTATTAAGTTAATACATTGAAAAATAACAATTTAACCACAAGATACAATGGCAAATACCTTCTCCTGGAGGATCTTGGTCTCTGTGTAGTAGTCAATAGGTTTTTGTGCATAAGGGAGGTCTTCTGATCCATTTTTGATGTCTGTGCCCTCAAAAACTACACTGGCACTGCTGGTTAACACCAGTTTCTGCAAAGGATGGCAGAGAAAACAGTTGTTTGAAGCCTAAGACAGGAGGGTTATCCTTTATGAAGGCTGAGTAAAGACAATAATAATGTTTAACCAACTGATCCTACAGAGAATGAACTGAGTCTAGAAGAACAAGGCCAAGAGAAAATGAGCTCAAACTGTGGCTCTGTCACAGGGTTTTGTGCCACCTAAAGGACATCAAAACACTCCAACAAACACCCCAGGCAGGGGAAAACATCCCCAGGGAAATCAGAGTGTAAAGGAACACTGTAAAACTTAACACAAATTAGTGGGTTTGGGATGGATTTGCTCATCTTCACAGTAACAGGATCACGGGAGTCTGAACCAAAAAAGAGAAATCTTGGATGTTTTTGCTGGATAAAAATGTAGCCAAGTGGATTCAAAGCTCTGAGCAATCAGAGACATGTGGTCTTGGAGAAAATGGACATTGTCAGAAAGAGATGGTTGGATCCAACAGGTTCTGCTCCCACAGAATCCAGACACAGCCTGGAGGGAAACACCACATGGCCCATCTCCTTATGACACCAGGGGGAAAGAAAAACCCACCAACCAACCCCAGCTGTGAGAGGCAGAAATTCTGAACGTGATCCCTTCTGGATTTGTCCGTGGACACTGCACAAAACCCTCTGGAGCTGCATCACTGCCTGGGATAACGGGATCTTCCCGTGTGCTGGGCTGGCAGATTTGCTGAGAACTGAAGTGAAAACTCCTGTGGTATCAAAAGGCCACCAGGAGGAAATTCAGCTTGCGATCTGAGGCTGCTCAACAGCAGTCTCCTGCTTTCCTCAGGCTCTTTCTTTTGAGGGCAACTGATTTTCTAAACCAAATTACACCGAGATTGTGGCCCAAGTGTGTTCCCTCTCGTTACACGGCAAAGAATTCAGACAGGGAATACATGCCATGGATATTTCCACTGCTGGAAAAGCCACCTTTGGAGCTGTCCCATGAAAGAAGCCACTTGCCAGGTGTGGTTCTCCCCTGGGTGATTCCCAGGAGCGTGGCAGGACAGATTTGAAGGGATGCTTTTCCTGCAGTCAGGAAGACTGCAACATGCAGGTTTTCTGTGGCAAACATGGATTGAGTTTCCATCCAACACTAAGCAGGAGTGTGTCTCCCACCAGTTTTCATGGAACAAGTAGGAATTGATTCTCTCAGAGCCCTAAACTGGACAGAAATTGGTCCATAGTGCAAGTGTTATAAAGTCCACTCCAGTGTCCACGTGCTTTTCCAGCCTTACCTGCACTCCAGCTTCTTTGCAGGCCTCAATGACTGCTTTGGTTCCCATAAAATTCACCTTGTAAAACAGCTCCCTGTTGTCACTGGAAGGTGCTGGGGATGCACAGTGAAAGGCCACGGCCACGCCTTGCAAAGCTGGGAGCAGAGCCTGGGAGATCCAACACGGGAGACGGGAATGAAGCAACAGCCACGGGGCAGGGAAAAAAATTAATAAGAAGGAAATAAAAGACAGTTTTTTCATGGAAACACTCTGTGAAATTTCAGTCATGTTCCCTCCCCAAAGGTGGGCAGCTGGAATAGGATTTGCATCCAGGATTTTCACAGTGCCCTCTCCTCTTGATGGGCAAACACACTCTACATCAACCCTTCTTTCCAGAGAAGAACCTCAGAACTCCTCCAGAGCTGAAGGCTTTTTAGGCTGAACTACTTGGAATATCATCAGTAGGTAGGAGACTCAGAACTCCCTGGAGCCAGGAGTTGGGACACTCAGGAAGCAGCAGTTTCCCAGTTCCCCAGGGCCCTGTTGGAGGTGACTGTCCCAAAGCCCTGAGCTGTGGTGTTCAGGCAGGTGGGGAGGTGTCTCTCACCTGGCTCACCCTCAGGAGGCCTCAGCCTGCCCTGACTGTTGGGAATAACGAGCTGTGCCGTTCTCATGGAGCTGAGGAGAGCTGGGAGAGCCCCCCTGCAACTAGCACAGGGGCTGTAATTACACTGAGTGTCTAAACCAACAGTGATGCAAAGCTTCAGACAGAAATCAGGTCTGTTCTTTGCAGCTCCAAGAGATATCAGGGCTGTTCCTTTGAGATGATTCCATGGAGAAGTGCTGAGGCTTCACCCCAGGGAAAGGTTGGGGGGCACGTCTGCAACCCCTTTTCCAACCTGTGCAGGGCCTCCAGGTGTGTCAGAGTTTTGGGAAAGGCTCAGTGGTGGAACCAACACCCGTTTAACCAGACATCCTTTCCCAGAATGGGTCAGGCTGGTGCCACCTCCCTGCTCCAGCAGGGCCAGCCCAGAGCACATGAATCGTGTCCAGATGGGTCTGGAATAACCTCAGTGAGGGAGACTCCACACCCTCTCTGGTCTCTGTTCAGTGCTGGGTCACTGCACAGCAAAGAAGTTCTTCCTCATGTCCAGGAGGAACTTCCTGGGCATCAATTCCAGCCCGTTCCTCCTGTGCCATTGCTGGGCCCCCCCAGCAGAGCCTGGGCCATCCTCTGCCCCCTCCCTGCAGCTCCTCCAGCCATGGCTCCAGGCTCTGCTCTGGAGGCTGAACAGCCCCAGCTCCCTCAGCCTTTGCTGCTCCCAGAGCTGCTCCATCCCTTGGGCATCTCCGCAGCCTGCGCTGGCCCCGCTGCAGGAGCTCCCTGGCCCTGCTGTGCTGAGGAGCCCGAGCTGGGCCAGCCCTGCAGATGTGCCTGCCCAGGGCTGGGCAGAGGGGCAGGATCCCCTTCCTCAACCAGTGCTCTTCCAAATGCCCCCCAGGATCCCACTGGCCTCCTGTCCCCCCCGGCTCGCTGCTGGCTCAGGGACCCTCAGGGCCCTCTCCCAGAGCTGCTCTCCAGCAGGTCCCCCCCAGCCTGTGCTGGTGCCCGGGGTTGTTCCTCCCCAGCTGCAGACCCTGCACTTGGCATTGCTGAATTCCAGACAGTTCTTCCCTGCCCATCTCCCCAAGCTTCTCCAAGTCCTCTGAGGGCTCAGCCCCTCCTGCGCTGACCCCGCTGGGGAGCCACCACCCCTTCCCCCAACCACTGATGAAGTGAATCAGCCCTTGGGCCAGCACTGAGCCCTGGGGACATGCCCAGTGCCAGGCTGTCCCTGTGGGTCTGTACCTCCTTGTCACAGAGGTCTCCCAGGAAGAACTTCACTCCGTCGCTCTCGAAGCTCTGCTGGATGTCGAAGACGTTGACGGAGTAACCCCTGGCCAGGAGCTGCTCCACCATGTGCCGCCCCAGGAACCCCGAGCCCCCGATCACAGTGCACCTCCTGCCAGCCTGCAGGGAGCCAGAGAGGGGAGGCAAACCCCCTTAACAACCACACACACCCCAAGGAAACCCACCCGAACTTCCCAGGATCTTAACGGGCTGGAATTCCGCAGCTCCACCGGAGGAGTCAAAATTCAGGCACCCAGAGACTCCTCCACTGGTCATCACAGTGACTCAGGAGCTCAGACACACTGGCTGGATTTGGGAAGGGCTTTGCCTCACCCCCCTAACCCAAGAGGCCCAAAAGGACAGAAGGAAAAGAGGATTTGCTCCCACAAACCCTGCCCGGATGGCAAAGCCAACAGAGTTCGAAGGGAGCCAACAAAAAGGTGCAGACATTTCCAGATGTTTTATGATGTGCTGTGGCCCAGTTGAGGTCCCTGAGCTCTCCTAGGCTGTTGTTCCCTCATTCTGTGATCCCTGCATTAAACACAAAAGGTTGGGATATGGAAAAAGTACCATTTTCCCCAGCTCAGAGAGGTTTTTGGGCCATAACTCTCAGGAGCACAATCAACTGAGCTGTTCTGTCACTTTACCTGAGGTTCTTAGTTATGAATTTCTGCCTTGTGAGGCATTTTCTCACTAATTCGTAGGAAGTTGATGCAAGACCAGGAAATCTGGGATATTTAGGAAGCAAACAACCAAAAAAGCCACTTGGAAAGACTGTCAGCAAACTGTTGTGTCTCCACAGCCCTGCTGGGGTAGAATTTGTACCCTAAAATCAATGTATTCATGGGCAGCTTGGCTTGCTACACACTTTATACTCTGCAATATCAAATTAGAGAGAGTTTATATGTAAAATTATATATAAAACTATATTTAATTTTGGCTGCCCCATCCCTGGAAGTGTCCAAGGCCAGGTTGGACAGGGATAGTGGGAGGTGTCCCTGGGTGGAACTGGATGGGCTTTAAGGTCCCTCCCAACCCAAACCAGGCTAGGATTTTATGATGATTCTGTGATTTCCTTCAGCCCCAGGGCACAGATGATTCAGAATATTCAAACTGCAGATTTTTGTATCAGAGCCTGTGACACTCAGGCTCCTCCAAGCCAAGAAAGCACCCAGGTACAGGCAAGGATTGCCCTTTGGAGTCATTAGTTCTTCCTTTATCTTTTTAAGCTTTTTAAATCAATGGTCACAGGCACTAATTAACAGATTCCTGTCTGCTCACTCTGTAACTGGAGTGAGACCAAGGACCTCCCCAGCACAGAACATCCAAACCCTGAGTCTGAGGGAGCCTTTGGACAAAGAATGTTCTGTCCTGGTTGGAAACACATTTACTCCTTATTGTTGCTGCACAACTGCAGAGGTGGGGGTTTATCTATGGAGCTGGAGGCAATTTTAACCCCCTGGAACCACACAAAGACAAGGATTGTTCAGAAGTTTCTAAGTGTCACATCCTTAAAGGAAGGTTCTGCTGCAGAGAAATTCCAGGAGTTTCCCCAGTTACATCAAAGCAGAACCAGTTATTTAGGATGGGACATGCAAAGCAGGGTCTGATTAGGGTCTGGAGCATAAATCCTGTGAGGAGGAGCTGGGGGGGCTCAGCCTGGAGAAAAGGAGGCTCAGGGGGGACCTTCTGGCTCTGCAACCCCCTGACAGGAGGGGGGGCCCTGGGGGGGGTCGGGCTCTGCTCCCAGGGAACAAGGGACAGGAGGAGAGGGAACGGCCTCCAGCTGTGCCAGGTTGGATTTGGGGAAAATTTCTTCATGGACAGGGTTGTCCAGCTCAGGTGCCCAGGGCAGGAGTGGAGTCCCCATCCCTGGAAATGTTCAGATGGAACATTTTTAGTGGTGACCGTGGCAGGATTTGGTCAAAGAGGGGACAGAAGCTGTTTCAGCTCCTCCTCAAAAGGCAGCAGCTCCATCCCATCATTATTTTTCCTTGCTTTCCCCTGTATCCTCTCTCCTCAAGGTCCCTTCCACCACAAACCATTCCGGGATCCCACGATCCCAGTGTGTTCTTCCCAAAAACTGCCCCAGCTGTGTGCCCCAAAGCTTTCATGCAGCACAATGCTGCCCTCTGCCTCTGCACCTCAGAGCCACTGCACAGGGTTCAAAGCAGCTCCAGAGCACGTTTAGGAACCATAAAACCCCAGAAGGGTTTGGGCTGGGAGGGACCTTAAAGCCCATCCAGTTCCACCCCCTGCCAGGGGCAGGGACACCTTCCACTGGCCCAGGTTGCTCCAGCCTGGCCTTGGACACTTCCAGGGATGGGACAGCCAAAATTAAATATAATTTTACATATAAACTCTCTCTAATTTGATATTGCAGAGTATAAAGTGTGTAGCAAGCCAAGCTGCCCATGAATACATTGATTTTAGGGTACAAATTCTACCCCAGCAGGGCTGTGGAGACACAACAGTTTGCTGACAGTCTTTCCAAGTGGCTTTTTTGGTTGTTTGCTTCCTAAATATCCCAGATTTCCTGGTCTTGCATCAACTTCCTATGAATTAGTGAGAAAATGCCTCACAAGGCAGAAATTCATAACTAAGAACCTCAGGTAAAGAGACAGAACAGCCCAATAAATTGTTAATAATAATAACTATAATGCTATAATTATTATATTATAGAATACAATATAAATTATATAATATATATTAGTTATAACTATAATAATTAATAATAATAATAATAATAATAAATAACTCCTGAGAGTTACATACCAAATCTTCTCTGTGTTAAGCAAAATGGTACTTTTTCCATATCCCAACCTTTTGTATTTAATGTAGGGACCACAAAATGAGGGAACAACAGCCTAGGAGATCTCAGGGACCTCAACTGGGCCATAAAACATCTGGGAATGATCCTGGAAGAACTCAGTCTCCAGCACTGACAAAGCCACTGGGGGAGTTGGAGCATTTCTGGATCTTTTTGGCACCAACAGCAGCAAATTACTCTTTGGAAAACCCCATTACCCCCCTCCAGAATTATCCCTAATGCGGGATCAGTCTCAGGATGTTCAGGAGTGTCCATGAGAAGGTGTTTTTTGCAGGACAAATCTTCTTAAAGCCCCTTCTGGGGGCTCAACTCACCGATCTGAGACGTGTGGCCATGGCTGAGGTGAGGTCTGTCCACCAGATTCCTGCAAAAAAGGAGGATATTTTCTTCTTCACAATAAAATCCCACGTTTCTGGATCCAGAAATCCAGGTTTGAACCTGTTATGCTGGAGAAAGATGAAAAAAGAGAGTTCATTCTCCTTGTTTTGCTAAAAAAAAATAAAAATAAGCCAATGGATGTGCTGGAGACAGAGAGAGACTTTCCCCACATCCCCCTGGATCTTCCCAAGTGCCTCCAGGACCTTTCCCACATTCCCAGGACCCTTCCCCATGGCCTCCAGGAGCCTCCCAGTGCCCCCAGGACCTTTCCAAAAACAGCAGGACCTTCCCCAGTGCCCTTTCCACAATCCCTAGGACCTTCCCCACATCCTCCAGGATCCTCCCCATGGCCTGCAGAACCTTCTCATCACCCCCAAGACCTTCCCCAAAGCCCCCCAAGACCTCCCTACAAACCCCAGGGCCCTCCCAACATCCCCCAGGATCTTTCCAAAAACACCAGGACCTTCCTCACGTCCCCCAGGACCACCCCCACAACCCTTCCACTGCCCCAGGACCTTTCCAAGAACACCAGGACCTTGCCCATGGCCTCCAGAACCCTCCACACATCCCCCAGGATGTCTCCCAGTCCCCCCCTGACCCTGCCCATGACCCCCAGGACATTCCCCACAGCCCCCAGGTCCTTCCCACAACCCTGTGCCCTTCTACAGCTCCCAGGACCCTCCCCATTGTCCTTCAGGACCTTTCCCAGGGGCCTCCAGCTCCTTTCCCAAGGCCCTCGTCCTGTCCACAGCTCCCATCCCCTCTGCACAGTCCCCAGAACTGTTTCCAGCACTCCCAGGACCTTCCCACAGCCTCCAGGACCCTCCCTGTGTCCTCCAGGACCTCCCCACAGCCTCCACGACCCTCCCTACGGCCCCCATGTCCTCCCCACAGCCCCCCAGACCTTCCTCACATCCCCCAGGATCTCCCTCACTCCCCCCCAACCTTCCCCATGGCCCTGAGGACCTTTCCACTACTCCCATCACCTTCCTACAGCCCCCAAGACCTTCCGTGCAGCCGCCAGGACCTTCCCCACATGGCCCAGGACCCTCCCCATGCCCCCCAGGACCTTCCCCATGCCCCCCAGGACCTTCATACTAATTCCAGGACCTTCCCCAAAGCCCCCAAGACCTTCCCACATCGCCCAGGACTCTCCCCATGTCTTCCAGGACCTTCCCCGCATCCCCCAGGACCTTCCCCACGGCCCCCACGACCCTCCCCACGGCCCCCATGTCCTTTCCCACGGCCCTCAGGACCTTTCCACTGCTCCCATCACCCTCCCACAGCCCCCAGGACCTTTCGCCCTGCTCCCAGGACCTTCCCTGGTGCCCCCAGGATCTTTCCCACATCCCCCCGGACCTTCCTCACAACCCCCAGGAGCCTCCCCACGTGCTTTCCCACGGCCCCCAGGACGCTCCCCACTGCCCCCATCCCCTTCCCGCAGCCCCTCCTCGTCCTTTCCACTTTCCCACGCCCCCCCCCGGCAGCCCCCAGACCCATTCCCAGTATTCCCAGTCCCTCCCAGTGCCGCCCCCTCCCCTCTCACCGCCGCCGCCGCTCCTAGCGCGCCCCGGCCCCGCCCCCCACCTGTCCTCCACCAATCAGCACCGCCCCTCCGTTCAGACCCCGCCCACTCCCCGACCCCGCCCCTCCCCTGGGCCGAGCATCGCGCCAGCCCGCTCCCGCGCGCTGATTGGCCCGCCGCCTCCTCCCTCCGGCCAATCGCGCTGGGAGCAGGAGGAGCCTTTTCCCACGCGCTCATTCATCCCCCCTTGGCTCCGCCCCGACCGCGGCCAATTGGAGTGCGTTGCCGTGGCAACGGCGTGGGGGGCGGCAGCCAATGGGAGAACGCGGCATTGAGGCCGCCGGGAGTGAAGGCGGCGGGATGGTCAGTGGGGGGTGTGACGGGGGAGAGGGACCTCGGGGGGCTGTGAGGGGCTTTGAGGGAGCCCTGGAAGACCTGAGGGTGTCGTGAGGGGCTGTGAGGGACCTGAGGGGGCCGTGAGGGGCTCAGGGGCCCTTGAGGGACCTGAGGGGGCCGTGAGGGACCTGAGGGGGCTGTAAGGGGGACTGAGGGGACTGTGAGAGGCCTGAGGGGCCGTGAGGGGACTGGGTTATAAAGGGCTGCTTGACGAGTCTTCCTGTCTGGATCAGTGTTAATGAGGGACATCACTCCTGGATCCCTCCTGTAGCACTGCTGGATAATGATAACAACTGCACGGAAACACTGCCGGGATGCTCCTGGACTGGGAGCCTTGGCTCCCAGCCTTGGCTTAAGTCACAGCATCACAGAATCAAAGCCATCCCTCATAGAAGACATATTTTGGGTGGCAGATTGTCCCCCTTGGAATGTTTTCTCCCAGATAACACACTACCTATGTGTGGAATCATTAAATGTTTTGGGTTGGAAGGGACCTTATAGCTCATCCAGTGCCACCCCCTGCCATGGGCAGGGACACCTCCCACCAGCCCAGGTTGCTCCAAGCCCCATGTCCAGCCTGGCCTTGGACACTTCCAGGGATGGGGCAGCCACAGCTTCTCTGGGACCTGAGGGGGCTGTGAGGGACTTGAGGGGGCTGTAAGGGGACCGTGAGGGATGTGAGGGGACTGTGAGGGGCTGAGGGGGCCATGACAGGGCTGTGACAGACCTGGGGGGCCATGAGGGGTCTGAGAGGGCTGTAAGGGGACCTGAGGGGACCATGAGGGGCTGAGGGGGCTGTGAGGGGACCTGAGGAGTCCGTGAGAGAGGTGAGGGAGCTGTGAGGGACCTGAGGGGACTGAGGGAGTTGTGAGGGACTTGAGAGGGCCATGATGGATCTGAGGGGGCCGTGAGGGGCTTGAGGGGGCTGTGAGGAACTGAGGGGGCTGTGAGGAACTGAGGGGGCTGTGAGGGACCTGAGGGGACCGTGAGGGGTCTGAGGAGGCTGTGAAGGATCTGAGGCAGTCGTGAGGGGCTTTGAGGGACTGTGAGGGACTAAGGGAGCCGTGAGGGGCTGAGGGGACCGTGAGAGACCTGAGAGGGCCGTGAGGGACCTGACGGGGCTGTAAGGGGACCTGAGGGGTCCGTGAGGATTGTGAGAGAGCCGTGAGGGACCTGAGGGGACAGAGGGAGCTGTGAGGTGCTTAGGGGGCTGTAAGGGGCCCTGAGGGGGCTGTAAGGAGTCCCCCGGCCCCCTGCCCTGACCCCCGTGCTGTCCCAAGGCCTGCAGCTGTAAGAAGCCGGCGCTGGGGGCCGCTCCCCAGAGGAAGAAGGCGAGTCCCAAGGCAGAGCTGTCCGAGGGGCAGCAGCGGGAGGTCCGCGAGGCTTTCGAGCTCTTCCACACCGACGGCAGCGACAGCATCCATGTCAAGGAGCTCAAGGTGCGGCTGGAAGCACAGGGCTGCCGGTGTTAGAAACCGGAATCACCTCCGACAGCACACGACTGCCCTGCTTTGCCCCTCCTCCTCCCAGCATAAAACCCGGCTTGGTAAAAGGGCACATTATTGCAGCTCTTTCCTGCTGTTCCCAGGTGTGTTTGGGCCCAGGCTCCCCAAAATTCATGGAGAGCTCTGTGTTTTCTGTCCTGACTCCTTCTCTGTCAGTAAAACATCAAAAAAAGGGTTTGTTCACATTAAAAAGGTGCTCTTGTCTTGCTGAGGATTTCATGCTTCTCTTCCTTCTCCTCCTCCTTCCTCCTGCTTCTTCCTTCCTCAAAAAAAGGGTTTGTGCACAATTCAAAGGTGTTTTTCCCTCTTTTTGAGGATTTCATGCTGCTTCTGCTTATTATTAAAACCTCTAAAAACGGTTTGTGCACTTTTAAAAAGTGTTTTTTCCCTCTTCTTGAGGATTTCACTTTATTTGTTTATTAAATTATCCCAGCTGAGGAATCCACCAATGTCATTCATTTTCCTGCTTTTATTCATTGCAAACCCCTTTTAGTCCACCCTCTTCTTTTGGGAAGAAGAGTCATCAATAAATCAGGACTTATTTTGCTTCCAGGAGTTGTCCCTCTCATTTCCTACCTGGATTTCTGTGTTCCCTAAGACCACAGGGAGCAGATCTGTTTTCAAACCTGCCTCTTGTCTCTTTATCAAAGGAGGGAAATGTTCCCCCAACAGTCATTGAAAGAGATTTTTATCACTGAAGCGAAAAATGAGCTGATTATACAACCAAAACAGGGGAGTTAAGAGCAGCAAATAATCCAAATTTTCTCGGTGCAAACATTTCTCCCAAGACTCTGATACAGCCAAATCCCAAATCCCTCCCTGTCCTGAGCTGGGGCAAAAGCATGGCTAGGAAATTCCTGAATTAACTGAAGGCCAATTCCAGAATAGGAATGTTTCTATCCCTGTTTTCTGCATCCTGATGTGCCCCTGTTTTCCTTCAGACACGGAACGTTGTGACGTGATGTGGCAGAAGCTCACCTGTTTTTTATTCCCTACCCTGTGGCTTTGTTGATAATTTTGTAGGGTTTGTAACTGGTTTTGTAGGATTTATGACTGATTTTGTCCTTCCAGGTGGCCATGAGGGCCCTGGGCTTTGAACCTAAAAAAGAAGAGATCAAGAAAATGATCTCAGACATCGACAAGGAAGGGACAGGAAAGATCAGCTTTGATGACTTCTTGGCAGTGATGACCCAGAAAATGGTATGGAAGTGGTAAAAATCAAATTAAAGGCAATTTTAATGTGTGATTCATCTCCTTTTGGGTTTAGGGGGAGATTAAAGCACTATTTAATCTCAACTAAATATATGAAAGTTGGATTCTGTCTCATTTTTCAAGGACAAACATCCTGGAATCTGTCTCATTTTTCAAGGAAAGGTTGAAATAACAGTATCATTCCCAACTTCCTTTAGCAATGAGGGGGGTTTTTTTGAGTGTGAGAAAAGGGAAAACCTGCTTTTCTCCCAGAAAAATCCAGGCTTTTCTCCCAGATCCAATGCAGCTGTGGAGCTGTTGGAGTGTTTTTCTGTGACGTGGGGGTATTTTCTCTTCTTGAACTCTGATTTACTTACAGATTAAATCTCTGGATTTAAAAATCTTCAAATACGTTGAGTGAAACCAAGATCCTCGTGGTGAAATCCCAAAGACATCTGGCTGGCTAGGAGAGAGAAAAAATTCCCTGGAATTCTGGCTGTGTCTCTGTCTCCCTTCAGCCTTTACGTGTAATTCCTGCTGACTGGAACTCCTTTAAATTTACTCTTAAGGGTTTCTCAGTCTATCAGATCTTTCATAACTTTATTTGGAGTGTTCCCTACGACACAACTCCCCCTTATTTTTCCTTTCAGACTTCCTTCTCCTTCCTTTTTTAAGGCTGAGAAAGACTCCAAAGAGGAAATTCTCAAGGCCTTCAAACTCTTCGACGACGACGAAACCGGCAAAATCTCCTTCCAAAACCTCAAACGTGTGGCCAGAGAACTGGGGGAAAACCTCCCAGATGAGGAGCTGCAGGTTTGTACCTGGGGGGGGAGGGAAGTGGGATCTTCGTGCTGGGGCTGTAGGAAAATCCCCTTTTTCCCGGTAGGAGTGGAAGAGTTTGTGTCCAGCCGTGGATTTTGAGGTTGAGCCCACATGGTTCAAATAGCAGCAGTAGAATTGCAGCTTTCTGAGAGTGATGGAAAGGGAATAACTCTGCTCCAAGCACTTTGTTTCTCCCAGGAAATTTCCTGTCATATTTTTTGAGACAGATTTCTGCATAAGTATATTTAGAAAAACAAATGAATGTCTAGTTGGGGCAATATTTTGTCACGGAGCAAGTCTGACACTGAGGGAACACCGTCCCCTCCGGTGTTAGTACAGCTTACCAAAAACTGGTTCCAGTCCTGCTGAATCCAATCATTCCAATCCCCATCTGACTCCTGCTCACCCATCTCTTGCAGGAGATGATCGATGAGGCAGACAGAGATGGGGATGGGGAAGTGGACGAGCAGGAATTCCTGTGGATCATGAAGAAGACCAGCCTGTACTGAAGCACAATTGGATTTATTCCTTTGCACACATTGTGTGGATGCCTCATTTTTTCCCCAGTCCTTTCTTTGTTTTGACTCAGCATAAAAAAACCCAGGCCAGTTTTGTTCCAAGTGGATGGTTTTAAAGGTGTTTGTGAGCAGTTCCCCAGCCTGTTTGCATGCTGGTTGCTGCTGCTTTGTGCTTGGGAGATGTTTATGCTGCTTTCAGTGCACAAATCACATTTTGGGGGCAGGATTCAGATCCTTTTCTGACCAAAAAAAAAATCTGTCAAACCATTCTAGTTTGGTAAAGAGAGAACTCAAAAGCAGCCAGGGTCAATCTCTGTTCCCCAGCAGTTGGGAGTTTGAGCCCAGTGAACTCTTCATATTTGCAGGGATCAGCTTTTTATAACGTGTTTTATGGGGATTATCTCCTCCCCCCTTTTTAGGATGTTCTTTAAACTCCAAACAAAGTAAATAAATTGCTGCAATTTAACTCATGTTCAGTTCACGTGGTCAAAGAACTCCCTTTGCCAAAGGAAAAGTGCCAGAGCTGAGAGCTCCCTGTGTTTGCAGGAACGTTCAGTGGCTGCAAATGTGATTGTGTTTAAAGTAAAGTGTCTTATTTTCAGTTGTGCAAAGAGTTTTGATCCCCACTCTGCAAAAAAAACGAGGTGGAGAAGGTGATCCAGGTCCTGGGAGGGAAAGCTGAGACAACAGGGCTTGTTCAGCCCTGGGAAAATGAGGTTTAGGGGACAATTTATCACCATGCTCTGATATTTAAAGGGTGGATACAGAGGAGATGGAAACTCCCTTTGCACAAGGGGGGCGTGGAGAAGATGGGGGTAATGGGTACAGGTTATTGCTGGGGAGATTCCCAAGGGACACAAGGACAATTTTCACAATGAGAACAATCAGCCATGGGAATATCTGCTCAGGGAAGTGCTGGATGGCCCAGCTTGGGAGAGTTTTAAGATCCAACTGGGCAGGCAGCTGGGCCAGCTCAGCCTTGAGGTCCTGCCAACCTGGAATTCTCTGGTTCTGTTTATACCAGACCAGAATTCCTCCTCTTCCCACCAGACCTGGATACTGATACTGAATTGGATTTTTTCCCCCTCCCTGGCCCACCAGTGGCACTGAGAGCACATCCTGATCCAGAGGGCAAGGAGAACCAGCAGCAGAGTTCAGCCCATGGAAAACCAGCAGGTTTTATTTGGGAGCAGAACCATGTTCCTTCCTTTTGCCACAATTCACCTGTTCTGGGAGCTGGGGGTTGGGGGGACTGAACTGGAGCCCTGGGGAAACCTGGCATGGCCTTAAGCTAGAGCAGAGCAGGGTTAGCTGGGATATTGGGAAGGAATTGTTCCCTGTGAGGGTGGGGAGGCCCTGGCACAGGTTGCCCAGAGAAGCTGTGGCTGCCCCATCCCTGGGAGTGTCCCAGGCCAGGTTGGAGCAACCTGGGACAGTGGAAGGTGTCCCTGCCCATGGACGAGGTGGGCTTTGAGGTCCCTCCCAACCCAAACCATTCCATGACTCTGTGCCAGCTCAGTGTGTGCCCACACCCCCCTTCCTGCCAGTTTGCCGTGGCAGAACACCCCAACTCCAGACTGTCCCTCCTCACAGCCGCCGGTGCTCTGGGAAGGGCAGGGAGGGGGCAGAGCTCCAGCTGGGTGGCACTTTTCCTGGTGACACGTGGGGGTCAGAGGGGAAGGAGCTGGACCTCGTGGCCTTCAGGCAAGCCTGACCACTTCCTTGACCATGTTCCCGATGCCGTCGTGGATCTCGTGGATGGGGGCGTTGCACATGAAGGCGCTGGTGGTCACCAGCCTGTTCCTGGGGTCCACGTGGATCTCGGTGACGTGGCTGTTGACGTGTTTGCAGCCCAGCTCCCGCATGCACTCGGCCGTCTTGGCATAGGGCCACCTGCAAGGGAGGAGGGGATAAACCCACCCTGAGATGAAGGCTGAGAGAGAAAAGAGATGATGGTCCCTGCTCAAAACCTGCTCAATAGGAGCCAGATCTTTTCCTGCCACAGGAGGTTCTCCAGGCTTACAGAACAGGGAACACCTCCAGATTAGAGTTAAACATCTGAAGTAAAGCCAAAATAACCCTTGATGTTCCACTGCTTAACTCTGCCCATGCCAGACTTAGTGTTTATGGAATCCCAGACTGGTTTGGGTTGGGAAAGGGCTTAAAGCTCATCCAGTCCCACCCCCTGCCATGGGCAGGGACACCTCCCACTAGCCCAGGTTGCTCCAAGCCCCGTCCAACCTGGCCTTGGACACTTCCAGGGATGGGGCAGCCACAACTGCTGCTCTGGGCAACAATTAGGTTTAGGTTTGGGGTTTTTGAGAGGATTCAGCCACAGCTTTCCTGTAGGACTGAGGACACTTTAACTCCCTCTCTTAACACTCCAAGGCTTGTGCCACCATCCTGCTCCTACCTTGGATCTGCTTCACTTGGAGTCAGTGCTCTGGTGTCTCTCCTACCCTGGGTCCATGAGGTGCCACATGCACGGGGGAGGCAAATATAGGACTGTATTTCAAATGAAGTGTCTCAATTTAAGCTTTACTTTAAAAAATTAAGTGTCTTATTTCCATCAGACTTGTGGAAACACAAAAATAACAATGCCAGCAAATCTGGTGCGAGGTCATTCCTTCTGATCTGCTGAGAAATGGTAAAAGTCTTCCAGGCCCTTGAGGCAGGATTTGAGAGATGGCCTGGGAATACAGGACTGGCAGCCCATCACCTCATAAAAGCCCAGTCCAACTGTGACATGGCAGATTCTCCCACAGGCTTTCTTGGAGTGTGTGGAGCTTCTCCTGTGGAACGGGGACATCTCTTCATGGTCACTCCCCAGGGTTGGAAGGGAGCTTAAAGCCCATCCAGTTCCACCCCCTGCCCTGGCTGAAAGACCTGCCCATGATCAGTGTGTGGTGAGTTACCTCAATCTCCACTTAGTGATTGTTTCTTTTGGAATATAATTCCTTTGACACAGTGCACCCCACTATTTTATGCTATATTTTACTCTACTAGGATTTTTTAGCTTTTGCCCTGTGTAGCAAATAATTCTGATCAAGGTCTTCCCTCTCTTCATTTGTCATAATTAATAATTTGTTTTATATAAATATCTCTGATATAAATATCATTAAAATATTGATCTAAATACCATTAAAACCTGCGGGACAATGTGATTCAATCACACCTCTATAATTCCTGAAATTTGACATCATCTGAGGCTGGGCTTGGATCCCCCACCCCCAGGTCTGTCTCTGAGGAGGAAGGGGGGGTGTTTCCTGGAGCTCAACAAGGGCCTTCCCTAATAAACTTGGAGCCTCCCAGTCCCCCCTGAGAGCCCCAGTGTGTCACTCACTTCTCACACTCGGTGTCGTGTCCCACTGTCACCTCGCAGCCCGGGAAGAGTTTGGCTGCCAGCACTGGGGAGATGCAGCACAGCCCGATGGGCTTGTGGGCAGCGTGGAAGGCCCTCAGCACGTCCTCCACCTCCCTGCAGACGCTGCAGTTCTTGCCTTGGGTGGCCCAAGTGCTCAGGTTTTTGGCCACTCCAAAGCCACCTGAGAGAAGGGGAAGAGAAGGAAGGGGAAGAGAAGGAAGGGGAAGAGAAGGAAGGGGAAGAGAAGGAAGGGGAAGAGAAGGAAGGGGAAGAGAAGGAAGGGGAAGAGAAGGAAGGGGAAGAGAAGGAAGGGGAAGAGAAGGAAGGGGAAGAGAAGATTAGGCTGGGAGGTGATATCCCAGCAGGGCTTTTCCCAGGGATTGCAGGATGGAATGCTAATCTGGACGTGGGGGGTGGCAGCCCTTGTCCAGTGTTGATAATGGAATTAAAAACAGAGGTCCTGAACCTTTGTGGGCTGAGACACCCAAGCACCTCCCCTGCTTCCACTCCAGTGCTCCAGTGGGTGTGTGCTTCACCCAACAGCTCCTTCCTGAATGCTGGGGGGACACACTGACACATTTCCCCTCTTAATCCCTGCTCCAGGCCTCATCCATCCCACTGGAATCCCACTTGCACTAGAGATAGACTCAGACTGACCAAGCTTTCTGCCTTTGACCCCCCCTCTCTGTCCCAGCCTCTCCCGGGAAGGAGGAAAGGGATAGTTCTCCATTCAGGGAATGATCCTCTGGATGGCACAGAGGATCATTCAGTTGGCAGGTACCCTCTCCTCTTGGGATCAGCTTGGCATTGCCATGCTCTCTTTTGATCCGAGTCCAAGCCATGTCTGTCCTCCCAATCCCTGCTTCCAGTTCCTGTCCAGCCCATGACTCCCGTGTCATTCCAGGCTTACCTAAGCTGTTCCCAAGGCTGTGGACATGCAGGCCCCACACAGGTCCTACCTGGAATGATCAGGGCATCCAGCCCCTTGACATCCAGCTGAGCCAGATCCTTGATGTTCCCTCTGGCTATCCTGGCACTTTCCACCAGCACGTTGCGCTGCTCCGGCGTCGGCTGCCCCTTCACGTGGTCCACCACGTGCATCTGGGAGATGTTGGGGGCAAAAACCTCTGCCTGGGCACAGGGGAAAGGGCTGTTATCCTTCAGGAATGAGGGAGAAACGTGTGGAAGGTCACAGGGAGCGGGTGCTGAGGGACTTGGTTAGGAAAGGACTTTGCTGGGGAATACCGTGACCTTCACCTGGATCTGATACTGGCATCAGGCAGAGGAGGGAAAGAGAGGCCTTTTGTAGCTTCTGCCCAGGGGCAAAGCAGGGAGCCCACACTGCTTGTTTTGGGGGCTGAGGAGCCCTTGGTGAAGCTGTTTCTTGGAGGTTTCCATCCCTATCCCAATGAATCCCCCTCACTGGGGCAGCCCCAGCCCCGTCCCAGCTGCCCCACAGAGCCAGTGGATCCCTGTGGGAACTGCTGTCCCACCATGTGCCTCCCTCAGAGGTGGGACACGGAGTTTCCTCTTCCCAGCTACTGTTTTCCCAAAGCCAGAGTGTTTTTCCAGAAAATGCTTCCCCTTCCTCCAGCACTTCCAAGCTCACATGCAGCAGTTGAGAGTGGAGGGTGGCAAACAGGCTGGGGAAGGATTTTGGGGCTGAACACCCCGTGCAATTCCAGGCTGCACGGTGTAAGAAGGATGTGAAGGAGCTCGAAGAGGGCAAAGCCGGTGCCAGGGCTGGAAGGAACGTCCTGGGAGGAGCAGCTGAAGACTTTGGGCTTGTCTAGTTTGGGGAAAAGGAGGCCGAGGGGAGACCTCGTGGCTCTCCGCAGCTCCCCGAGGGGGGGACGTAGGAGGGAGGTGCTGAGCTCTCCTCCCTTCCAGCTGAGACATCCCTGTTTCCCGATGAAAGCAGGGATTGAATAACGCCTGAGTTTCCTCCACTAGAGGCCCCCGGCGATCCAGGGATGAGGCAGGACGTGCTCCGAGCCCGCCGCTTCGGAAATGGCAGGAGGGGAGCGACTCGAGGAGAGGAAAAGAGGCAAAATTACACCCTGAGGAGAAAACGCTTGGACAAGTCCCAGCTCTGAACCGAACGGAGCAGGCAGAGGTGGAAGGGTGTGGAATTGGGTTCATGTCCTCAATAGTACATCACCACTGTGCCCCTGTGTCCCACAGAGCCATTCCCATTCCCGAGGGAACGGCTCTGCCCCAGACACGTGGCCAGCTCAGAGCTGAGTGTGATGTTTTCCACAGGCTCCCTCCCTCCTTTTCCAGTCTCACCGTGTGGCTCTCCTGACTAATAGTATATTAGAGCTGCCTTTTTTTCTTACCCCTCCCAAATTCAACTCATAAGAACTTGTCTATTCTCTCATCAGAGAGGTGGACTCCCCATCCCTGGAAGTGCTCAGGACGGGGCTGGATGGAGCTCTGAGCAACCTGGCATAGTGGAAGGTGTCCCTGCCCATGGCAGGGAGTTCAGCTGGATGATCTTTAAGGTCCCTCCTAAACCAAACCATCCTGTGATTCTCTGATTCGATTTTTGCTTCTAACCTTTGAGGTTTTAAAAAGCTGGATTTCAAAGAGCCCAAACCAATAACAGTCTTTTAAACTGAAACAGCGGAGCAGAAAAGAGGGAATACAAGCCAAAAAAAAAAAAAAAGAATAGAGAAGGCAGTCAGGAAAGTCTGTTTGGGAAAGAGTTTGGAGACACTGAGCACAGAGATCCAAGCCCAGCCCGTGGTACAGCAGAGCTGTGCAGGGAGCAGGGAGTTCTCCAGGCTCACTGGAACAGCTCCCGTGCTCTGCTGTCCCCTCTGACTCCACTCACTCATGATTTGCAAGCGATGGGGAGCTTGTGGTTTGTCTCGGAGACAAGGAGGAGAAGACTGAGGAGCAGAGAGGGGCAAAAAGAGCTGGAGCTGGGGCAGGAGCCTCTTACCTGTGCCCCCTCCCTGCTGAGATGCACCAGCACAGCCGAAGCCTCGTGGATCTCGCTCCCATCGTAGACCCCACAGCCAGCCAGCACCACAGCCACCCTCTTCCCCATGGAGCACCGGAGCAGGATTCCCTGGAGAGCCCCGGGGAGCTGCTGTGAGCTCTGTGCCCCAGGAGGATTCCCTGGAGAGCCCCGGGCCGCTGCTGTGAGCTCTGTGCCCCAGGAGGATTCCCTGGAGAGCCCCGGGGCGCTGCTGTGAGCTCTGTGCCCCAGGAGGATTCCCTGGAGAGCCCCGGGTCGCTGCTGTGAGCTCTGTGCCCCAGGAGGATTCTCTGGAGAGCCCCGGGCCGCTGCTGTGAGCTCTGTGCCCCAGGAGGATTCCCTGGAGAGCCCCGGGCCGCTGCTGTGAGCTCTGTTCACCACCCGGAGTCTTTTATAGCACGATCCCTCCCCCAGGAGCAGGTGGGGCCAGGAGGGTTGGCCTGAATTTCTCGCTGGCAGGAGGGTTTTATTTCCAGTTCCACAGGCAGGGCATGTAAATATTATTTGTTTCCTCAACTGGCTGCTCCCTCACAGATCTTCCTCCCAGCACGTTGTCTGCAAAGCAGCCCCAGCTGACGTGACGTGCCCAACAGAGCAGCTGTGTTTTTCCTTCTCAGCTCTTGATTTTCCATTCTAGTTCAGACTAAAGCACCAAAACCTTTGCACAGGAGGTGGTGTCAAAGGGAGCCTGCCCAGAGCAAGTGTTGAAGCCAGTGAATTCCTCTCTGGACCCCATTTTTTAAACCCTAACACTGCATAGGCTGCCTCAGGCTTAACCCCAAGATTTCCTTTTCTGACTCTGAATGTTCTTTCCCTCAGATCCCCCGTCTCGAGGGCAGATGTTTTGCACTCAGCTGTAGTTGTTCCTGGCCCGAGGTTAGAAATTCATGGTCAAAAAGTCATAGAATATCCTGAGCTGGAAGGGACCCACAAGGATTATCAAGTCCAGCTCATGGCCCTGCACAGGACACCCCAAAATCCCACCTGAGAGTGTTGTTGAGAGGAATAACTTGATTCTTCCTCAACAGCCCCACCTCTCCATTTGGCAGGGAAGTGGTGCCAGGAACTGGCAGAGCCCTGAGCTCTGGAGGGGCACTGGCAGCAGATTAAACATTGTCTGAAACTCCTCCTTCCCTGCCCTTGCTCTGCTCACACCTGAGAAGACCCTGGATCTCTGTCTCAGCTTGGCCTGGTGAAACAACTGCCCTGTCAAGGCTGACTTCCCATCCTTCATGAGAGAACAAAATACCTCTGCAAGAAGAGTGCAGAATGTTTTCCAGGGTTATCTGTAAGACACGTTCCTTGGGGCTCTGTCAGATTTGGGAGAGACATGAAGTACCTGCTGTGGGTGATGAACCAGTGTTTTGGCAAGTTGGTTACTCAGAGCAGGCTCATGACTTCATTTACTGCATGGATGTCCCAAAATGAGGGATTTTGGGCACCTGTACAAGCAGGAACAAAAAACATGTGAGAGAGGACTTGCAGTCCCACAGGCTTTGCCTCTCAGTTACTTTTATTGCCCAGAACATGAATTAAACTGTGAGATATGCATTAAAGATACCCAAAGCATTTTCACTGCTGCTTGTTTTGTTATCCAGGGAATTCTAACGATGGTTTAGAGGTGTATTATCTCCTCTTGCATGAAAAACCAGCTGAATTATGCTGCAACTCCAGCTTCTTCCTCCAGCTGGTCCAGGAGCAGTCCTGTTAGTGATGGAACAGAGATAGCCAGAGGTTGGGGATTTAAACAATCTCCTTGCTGCAAACCACATTGTTTAGCTCTGCCTGTTGCAAACTGATGGGGCTGGTTCCCCTTACTAGTTTAATTGGTTTGGTGTAAGTGGACAAACCAGGCTTGTTTCTGTTTCAACAGATGTGTCAGCCCTAAAGATCTCCCTGCAATAGAGATTTGTGATAAATAACATTTCTCAGCAGGGTTATTCCATCCTGGGTGGCAGCATCTGCCCACATTTATTGTGGTGGAGACATTGGGCTTTGATATTAACACCTGACTTTAATCTGGGCTTTGATACTAACACCTGGCTTTAATCCAGGCTCTGATATTAACCCCTGGCATTGATATTCTTGGGAAGAGGGCTGGGAAGGATGATTTTGCCTCAAAGCTCTTCCAGGAGGGTGAATACAGTTAAAGGGAACTGTCCTCCTGAAGAAACCAGGGAAGTTGGGGGGCCGTGATGGAATCCAGTTGCTCACTGGAATCCATCCTGCTCCAGCTGGCTCAGGGAGTGGGAAGGGTGGGATTTCTTGGCATTTACCTGTGGGCCCTGAGGGTTGTTCCAGATGCTGCTGCAGGTCTGTCACCTCTCAGATGATCCCACAGGCCTGAATTTGAGCTCCAGCAGTTCCCAGTGTCATTTCCAACAGCTTTTCTCTTCTTCTGGCTTGGCTGTGGAGAAGGACGTACTGAGAGGAACATCAGAGCTTCCTCCTGGAGGGAGCACCAGGAATATCCCTGACCAGCCCAGGAATATTAATGTGGAGTTTTTCACACTGTTCTGCATCTTTTAGCTTGTCAGGAGAGTAGAATTTGCTTTAACTGGGGCAAATTCCTTAATGGGAGCAATCCCTACACTGGTCCCTCACCCACAAACGAAATGATGGAGGAATGTCCAGGCCAGGCAGTTGCTGCCCTGCCCCTGTTTCCATCAGAGCTGGGTCAGCTCTCACAGAACAGTTCTCTGCCCAGTTCCCACCTGGCCTGTGACCCAGTGTGATCCCTGTGTCCACTGCTTCCTGCAGCCCCTCCTCCAGCCAGACACACCTTTATGCCCCGACCACATGTTCTCTGTGGGAAGCAGCAGGAAGCTGTCAGCAGGTCCCTCATGTCACCTCTGGGGACAGCAGCGATCCTGGCAATGCCTGACACTTACTCGAGGCCAACAGGGCTCCTCTGGACGGGCTGGGATGGATGTGGAGCGAGAGATGGACAGAAGTCACCTTGAAGGGGTGGCACCGAGCCTGCCCAGCACAGGGTGGCGGTGCCAGGCATTCAGAGCTGTGACAGGGACAAACAGCAGCACCGTGGCCAGTGTTCAGGAGAAACAACTGGTCCCCAAGGAGCTCCTGGGCTTGCAAAGTGCTTGTTTGCTCCAGCAAGATGGGTTCTTGCAAAAACCTTCATTTTAACCAGTGCAATTTCCTCGCTGGCAGCAGCGAAGAGGCAGCGACGGCAATAAACCCTCAGCCTTATTTTTCAAGTGTCTTTTTTAACAAGGGTTAATCAAGAGTAAAATTAAGAGGCCTCTGGAGGGAGCTCCCGGCAGCCCGCGCTGACTCACGGCCCCAAATTTATCGCGGCCCGAAAAGTCATTTGCATTTTCCTCCCGCGCGCACCCGGGGAGAGCGCCTCGAACAGAAGAGGTTTGTAGGGAAAAGGGGTGGAGAGCAGGGAGGACCGAGCGCGGGCCAGGCGCGATGCTTTGGTTATAAAGAGCATGGGAGGGAAGGCGGCGGCAGTGCCGCCCTCGGCCGGGGCTCCGCGCACACCGCGATGGGCGACGGCGCGGGGTCCCTGCACTGCTGCCTCGGGCTCCTGGGCATTGCCGCAGGTAGGGATCCGTCCTGGCACGGGATGCGGGCTCGGGAATGACTTTCCTAGACGCCCCCCCTCTTTAGCAGAATAAACCTAAAGAGGTTTATTCGCCAGCCGCGCTGCCCGCGGGTGAAGCTTTTTTCGCTCCCCCGCGCCCGTTTCCAGCGGCCAACAAAATATTTGTCTTGGCTACGAAGTGCTGGCGTGGAGTTTTGTGCCCGTTCCGTCCTGGGTGGGAAGCAAATCCAAACTTTTTTTTTTTTTGGTAGTCGTTGGAATAAATCATCTGGATTTGGATGTACTCCCTCTCCCTTGTCCAGCCGTTCTCCTGTTTGCCGTGTTCACTCCCTTTCATTTCCTCCTCCTTTGTTTTCTGCCTCTTTGCATTTTGGGGCTGTTTTTCTGTTGGCACAACGTCTCTGGGATTATCTGAAGGATGTGTGTGTCTGTCTGTCTTTTGTGTAACTGGAATCACGGATTTTTCCCCTTTATCTGGCAACAGGGGAGCCCTTTCAGACACTTGCGTGGAATTCCAGAAGGTCTTGGGTTGGGAGGGACCTTCAAGCCCATCCAGTTCCACCCCCTGCCATGGCCAGGGACACCTTCCACTAGCCCAGGTTGCTCCAACCTGGCCTTGATGGAATGGGAATGTCCACAACCTCTCTGGACAACCTGAAATGATTATTTTCAAGTTTTCTAAAACCAGGCACCCAGAAAGGAGTGAGACCTTTGGGCACAAACCAAGTCACAACACTTACTATTTGCAGATCTTGTACTGTCATTTTTCCTCTATTCCCTGCCCTGTCCACCCTGGTTCTCTCCTGGTTTTGTGGGCCAAGTTTACAAGCTGTTTCTCCTTTTTCCCATAGGATCACTTCTGCTGGCTGTGCATTTCTACAGCTCAGCCAGAGCAGCCCCTCTGATCCCCAGCACAGCTCTTGGAGTCCTTCTGCTCATTTTATCAGCTCTTTTGGCCTATGCAGGTAAGATTTGGGGGGTTCAAGGCCTCCCCCTCCCACAGCTTAGCGTGTGCTGGGGCTGATACAAACCACAGCAGCCTCAGGGACAACTGAGCCCTTCTCCTGGAATTTGCCCAGAGAAGCTGTGGCTGCTCCTGGATCCCTGGAAGTGTCCAAGGCCAGGTTGGACAGGGCTTGGAGCAACCTGGGCTAGTGGGAGGTGTCCCTGCCCATGGCAGGGGGTGGCACTGGGGGAGCTTTAAGGTTCCTTCCAACCCAAACCAGTCTGGGATTCTGTGTCAGCACAGCAAATTTTTACTGTACAGGCAAGAGAAGAAATCAATGTTTGTGTTAAACAAGGATCTCTGAGAGTTTTAACACAATGAATCCATGACTCCTCAAAAAAGGGTTCCCAGGCTTTCTGAGAGCGCTTTCAGCATCCATGGTTTGGAATGTCATGCCAGGAGATCAACTTAACTGAGAGAAAAAATCACTGCCTGTAGCAGAGTCCACACTTTTTAGAATGAATGTTGAATTATTTCTCATTTTTAACTCAGAGTAATGAGGACATTAAAAGCAGTCATGGAATCAGAATTGTTGGGAAAGACCTTTAAGATCACCAATTCCAACCATCAACCAGCGCCACCACCACCATGTCCACCACTAAACCACGTCCTCAAGTGCCACATCCACGTGCTTTTGGAACACTTCCAGAAGTGGTGACTCCACCATTCCCCTCCACAATTGTGCCAGGGCTGGACAACCCTTTCTGTGAAGAAGTTTTCCCAATATCCAACCTAAACCTCCCCTTGAGGCCGTTTTCTCTCATCAGGAGAAGAGCCTGACACCCACCTCACTACAGCCTCCTGTCAGGGAGCTGTATAGGGTGAGAAGGCCCCCCCTGAGCCTCCTCTTCCCCAGGAGGAATCTTGCTCCACGCAGGATCTGTGCAGCTCCAGGCTGGCCCAGCGATCCTGGCCCAACTCCCTCTTCCCACATCCCACTGTCTGGAAATCACAGCCCTGTCTGTGTTTGTTCCTCAGGGATCCGGAGAAGCCCCAGGAATGCCTCCCTGTTGCTGTCCCTCTGCCTGACCATCTCAGCCTTCTGGTGTGGCTACGGAGTGACCTTCGTCCTGGCCGGGCAGGGCGCGCTGGCCGACGCCGGGGACCTCCGCGATGCCGTGGTGCCCGGCCTGGCCACCTTCACCGTGGCCCTGCTCCTCGTGGCAGTGGTGGGATTGCTGTGCAGAGAGCCCGTCCTGGCCCTCATCTCCGGGGCCACCTCCCTGGCCAGTGCCCACGACGTGGCCGCGCGTCACAGCCGCGCCTTGGGCTCCTCCGCTGTCGCTTGCAATTACCTCGTCGTCTGCGTGCTGGGGGGGTACTTTGCCCTGGGAAGGATCCTCTATTTCCTGACCAAAGGAAAAATGGCCCTCCCTGGCACGGATCTGGCCAAGAAAAAGAGCCACGAGCAGCCCCAAGCCGCCGGTGGCAGCACCAATCCCTTTGCGGCCACGGGGCTGATCCTGAACATGCTGTGGGCCGGGGTGTTTGGCTGCAGGCTCCTGGGCATCACCAACAAACTCTTCATGGGCCAGGTGCCCTGGCTGTGGGCAGCTGGCATCTACCAGATTGGCATCTGCATCTTATCCTACCGTGCAATGGATGTTCTGATGGCCACATCCTTTGGATTCACTTCCATCCTCAAGTTTGCTGGAGGCTACTGCCTCCTGTACCCACTGTGGCAGCCAGAGGAGCCATCCCTCCCTACCCCATTCCTGGTGGTTTTCTCCATTCTTTTTGCCGTCTTGGCTCTCTTCCTCTCCCTCAAGAGCCCTCTGGATGGCTTGTATTTGCTGGTTTATGTGGCCTCCTGCCTCGCCTTGGCTTGCCATCCCAGGGGGTTTTTTGCAGGGGGCCCCCAAGGTGTGGCCGCGGCCGTTTTCGTGGCCTCAGCCCTGGTGGCTCTAATTCACCTGTACAATGTGAAAGCAGGGGCCAAGACCCCCCCAGGGAAGGGGAAGGGGGCTGTGAAGGCCCTCCTCGCCCGCAGCAGTTTCCTGAAGCTCCGTGAGGGGCCAGACCTTCACGCTCCATACCTGGGCTACTCCAAGTATGCAGATGCAGAAGCTCTTGCCTTTGCATGCAGTGTCCTGGCTTCTTCTGCTCTGACGGCCCCGGGAGACCCCCAGGCTCCCCTTGCCACCGTTGTCATTCCATGGGTAGTGGTAGCTGGTGGGATCCTTAAGCTTCTGGGCGGCTCAGTGGCCTTTGCCCGGGGTAAAACCCTGGAGAGCAGTGCCTTCATCCTCTACGCTGTCATGTGGATCATCTGGGGCTTGGCAAGATATGGTGGCCTCTATGGCACTACCAGAAGCTTCCACTCGGCCGTGGGCATCGCTGCTTTCATGCTCTTCAACGGCTTCATCGTCCTCTGCACCCTCTTCCTAAACATCACCTGGTTCTTCTACTCCCTCACGTTCATGCTGGTCGCTCTCAGCTTCTTCCTGGATGCCATCCATGCCCTTCCCACTGGATATGACACGGCTGCCACCCTCAGCTTTGGGCTGGTCAGCTTTTACTGCTTCCTGTCTGCCCTTTCCAGCGGCACCTTCGAGGGTCCCTGCCTGCCCATGGGAGGGCCCATCGTGCAGCTCGGTGGTGTGAGGGGAGGGATGAGCAAGTGCCTTCACCTGCCCGCCAGGAGAGCGTCCTCAGTCAAGAGGATTGCAGGTAAGGGGAGAGCAAAGGGCACAGTGTGGGGGTGGAGGGGAAATTCTGGGTGAATTAGTAGCAGAACAGCTGCTTAAAGGACATTTTTACAATCATAGAGTCACAGAATGGTTTACGTTGGAAGGGACCTTAAAGTTCATCTCATCCCACCCCCTGCCATGGGCAGGGACACCTTCCACTAGCCCAGGTTGCTCCAAGCCCCGTCCAACCTGGCCTTGATGTGGAAACCAGGACAATCTGGTGGCGTTTTGGTGAGGTGGGCCAAGTTATGAGAGTAATTATCTGAGTTTAGCAGCAAATTCTCTCCCATATCATTTTCCTATCTGTTCATCCACCCTGGACTCCAGGAATCCTCCAAGCTGGAGCTGCCACGGAAAGCTCTGTACAGACAAATGGCACCAATGCCTGGTGCTTGCTCTCTCCACTTCTGGCCCTGAGGAACGTGGCCCAGAACTCCCCTAAGTGCCAGATCTCCCCTTGGATGAACCCTAGAAAAATGCACTGCCAGAGGGAACGCTTTGTTAGTCGGGAAAAGGAGAGGAGAGCACGGAATTGGCTGGTTTGGCTGTGACAGCTCTGCTGTGGGAATTACAGCCCCTCACTCAGGGGGTTCTGCCCTGTTCTCGTGCCCACAGATATCCTGAGGAGTGGAGGGACTTGTGGCATCCCCACAGACACCGTGTACGTGCTTGTGGCCGCCTGCAACCGCCCCGATGCCGTGGAGAAAGCTCACAGGTCAGTCCTTGTCGTGGCCTAAAGAAGCTTCTAGAACTCAGAAAGCTCACAGGTCAGTCCTTGTCGTGGCCTAAAGAAGCTTCTAGAACTCAGAAAGCTCACAGGTCAGTCCTTGTCGTGGCCTAAAGAAGCTTCTAGAACTCAGAGCTGCTACTGAGTGCTGGCTGCAGCTGGTCGAGGGCAAGGCAGCTCAGCCTTGGTGGGAACAGCAAGGTGGGGGAGAAGATCCAGGTGAGGGAAGGAGAAAATAGAGCTGTAATTGTCTTCTAGGAGCTGTTCCTGGCAGGTGGTGGAGCTTTGTGACTTGGGGACCACCAGAAACCCAAAGAGTGGCAGACGGGACAGGGGGTTATCCTGTAGGTTTGGGAGGTACATGTTGTCACATCCAAAACCTCTCTTGTGACAACAGGCTTTTGCTTGGACTCCTGTGAGCAGCTGAGACCCCTCATATTGGTGGGGTTTCCTTAGAAATTGGGATTTCCACCCATCACAGTGCAAAACCTTGATTTGGAGAAAACATTCCTGGTTGGGAATAGTCACAGCTGAACAGTCCTGCTTGTACTAGAGACTGGTGCCCTGGGGCAGAGCCTTCACACCTTGTCTTAGCTCTAGCTCTCACCAACACAGTTCCCTTTTCAGCTCGAAATTAAATCCCTGTCTGAATCCCAGACTCCTCTTTTCTCACCCCTTTTCCAGGTCCAAGCGCCAGGCTCAGGATCGCCCCATGTCCCTCTGGATTTCCAGCCTCAAGCAGCTGGAACCTGCCAAGCATTTGTTCACTCCCCTCCTCTGGGACTTCATGGAGGCTGCCTGGCCATCTCCTATCAGCTTGGTGGTTCCCAGAGGTGAGGAAGTGCTCTTGATTCCAAGTTCTCTGGAGAGCTTTGGCTTGGAAACTCCATCCCGTGGAGTAATTCTGGAGATGTTCCGTGGAGATATTCCCGGTAAGATCGTTGTGTTTGGGCTGATGTACATCCCTAAGTGCCACCTGATTCTTCTGCAGGTGAGTGGGTGGACTTCTTGGGAATGAAGGACTCTGCCAAATACGTTGGGACCCCTCAGAGCGTCGCCATCCGCATCCCCGACTGCTCTGTCACCACACACCTCATCGACCTGGTGAGTGCCACGGCAGCCTCAGCCCGGCTGGGAGTGGTTTTGTGGCAGCAAAGAGGGTAAAAGGAGCAACCACCAGGTCAGAAACCCAGAAAAAAGGCCATGGACAGACATTCTGTCTGATTTCCTGCGCTGTCCTTGCGAGCACAGGCTCAGCTGAGGCCACAGGAACTTCAGAAGGTCCAGAAAGGGGCCAGAGGAACTGGGATAGCCTGGGGCAGACATTGCAGGCCTTCGGAAAACAAAATGTTGTTTCATGATCCTCATCAGCAAACCCCAATTTAAGCGAGTGTCAGACACCCCAACACACTTTGGTGGGACTGTAGTTGCCTCCAAAGGAGGAGCCTGTACCTGGGTGAGCCACACCAAGCTCTCTTTGGAGCCACAGGCACTCAGGAGTGAAGTTCTGAGCTCGAGTCGCCTGTTTGATCCAGCAGAACCAGCTCAGAGCCTTCATTCTCATTTTTCTGCCCCCAGGTCGGGCCCATTGTGGTCACATCAGCCAACCCAACGGGAGAGGCCGACACCACCCACCACAACCAAGTGTATGCCAAGCTGGGAGACAAGGTAACAGGGCTCTCTGCTCCCAGGGGATGTGGGGATGGAAGGACACAACCACTTTGCTCCCAGTAGGCAAACCAAGAGATGGTATCTAGAATCTTGGAAAGCATCTCTTTTGAAAAAAAATCTCATGGACGTTCCTCGTGTTGGTGTCGCAGTAAAAGAACATTTTAAGCTTCGGGACTTGGTTAGAAACCAGAATTGCTCTGATTTGCACTGTGTAGTTATGGCTTGGCAATGTGAGTCTGTTCATCTTCCAACACAGGACGAGATGAGCAAAAAAAAAAACTCCTTCTTTTCTTATGAGCAATCAAACCCTGACGCCTGGATGTGCCAGGGCTCCAGCTGGCACTGGGCTGTGAGAGCACAGGGCATTCCCATTTCAAGCTGAAGCTGCTCTAAGACTGGTGCCAAGCTCCAAAATATTCCTGGCTTTTAGGACTTTCACACATTCTGGAAGTACCATGGTCAAGGGACATTCATTGTCTTCAATTGGGTCAGGTTGGATCTCGGGGAAAGGTTCTTCCCCCAGAGGGTGGTTGGCACTGCCCAGGCTCCCCAGGGCAGTGGGCACAGCCCCAAGGCTGCCAGAGCTCCAGGAGGGTTTGGACAACACTCTGAGGGACAGGATGGGATTGTTGGAGTGTCTGTGCAGGGCCTGGAATTGGACTGGATGATTCTTGGGGGTCCCTTCCAGCTCAGAATATTCCATGATTCTATGATTTCACCACTAAATCCTGAGGGTTGCACGCTTTGTATCTGTGGCACTTGAGTGAGGGCAGTTTTAAACAACAGCTGGTACAAATCTCCTCAAAAATCTGGGGTTACACCCATTTTCTTGGTGGATGGGACTTCTTCAAAGCTCCTCAGATGGTGCAAACCTGTCTTTGCTGTACTGCTGCCCTGCTCCCCACAGAGCCTTCTCTGGCTTTTCCCCACATTCCCTTGCTGTGGAGGAGGGAGCAGTATTGCCTCAGATAATAATCACTTGCTGTTGAGAGGGGGAACCCTTTTTTCCCAAGTGCCTGAGGGGGTTTTGGTGTGGAAATGTTGCTCTTCAGGTGGATGCAGTCCTTTGTGACGGGCCCTCTCCAGAGAACGTTGCCTCCACCGTGGTGGACTGCACCAAAATCGACAGTGGGAACATTGGGTTCTTCAGAGTCGGCCTCATCCCCAAGTCTCAGGTAAAATTCACCTGGATTTCACTCCTATTCCCTTTCTCCACGAAGTGGGTTTCAGACTGGGGGTTTCCCAGTTTTATAAGGACAGCGTGAGAAGTTATCACAGGGTGGTGTGAAGAAGAGCAGAGCTCCACGTTGCTCTGTCCTGATCCTGCTCCAGATCACCATCACACCTCTGTGTGCTCTTCTGGAAGCAAGGTGAGACTGATTCATTCATGGAAAGAGCTCCAAGATCCAGGGGACCTCCATGGGACAGGCACTCCGTGTACCCCCTTCCCAGAGATCCCTGAGCGGACAGAAACGAGTGCGATCCCAAAACTGAGCCCAGACACGTAGCTTGAAAGAAAAGGTCTAGCTGAAAATGGAAGGGCTGGCTAGTAGGACCTTTGAAGATGTCCCTGCCCATGGTGGGGGCTTGGCCTTGATGACCTTTAAAGGTCCCTTCCAAGCATGACTTTATGATTCCGTGGTTATTTCGGCTGCTGACCCGCTCACAGCGGTGTTTGCTCCTTCCAGGTGCTGCAGATACTGGAGCAAGTGCAGAAGAAGCACCAGGAGGCCCCCAACAGCAGCACTGGCCCCGTGAAAGGCCATGAGGAAGCCCTGGGTGGCAGCCACGCTGTGCCCAACGGGGTGGGCACGGCTGCCCGGGGGGAGACAGGGCCAGCACAGGCCCCTGATGATGGCTGTGAGCATCACACCCGCCTCTGACTCCAGGCAGCTCCAGCGACTCCGTGCTCAGTGGGAAACCATTTGCTGGAAAATGACCTGTCACTGGGGACTGGGAGAGGGTTTCCAGCTGTGGGGGTGATTCATTCCTTTTCCTCTGGACACTGCTAAAGTATCCCGGTGCTGACTTACAAACCACAGTCACCCAGGAGGACAATTTTCACTGGACGACGCTGCCAGCTTTCACTGGAGGGCAGACATGACCAAAGCAAGGGTTATTTTGGTGCCAGGCTGGCCCCAGAGTGCCAGGGCTTTATTCCTTTCACTGGGAGGTGATTCCTTCGGTTTGGGGCACGGAGGGAGGTGAAGTGTTTCAGAGTTACAGGGCGGGGGGAAAACACTGCATGAAACTTGAATCACACAGTCAGCGAGGTGGGGAAAGAGCTTTCAAATCAGCAAGTTCAACCCTTCCCCCAGTGCTGCCAAGGCCACCATTAACCTGTGTCCCCAGTGCCACAGGAAGGGGGAGAGGGAGCAGGGAAGGTGTGCTCAGGTGCTGTGCTGGGGGTACAATGGACTGGCTGAAATAGGGGAGGCAAAGGGTGGTGAGATGGGGGGTCTTCTGCCATGTCTTCTTTAGAGTGGAGGTCACCTCTTCAGACCTCCATCTGGGAGTCTTTCCTCTGCTGGGAGAACCCAACACTCAAAAGCAATGCCATTCCCTGGATGCCATCTGCTGTATTTCACAGTCAGAGCCAGGCTGGAATGACCTTTCTGGTGACTCCAACAATATATCCTTAGAGGTGCTGGAGAATTAGGGAAGACCCTCCCTTCCCGTTTTCTGCCGAGTATGAATTTCAGGAGGGCAATTTCCATATGTGTGAGGAGGCCAGGAGCTGGTCTCTTGCCTTACAGCCCAACTGGTCACATCTCATGGCATGTCTCTTCCAGAGGGCAGATTTCACAGGATCAGGGGGAGGAATTCCAGCCGCTCCAGGCAATCATTTGTCCTCACCGGGGGCCCAATTTCTGTGCAGACTCATGAAATATGGGGAATAAACCAGAGGAGCTGGAGATGTGCCCTCACCTGTGATCTTGGTGGCATCTTGGAGATGTGATGGGATGGCTCCCGTGATTGGAGTGTTGGAATGGGAGGAGACTCTTTAGGAAGGACAGGCAGGGTAGACAAATCCAGTGCAGAGCGGGAGCTGCTGACCAGGAGGAGGTGGAAAGAGAATTTCAAACCTTCATGAGGAGTTTTCCTTGGCAAACTGTTGCTTGTTTCCCCTCCAAAAACTGCTGATCTTATTCTTACCTGACTCAGGTGCAAGGTGCTGATCAAACTCCAGCTGAAACCAATCCATTGAGTCATTGGTTTCACCTGGAGTTGTGCTCAAGGACAAATGCTGTGCAGTCAGAGGAGCTCAACCTCTACAAACTACAGCCAAACCAGGTCTTCTCAGCTTGTTCTCACAGAGCTGGCTCTCTTCCTGCAGAGAAAATTCCAGATCAATTGAGTTTGTTAAATAAAATTGCTGGTCTACTTCCTGTATCTCTTTGGAGTTTATTAAAACTGGGTTTTGGAGAGCAATAAAAGATTTTCAATAAACTGAAACTACCCCGGGCTGTGCAATCATCTGTGGCAAGAACTTGAGCAAAACCTGGTGGGTCAACAAGTTCTGGATGTCAGTGTGTGGGGGTTCCTGGCCATGAAGGATGCAAAAAGGATCTTAGGAGAGAATCAGACTGTGATACTTCCCAGGGTGGGGAAGATAACTCCTCACACCAAACCCTGGTCCCAGGGCTGAATTTCAACACCTTAACTCAGTAAAATAAATCTCATAAACACCAAAATCTGAGGGAATGTAGTGAGAAGTGTGAATTTGGAGAGGGGCTGAAGCATTTTGGTGTGAGGAAACAGCCCTGGCTTCAATGTGCCAAATAATGATGCGTTTTAGTGTGCCACGAACTGAAAGTGGCTTAAAAACAGTGGATTCTTCACTTCACACCTCACCTGGGGCCATTTTTCCTCTTTCTCTCTGGGGTGTTTGTTTTTTACTCACAGAAAGTGTGGATTGCAGTATCAGGACACTGGGGAGGAACAATTTCTCCCTTTGCTCAAGTAAGACAAGGAGAGATTTCATGTAAGGCTCTCCTGTGTACCAGCAAACTGGAGAGAAATAGTCTAGGGAGGGGATTTAAATGGGATCTTTCAGTTAAATCAAGGCAAGAAAATATTTCTACTCTTTCCACAGTTTTCCCAGCACTTAAGGAGAAGCAAAATGTTTTTAAAGAGAAGTGGAGAGAGAGAAAAAAAGTCGCTGTTTGAAGTGGCAAATCCAAAACACTTCGGTTAGAAAGTGCTGAGATAAACATTTGAATACTTTGGTACCAAAAAGATCCATTTTTGAGGTATTGACAAGAGTGTTTTCGTCACTCTAAAAATGGAGGTCATGGTCAAAAAAGGGTGTCCAGGCCCCCCTCAAGGGAGACTCTTCGCTGAGCCCTTCTGGTGCTGCTGCTCTCAGCGGGAAGGAATCGCTCCATCCACGTTCCAAACGAGAGGGACAGGAGGGAATGTGGGGTCCTCAGACCTCCATCACAGGAGGAGTTGGAGGAAAATCAGAGAATTCGGCAAAACCAATTCGATTTCGGTCGCGTTGTCAATGCCTTGAAGGCCCTTTGGGCCTGAAAGGTCACCCTGGGAGACAAAATAACCTCATGAATGGGCCTCTTTGTGCAACAGCCAACGCTTCAATCCCACTGGGGTTGGAAACAACCCAGGAAGGAGGGCTGGCCCACCTTGATTTTGCCCTTTGTGGAGTCTAGACACCCGTGTCAATGGAAAGAGAAGGAAAAAAGAGAGAATGGAAAATAAGTGTGTTTTCCAGTCTCAGGAAAAGCCAGCTCACCCTCCTGAGAATAGACGGGGCCACAGGAACAGGAGCTGACTCAGGGCCATGGCCGAGCCCGCGCGTGGGCACCGAGGGTGGACCTGATCCGGGGTGGGCACGGCGGGTCAGAGGGGAAGGGAGGCATCACAGCCTGGGGGAAACCAGCCCAGCAGAACCTTGGAGACAGGGTCAGGGTCAGGAATGTCCCTTGGTGTACAAGAGCACTGGGAACTGGGGGCTCTGGGGGGACCTAACAGTGGGACTCGATGATCCTGGAGGTCTTCTCCAACCTTAATTCTATGATTCTATCACCTCTTTGGGTCTTGCTCCTGAGATAGAGGAGGCGAAGTCTAGCTCAGGATGGGATATGGGGTGCAGGAAAAGGCAGGAGCAAAGTCCTGCTTAACTGGGTGATCTGCAGTCAAAGCAAAACGCTTTGATCTTGGCCCAGTTGAGGGCCATGACCCACAGGGGGTTTATGTCCCACTCAGCTCTCTTCATTCTTCCTGCTCCTCCTCCCCATGCCAGGAAGGGCCTGGGCTTATTGCTGCAGATAATCAGTTCTGTAGCTTTTGGGGGAAAATACCACAAACAATGAAGAAACAGCGTATTCCAAAATCCTGGGCCGGGTCTTCAGCTGCTCCGCAAAACACAGCTGGGATTTCCATACTGAGTTGTGGTGCCCAGCTGGGCAACCTGGAATGGTCTGGAGCCATCCAGGAGTCTCTGCACTCCTTCCAGATGTAACACTGGGTTTAAGGAGCAGCTCTGAGCTGAGGCTCAGCTTAACTCAGCCCAGGAATAGCTGGGTGACACCAGCTGGGCACTGAACCCAAGAGGAAAATTACTCTGTTAAATCATCGTCCCAGAATGGTTTGAGTTGGAAGCGACCTTAAATCTCATCCAGTTCACCCCCTGCCATGGGCAGGGACACCTTCCACTAGCCCAGGTTGCCCAAAGCCCCATCCAGCCTGGCCTTCATGTGGAACACTTTGTCTTTTACTGCAAATCTCTCTGGCTGTGATTCACGGTGCTCCTGGAGCTGCCTGGTGGGGAACAACTTATCCCCAGATGATTGTGGGAAAAATCTTTGGGGAAAACTCAATGTTCTGGAAATGGAGCTTCTTGATCCATAACAACAGTTAACAGGATTAACTTCCAGCTGTGTCTCCATCGTGCTCTTCCCTTCTGCCCAACCAGAAGAACATCTGATGGCTGGAAGACTTTCACATCCCCTTTCTGGAGGGCACTGACAGCTGGGGCTGAGCAAGGGAAGGGGCGGTGGGAGCTGCATCCTTGGGCAGGATCTGGGGGATTTATGGGATCACTGTGTTCCCCTGCTCCATTTCCGTGGGTGCTGTCACCTGCCTGCCAGTGGAATTCAGGGAGTACCGGAGCAGTCAGAGCAAGGGGTCCTGTGGGGGCTGGATGGGGAGGTCTGCCCTGAACAGCCAGTTTGGCAGCTGTGATAAATACCTCAAGTCGTGTTTGAGGGCTCAGCAGTGTTAGTTCTTGTGAGAATCACCTCTTCATTCCCTCCTGGAAAACACAAAGATCTTACTCGTGTTGTTATCTCTTTCTAGATAGCAAAAACCAGGGATTTCAACAACTTCTTCTGCTCTGGCCAGGAGGGAGATGTCAGGGTTGTCCTGAGGTAGGTTTATCTCTCTCAGCAGCTGTGGAACAGCCACTGCAGTCCCTCCAGGACCGGCCATGCCCAGGCACCTTTGAGGGACCTCCTGTTCTCCACATCTTGCTGCAGAAGAAAACCCTGCCTCCCAAGGCAGCTCTGCGCAGTTCTCAGGGGAGCACAGTTTGTAGGGTCACATCCCGAATTTAGAGACCTCAACAGGCTTCCCTTGGTTACCTCATCATCAGAGCTTCCCCACCTATTTTCCCACAGCCTATTTTTCACGTTGCTCACCCAGCAGGAGGAATCTGGGCCTTTCCTGAGGGGTTCATTGCTGAGCTCCAGTAAATACCCAGCTCTAAACCCCTTCTGTGACACAGCACCGATTCCTGGAGGTCCTACAACATCCTTCCTCCTTTGACCTCCCCTGTGCCACTGCTGGTTTACACAAAACCATTGCTCTGTGAGCTGCTGAATTCATGTGCATGCTCATAATTATTCTCACTGCTGTGGGTTCCACCAGGACCTCGTGTAGTCAGGGACAAGTCCCTAAAGGAGCAGGATGTGCCCAGGTTTCCTTTCAGGACACTATTCCTCAGAACCTGGAGGGTGGGTGAGGACCAGCAGCATCAACTCTACCCCTGAGTAGAGTCACTCTCATCTTATCTCCTCAAAATTCCCCTCTGGCATCCCGTCCCCTGCAGCCTTCCCAAGGACCCTCTTGTCCCACACTGGGTTATCAGATCCTACGTGACCCAAGGGGTACCACAGATCCTTATCCTGCTCCTTCCCACCCCTACAATTGCTCCAGAGCCTTCCACCTTCACTTGCAAAACAAACCAAGTCCTACTTGGAAATTTAAGTCTCTTGTGGGAAGTAGAAAGGCGGAGAAATAAAGGTGGAGGTGGAGAAATAAAGATAAGGAAGGAGAAGACATGGAAGCTTGGTGTTGTTTTGGGAGTGAAGAAGAAATCAAGTCCAGAAGGCAGCAACGACAGTTGGACTTGAAGATCTTCGATGTCTTTTCCAGCCTCTGTGAGTCCATGATTCCATAACTGCTGGGACACAGGAAACAGGCTCCTTGGACACTGAAACAGCTGGGAAGGGGTTTCCACAGACATATTTGATGTTATGTTCTCCACCTCGTTTCCATCTCTAGCTCTCCAAAGACACAACAAGATGGGAAGGTGAAGGCCTTGTCCATGTCTCTTCATAGGTGATCTAACATGGAACAAAGCAGCTTTGGGGGGTCCATAACTGAGCAACCTGGGCCAGTGGAAGGTGTCTCTGCCCATGGCAGGGCGTGGAACTGGATGGGCTTTAAGGTCCCTCCAACCCAAACCGTTCTGGGATTCTGTGACCACTGAAGACGGGCAGCTGGATACACGGAGTGATGACTTCTCTGCCTCCGGGAAGATCCTTCTCCTGACTCCTAAAATTATCTGACAAATAAAATTATTTGATCAATCCATGAAAAAAAAAAGAAAAAAAAAACAAACCAAGAAGAAGGAAGGAGACAGGTATGGGCAGAGCAGAACTGAAACCAGACAGCACAACCCTGCCATGGGGCAGCTCCGGGAAGGGAGTCACCAGCTCCTGGGACCTGCTGTCCTGGCGTGGCAGTGACTGGTTCTTATTTTTAGACCAAACCACGACTGGTGAAAGCTGCCAGCTGAGAGTCCAGGCAAGAGGACAAGTTGGTTTTCTGTGCTGAGACAGGGATGCAAATTCAGTTCTCTGGGAAGTTAAACTGACCAAATCTTGCTTTCCTGAGAAAGGAGCCACCTCAGGGGCATTGGAGGCCTGGTGGCAGCTGAACGTGTGCTGTGACCTTCCAGGGGTCACAGAGTGGGCCAGTCCATGGAAGGCTGGGTGGTCCTGCCTCAATATTCCTTTCACAGGCTCCAACATCTCTGCAGGACCAGAGATGGAATGTCCTTCCCCACCACTGGCATCAGTGCCTTGACGATGTGAGCAGACATTCAGTTCCTCAACAACATTTTGCACCCTTGTTTCTTTTAATAAAATAAGGACTGTGACTAAAACATTTTATAAAATAACATCCCATTGCCTAAAACCTCCTCTCCCATCCCTGTTTCTGCACTTCTTGCCCTCTCCCATCTGACTGCACACACAGGTGGGTGCTCATCTCTGCCCCATCCCCGAAAACGATTTCGCTGGAGCTCAGTTCCCTTTGGAGAAAACACAAGGATGAGAAGGGGGAAAATTTGATAAAACCATCCACGGGAGAGATTTAGGGACAAATGGGGTAAGGTTTACATCCTTTACCCCTGCCTCTGGTTGCTCATTGCTGCTTCCCACTTGGAAATGAGCCTCCACCAACAGGTAACGTAACGGAAAACACAGCGAGAGGTGTCAAACATTAGCAATGACCCCGATGAAAGGCCCCTGTGTTTGGAGAGATTCAATAAAGGAATTGAAGGCTCCTGGTGTTGATCTAAGGTGTGTTTGTTTCCCTCTAACCCTGCAGAAACTCTGGCAGAGCTTGTCGAGACCTGTTTGGGTCCCTGGGAAGAATTGTGGGACTGCGACCATGGAGAGGTTGCTCCAGCTCCCAACCTTCCTGTGCTGAGTGCATGGGGTTGGTATCTAGGCCATTTTCTGGGTTGATTTATCATGGGAACTGTTCAGAGCCCAGTCATCAACCCCATCATATATTTGGCCAAAGTGGCAGAATCGACAACCTGATGAAAGAATCCCGTAACAATTTGGGTTGAAGGGACCTCAAAGCCCATCTCTTTCCACCCCCTGCCATGGGCAGGGACACCTTCCACTAGCCCAGGTTGCTCCAGGCCCTGTCCAACCTGGCCTTGGACACTTCCAGGGATGGGGCATCTCCATGACATTGCTATCACGAAAAAGCCTTTTTGTTTAAATGCTGCAAATGACAGTATTTCACAATAACATTAATTTTTTTGCCGTTTAGCTGAGATTTTACCACGATGCTCCTCTTGACAAGCAAATCTTTGTTCCGTAACCTCCAGTGGAGTTGGTCAGAAGTGCCCAACTGTGTGTGCAAGACACAAGGAACTGGGTCTAAGTGTAAGGTGTCCCTGCCCATGGCAGGGGGTGAGAACTGGGTGATCTTCTTCCCCTTGAGCTGAAACATCCCTTGCCACTGGCACAGAGATGATCTAACACAGACCCATATCACAAAGGGAATGAGTCAAGAAAGGACTTTTTTGTTTTGTTGGGGTTTTTTTTTGCTGTTCCAGCAGTTGATAGCCAATATTAACAAACCTCACCTGCCTGGAAAGGTCAAGTAGTTTTTCAAGTATTAAAGTATTAAAACATGAGAGAAGTCCCATGTTGTGGGGCGTCACCACAGGCTTAAGGTTAAGCCTCTGCTGGAGGGTGGTGGAGCTCAGCTGGCACTTGGATCCATTTATTGAGGATCATGGGATCACAGTCTGGTTTGGGTTGGAAGGGACCTTAAAGCTCTTCTCCTTCCAACCCCTGCCATGGGCAGGGACACCTTCCACTAGCCCAGGTTGTTTAGCTCTCCTAAGGTATGTGCAGGGAGGAGAGCCTGACTAAATTCCACTTCCAGATGCTGGCACGGGCCAGGAAACCACAGGAGGCTGGGAATGCCCAGCTGTGCCCCAGGGGAGAGAACAGCTCCTGCTCGGAGCCCCGAGCAGAGGGAACGGTGGGTTTGCAGGGTCAGGAGGCTGCAGGGGGAAGGGGAGCCCGTGTTCAACCTGCCAGGGCTTTTTAATCAGGAGTCTGGGGAGCTGCTTGAAGGAAACAACACCCGTCACCTGGAGGCAGAGTAAGAGCCGCTATTTCTGGTGGCTCAGGAGTGCAAACCAAACAGGAGGATCAGATGGACAACAAGGGCAGAGCCAAAGCAAGCAGAGCACGGTCAGGACTGCAGTTGGTGTTTACATGTCAGCGGTGAAGCGTGGGAGGAATCCAACCCCAAGGCTCCCAGTTTGGCTGCTCAGGCCCCACAGCAGTGCCGGGAGAGCAGGGGGGATGTGGCTTGAGGGAGAGCTCCGTGAGCAAGATGCTCCAAAACAATGCAAAAGAGGGAGAGAAGGGAAGGGGTTTGTCTGGTGAGGTGGGACTATGGCTGTGCCAAGGGAACAATCTCCCTGCCCAGAGCAGGAGGGAGGAGAAGGAACAACGGTAGGGAACTGGCAGAGATCTTCCACTTGGACACTGCCTCCAGCACAGGGAAAAACATTACAGAAAACCTCAAATCTGTCACGCACCTCCCAGTGTTTTGAAGCCTTTGGGCCATAACTCATTGTTTCCTTTGTTGAGGTTTGTCTTTATTGAGTGAAGTTCCCTCATCCCTCACTCCCCACGGGCCTTGTTTGCTTTGGGGGAGAGGAAAGTTCTATTCTTTGCTCTTGGCAGAAAACTGCTGCCCCTCCACAGCCCATAACACAGGTCCACGTGCCTGGGGACCTGCATGGGGACAGCATGTCCTGGGCCAGCCCCCCCTCCTGGGGCAGCAGCACTCAGCCCCTGGGCAAAGTGTCCCTGCCCTTGGCAAGGGATGGAACTGGGTGATCTTTAAGATCCCTTCCAACCCAAGCCATTCCACGATTCTCTGAACCCTCTGCAGCTCCCAGCTCGGCCACGGCCATGGATGTTCCTTTGGATGCTGGAAGGAGCTGAGTGTCCCAAGATCAGCTGGGGACTCACCTGGGCCAAGCAGGGAACAGCTGTGAAGATGCCAGAGAAGGAAAGGGGTGAGTGACCTGCTGTAAACCCTCTGTCAGAGTTACACCTTCCAATATTTATTCCTTCCTCCAGTGCTTGGTCATGGAGCTCTGCCATTTCTGGAGGGTGAATAGCTCAGTGGAGATCAAACGAAACTCAAAGCCCTTTCCTTACGTTCCAAAAGGAGGATTTATTTAGTGGATTTTTAGGACTCTAAAATACACAGATCTGAGTGTTGTGGAAGGGGATACACAAGCAGCCAGGGCCTTCACAGTCCACTGCACTTTGGAAACACTGGAAATTCCTGCAGTAAAGCATCACTCCTGCTCCTGCTGGCATTCCATGGGCAGGTGTCCCGGCGGTTCCAGGCACTTACTGGGGATAAATAAGAAATCACCGCAGAAAGCTCCCAGGAGAGGCAGCAGGTGGGGAAGTGCTGCCGTTCCCAAGGAGGTAAGAGCTTGGTAGGAGAAGGAATGGCTCTCCCAAGGCTGTGTGCTCCAGCAAGGCATGGGACAGATGCTGTTCCTTGGCTCAGGGGAAGGTTCCTTTGGTTCAGAGCACTCTGTTCTTCACTCTCTCAAAGATCTGCATCACTTTTCCTGCTGGGATGCAGCCTTCCCGCACGATGGTGATGCCACCTTCCCACAGGAAGGATGAACAAGTCAGGATAATCCCCAAAGGGTGAAAGAAAGGGATGGGGGGGATAAAGCACTATCTTGGAGCAGCAAAGCCGCCCAAACGCCCAGAACATCCAAATAATAAAGTTGCGTAAAAGGACCAGAAACTTTGTCAGAAAGTGAAACCACCGACCAGCAGTGAGCCCACTCTTTGTTCAAGGGTTTGCTTTTCCACTCAGCCCCTCCCAAATGTCAACCCAGACCCAGCTGACGACACCTCAGCTCGTGCTGCTGCGTCATTGCGGACGAGCTCCCGGAACACCTTCGTTCTCGTGGTCTACCAGCAACACCCACCCTTCCTTCCAGAGACATCCACCCTCTCACTTTGGGTCACTCGTGCTCTTACACGGCAGATCTCGCTTGCACAACTGTGTTTCTCTTCACTGCCTTGTTCTCTGTCAACACAGAGGTCCTCCAAGGACATCTTTTGTTTGCTTCTCTTCATCAACATGTTTGCAAATGTCCAGGCACTCAAGAGCTGTTACTCTTGGAGCACACTGTGCTGCCAGATCGATACTTGTGAAAGGGATGGAAACACCCCAGGAGAATGCAATTGCTGGCACAAAAGGGTGGTTCTTACACTCACTTTCATCAATCTTTGTGCAGTTGACCACAGTGGATGCCACCACCTCATCAGATTCTCCATCACAGAGAACACCCTCCAGCTTATGGCCAAGACGCCTGCAGG
This sequence comes from Pseudopipra pipra, assembly GCF_036250125.1. Classification (NCBI taxonomy): domain Eukaryota; kingdom Metazoa; phylum Chordata; class Aves; order Passeriformes; family Pipridae; genus Pseudopipra; species Pseudopipra pipra. The sequence continues at coordinate 19,981,482 of NC_087561.1, read as the reverse complement.
GAGAAAAAAAAGCAACAACACTTCACAGAACTTCACATCACCCTGTGCTGAGCTTCCCCTCCATGCAGGGTGTCCATCACCACACCAGCTCGCTGGGCACCCACGTGGCAGGGGTGCCAGTGCCCGGGGTACTCACGAGATGACCATGTCGTGGTGTGTGCTGTCCACCTCCCCGCTGGGGTTCGCCGACGTGATGGCCAAGGGCCCCGTCATGTCGATGAGGTGCACCAGGACTGTCAGGTCAGGGACTCTGATCATGATGCTGTCTTGAGTTCCCACCCTGCTGTAGCCTGCTCCGACCCCTTGAAAGACAGACAGAGGCAAGGCTGGCACAACAGCTGCTGTGGCATCAGGGCAAGTCCTCCTGCTTCCTTGGCGAGTGGCCCTGCTCCCTCCACAGCCCGAGCTGGGAGTCTCTTGATGTGTGCTTCACTCTGGAGCACAAATCTGTGACAGTGGTAAGATTTTGGGTCTAACTAGAGTTAGGGACAGTAAAATTGGATTTGGGACAGTAAGGTTTGGGGTCTGACTGGATGAAAAGGAAATGATTCACGCCTGGAGACGGCACAGCTGTTTTTATGGACATGGGATCTACCTATGTCACAAAGTTTAGTTCTTGTGAGCACTGCCCACCCTCTGCCATGTACCCCTGCCCCTTAACACGCATAATTCCTACAGCTTCCTCATCCCACACTATTTCCATTGATTCCCAGAAGCCAGGGCTGAGGTGAATCATCCCACTGCCCACAGTGCTTGCCTTTGTCCATGTGGTGGGCAGGAAGAGGCAATGAGCAGGGAGGAGCCCTCTCAGCTCATTGATGCTCCATCCAGGGTTTGATCATTCCTAACAGCGAGGGGCTTGGAGGAGGTGACCCTCCCAGGCTGAGGAGCCTCCCTTGCTCCTAGCTGAAGAACTCATCATGCTGGCTGTCACTGTTAATGAGTCATTCCAGCTGATTAACACCCTCTGCTAAACATCTACCAAAGCATCTGAGAGCTCCAGAGGTGATTCCTCAGGACAAAATGAACAGAATCCCCCCCCCCTCACATCCAAAAGGGTGTGTGGATTGCAGACCTGCTGTGTTGAAAACATGAAAGAGGGAGAAAAGGACTGTCCTGTCCATCTCACCCAACTTCTTCAGCCACTCTCCTTTCTGGATAATGCAGCCAACACCACCAGGGTAAACATTTTCCATGAATTCCCAGAGCAAGGGGCTGATGGGGGGAGCAGCTGCTCGCAGCTGGTCCAGGTTTGAAATGAAGATGCAGATGGGCTTCTCCTGAGGCCTGTCCTGAAAAAAAAAAAACAGGGAGAGAGGAAGAGGAAAAGTAGGTGAAGAGACAAAGTTTGCCTTGACAACCTCAAAGCCCGCTGGGATCCTGGTTTGTGGGCTGCCCAGGGACCAGGAGCTCCGGGCAAGCAAGATGCTGTCTCTGCACAAAATGTTGAGCAGAGGAGGGGACCAGGCTCTGTGACTGATGCCACAGCTCAGATCTGCATGTGCAAGTTGAAGAAGAGAGAGAACAGCAGCCTGCCCTTGGGATCTCAACAGGATGCGTCCAAATCCCCCACTTTAGACATATCCATTGCAGGGACAGCAATGCTCTGCTCATTATCAGCATTTTTAAGGCCTTATACACCAGGGACCTGAGTTTTTCCAAGCTTATGCTGGTGCAAATCAAGGTCAAACCTACCAGTTCATGATGGGATAATGCACAGAGGGACCCAACATCTCCAGTGCAGCCTCTGAAGCAAATTTGCTGCAAAACGAACAGTGAGATGGAGGGGAAGTAAAACAAGCTCACAAAGCAGTGTCATTTCAGTCCTCAACTGACATCAGCTCCAGTGGGGCCAAATGACTAAGGAGCTGGGCATGTATTTACATTCTGTTTATATTATCTCATCTGCAGGGAAGGTTAACATTGGCACCAGAGCAGCCCAGAAAAGACGGCCTTTGTTGCCGCTGTTGGCGCTCGGTGCCAGCTGAGATCGTCTGTTATGCTTATTCCTCCAGGCTAGCCAGGAAATTGCCTCATGGAGCACAGACAGGCCCAGGCTGCAAAAGTTGTGTTGAAGGTGCAAACTTTGTGGCCGGTTCCAGCACTGAATGTCTCCAAAAGTCTGGGGAAGTTTAGCCCTGGGATTCTGATTCAGCACTTCGGGAGACAGAGAGGACAAACACAGGTTTGGACCTGTCTGTGGTGAGTGTCGGGGCTGTGCCAGCTTGGAGCTGGGCTTTGCCCTCCCCAGGAGGGCAGGATGGATCTGCCTGATTCCCAGTGCCCTGTGCCCAGAGCAGAGGGGGCTGTACCCCAGGTTGCTCAGCACAGAAAGTGGTCCATGATGTTCTGGTGTGGCTGCTCAGGAGCTCTATCCATGGTCAGTTCTAAGTCTTAGGACAACTTGAAACCAGGGGCTCCCCTTCCTGCTTCTGCATGAACTCATCTCATTGCAGGTACAACTTCCTGGGCAGGGGCAGAGGAGGGGCAGGGACTGAGCTCTGCTCTGGGGGGACCAGGGACAGCAGCCAGGGAATGGCTGGAGCTGTGCCAGGGCAGGCTCAGGTTGGATCTCAGGCAAAGGTTCTTCCCCCAGAGGGTGGTTGGCAGTGACCAGGCTCCCCAGGGCAGTGGGCACAGCCCCAAGGCTGCCAGAGCTCCAGGAGGGTTTGGCTGATCCTCTGGGGCACAGGGGGTGACTCTTGGGATGGTCCTGTGCAGGGCTGAGGGTTGGACTCCATGATCCTTGTGGGTCCCTTCCAGCTCATCATATCCTGTGAGTCTGTGATCTGTAGGACATAGATCCAGGTAACCAGCCCTGTGTTCACACCTTGATCCTGTAGACCTTCTCGATGGCTTGGGGGTGTTTGCAGGAGGCTGCCAGGGCATACACGGTGTCTGTGGGGACCCCACACACGGCCCCCGTGTTCAGCAGCGCCGCGATGGTCCTCAGGCCACTCGTGCAGTGGGACTGGGGGCACACACAGGTTGGGGGGTCCTGGGTGTCCTCCTTGGAGCTCCCAGCCTGGGAAGAATCAGGAGGCAACAAAGACATTACGGTGGGAAGAAGGAAATCTGTGAACCAGGGGGTGGGATTCACCCAAATGCAGGTGGACTGTGTTCCCTCGGTAGTCAAAGGGCACAGGCAGCACTTCTAGGGATGCTTCACCCAAAGTAGGTGACAACTGCAGTTAATAAAGTCCAAGAGACCAACTCAGGGTGGACATTTGAATTCAACTCCTGAAATCGGAGGAGATGAACCCCACCCAGCACAGCGACTGCTTCCTGGAGAAACAGCTGCTCTCCAAAATGATTGAGGAAACTCAGAGAACCCTAAACCCAGAGGAAGATCAAGTTTCAAGTGCTTTCTCATGAGTCTCCCGTGGTTAGAAACACTGATTTTATGAAAATGTTCCTCTGCAGCAGGAATCTGAGCTGTCAAATCCATCACCCCAGTGAGGGGGGACTGCCTTGGTCGGACACAGCAGGTGGTAAGGGAAGTTTGAAGTTCATAGATGCAGGGGGGAACTCTTGCTGTCCAGTCTGGGGAACTTTTAACTGCCCTGCTCCCGAGGTTATGACATTTAAAACTTCAATCTACCAGGAATTCTTGGATTGGAGGTGGCTAATTCCACAGGACATTCCTTTTGGAGCAAGGTAGGAGTGTTGTAAACACCCCTGCCCTTTCTCCAAGTTTCCATGGCCACTATTCCTAATGAAACAGAGCTCGTTTCCAGCTCCTACAGAAGTGCTGTGACCAGGATTTCGAGTGGCACTAAGGGATTCAGAGGAAGGGAAATTCCATGGAAACCTGAAGACCCCAGAATATCCCTTCCCAGCAGGGAAGCTACACCATCACACAAAACATGTCTTACTGTGAACAGAGGAGGTCCCATCATCAGGAGGTCCTTCCCAAACATGCAGTTTGCCAGCGATGCTGTTGCTCCGTAGAAGCAGAGGATGCTGAAGATGCTCAACACCACAACTGGAAAAAAAAATGGAATCAGAGGCAGGAAGGGTGATGGAGTCACCAGCCCTGGAGGGATTTCACAGCTGTGTGGATGTGGCACTGGGGAACAGGTGGCCTTGGAAGTGCTGGGGGAATGGTGGGACTCGATGATCTTGGAAGGCTTTTCCAACCTAAATGATTTTATGCTGCTGTGAGTCCACTTCGTGATGATAAAATGGTAGAAAAGCTTCTGCTAAAGGACCCTATGGAATTAAAAATAAAATTTCTACCTGCAGCAAAGCCAAAGCTTCACCAGAACTGCAGCCAGTGACACCACTGGCACATTTAGCCCATCTCACACCTCAGCTGCTGGGAAGTAGGACTGTACAGAACCTCTGGAGGCTGAGCTGATCCAGCAGGATCAGCCACACCTAAAGGTTTGTTGGAAGCTCAGGGCCCTGGGGTTGAGAGGCTCAGTCCCTGTTGCCTGCACACACCAGCCTTCAAAGGAACCCTCTCTGCTTGCTTCTTTCCACACTGAGCTTTCCACACTTCTCCCCAACCCAGGACCCGCTCACTGCACTCTGTGGGAAGGTTTGATGACCAAGTTCCCCTAAAACTCACTTTCAAATGGCAAAGGGAGGCTGTCCAATGTAAAGAGCAGAAAACAGATGCTCAAGAGCTCCATTGCAAGGGTCACACAGAGCAGCACCACGTTAAAAGAGGAAGCTGTGGAAAGAAACACAAACAAAGGGCCCCACATCAGAGCATGGCCCATAAAATGGACGTGGAACAGCAGAAGGGTTCCTAAATCAACTGAATCTTGTTTGATTTAACTGAGCAGCCCATGATCTGGTTTCCCTGGTTGAGGAGGAGCAGAGGCACGGCCATGGTTTGTTCAGCCCTCAGGTTTCACGGGACACGCTGCCAAACCCTTGATCTGCCAGTAACTGTGCTCACATGGAAAACACTCCTCAGGCAGCCAAGCAGATCCTGATTTACACCAGCTGGGCTGGAGTGTGACTGTGGATTTGTGCCAGTGGCCCAGTCCATCGAACACTTTCACCTTATTTGAACCTTTTATTTTCTTTGAGATGTTCTTCTGTTCCCTTGGGACTGTTTTTTCTAAGCCCAGCTCAGCTTCTGTTACTGGCTGTGGGCAAAACATCTCAGCTGTTGCCTAATCGGAGTGACAGGAAGAGCTGAGCCTCCCCCACCTGTGCATTCCCACCACAGAAGCACTAATGACCTGACCCCAAATAGCCCTCCATAAACAATCCCATTGGTGCTGAGACTCACCTAGAATGATTAAAAAAGCATTGAGCACCAAAAAGGCAACAGAACCAGCGGTGAATCCCTCAGTGTTCCCTGCGCCAATGTTCAGCAGGTGGCCTGAAATAGGACCAGCACATCTGGTTATGAGCAAACCATGAAGAGCACGACAGAAGAATGACAGAAGGGGGACAGATCTGTGGCTGGAACTACTCCAGCTCAGACTAAAGGAGGGTGGCCTCGTAAAGAAAACCTCCTGCTGCTTCTGCAACGTGAAGTATTTGAGGTATTAACTGGAGAACTGGTGGTGACCATCCAAAAATAGCTGATGATTTTACCTCCAGCTCGTAATCCTCAGGGTCTGGCTGAACACATCAGCAGCTCCTGCCACACCTCTGGAGGAACAGCTTCAACTCTCCCCACAGGTGCTCATTTTAATAGGGCCTGGCACGGAGGCTGCATGGACACACTGCCCACCTGGAGCCAACCACAGCTCTCAGAGCCCGGGCTCAGCATTCTGAGAGCTTCTCTCATGGCTGTCACCAACTGGGATGAACTTCTCCAGGCTGCCAAAGGATAAACCTGGAACCTGGAGCCTTCCACCGCCTAAAAAGCATCTCCTGAAGCATTATTGTGAGATAACAGCCCAGAGACATCCTCACAACATTTTAGCAGGGAGATCTTGGCCTCTGTTGGAGTTGAAGACACTCTTGGCCCCCTGCAGCTGTGTGTACCAAGTGCCTGTGGCAAGCGCAAGCTGGGACGTTTGGGCGTTACACTTTTGCAAGGAGGAAAATTGGTGAACCTGACGGGACTGACTCTCCCGTCAGAAAGAAGGAATTACGTGGAATCAAGCAATCTGAATTCCCTAAAAGCATCCCCTTTTTTAGCGACCGAGCCACCCGGGCGCCCGGCCCACACGTTACCTGCCAGGCGCAGCCAGGCCCAGGCCGCCCAGAAGGCAGCGTAGCAGAACGGGAGGACGGAGCCAAACCTCCTCCCTCCCCAGGCCTGGATCCTGCACACGTAGAGCTGCCCCACGGCCCCCGGGATGAGCACGGAGGGGATGGAGAGCTGCTGCCTGCCGGGGTCCCCCAGGCCGCCCTGGATGGCAGAGGCCGCGGCCAGGCCATTGCAGATGTAGAACAAGGCGTCGGGCACGGCGGCGCCGGTGCCGCCGGGGAGCTCCTTGGTGCTCGTGAGGAGGGCTTTGAGGGCCACCAGCGCGGTTTGGAGAGCCGAGCTGGGCACGGCCTGGGCGCCCACCGGGATCAGGGCCTTCTCCCCGATGGAGTTGATGAGGCTGGCGAAGGTGGCGTACAGGGACAGGGCCGTGCAGAGGCTGCAGGCGGTGCCCAGGAGGGGCTGAGCGCCGGGCAGTGGGATCTGATGGATGAAGGCCGTGGTGAGGATGACGAAGGAGGCGTTTTGCAGCATCTCCAGGGTGTCTTTGTGGGTGGACATCAGGAACAGCGTGCAGGCGGTGGCCAGGAAGAACCACCCTCCAAACATTCCCAGCCTGCTCTCCTGAGCTCGGGGCAGCCCAAGGAAGGCGGTGAGGATGAACTCTTCCCAAGACATCACCAGCCAGTAGAGGCTGTGGACACCAAACTTGGTTGTGTGGTAGGCGTCACCTCGGAGGTAGCTGTAGAAGCTGGAGAGCAGCTGGCAGCTGGAGATGATGGAGATCCACACCGCCCCGACACAGAAGGTCTTCATGTAGCCAAAGAAGTAAAAGGCGAAGATAAAGGGCGACACCGTGTCGCAGATGTTGCCCAGGGCCATCGGCTCGGCATACTTTGTGTTCTTTTTCTTTTCTTCCCCGATGGCCTTGGAGGAGCTTTTCTGTGCCGACCCCAAGAGCAGGACATTGAAGAGGGGGTGCCCGAAGCCTGGAAGGACGTAGCGCTGCGTGATGCCCTTGAGGAGCAGAGCCACCGCCCCGTACAACCCGCAGGTGACAATGACCAGCTCAATGGCCCCCGACACCACCAGGGCCCACTGGCAGAACAGGGCGACCGCCTCGAACACCAGGGCCAGGGCGAGGGCCCCGAATATGAAGGGCATGACGTAGTTGACGGTGGCCGAGCAGAAGCAGAGGACGAAGGAGATGGAGATGTAGGCCACCAGCCCGGCCACCGCGCTCTGGCTGGCGGAGAGCTGGGCCGCGCCGAGGGGCAGGAGGTGGCTGCCGTTCCCCACGGGCAGGGTGGTGTTCTGCGGGGAGGGGTAGGCGGCCGACACGATCCGTGTGGCCCCGTAGCTGCTCCACAGGGCGGAGAAGGTGAGGAAGGCCGCGCCCCCAAGGTGGTCGTACTTGCGGAAGGCGAGGAATCCTGCCAGGAGCTGGACGAAGCCTCCAATCAGGACGAGGTGGACACCTGAGGGACATGTGAAGTGGTCAGGTGTGAGGCAAACCACAAAAGGGCTTGAGCTGCAGGAAGCGGGTCCCACAGCCTTCCCGTGAGCAGCCCTGGGGCCACTGCCTTCCCCTCTCTTCCTGCCTTTATGTCAGATTTCTGTGTGGGTGCTGAGCCCCTTGGCACGCTCGGTGTGGGGAGCAGGCCCAGGAGCAGTTTGGGTGTAGGAAAGTGGCAGGGAATGGCACATGGAAGGTTTGGACCAGACTCTGGGCAGCGGCTGAGGAAGGAGGAGCAGCCACCCCCAGGGGCACACAGGCAGCCCACATATCCCCAGTAATGGTGACCATCATCCCACGGGGATGGCTCTCCAAGAGTCCATCCTGCCAGGTGCCACCAGCTTGGGCTTTCACCTCCAACCAGCCCCCGTGGTGTCCCCCTGAGCAGCACCACCCACCTGCCAGGATGTCCTCTGCCCCCCGCGGCCTGAGGCCGCTCTGAGCCACGGCGAAGTTCTGCAGGCAGAGCAGAAAGGCGCTGACCACGTTGCCCAGGAGCCCCAGCACGGCCGGCTCGCTGTAGAAGACGGCGGCGAACCCCGCCATGGCCCTTCCAGACAAAACAAGAGCGTCGGCCGTCGCCCCCACAACCCCGTCGGCGTCTAGACCGGCACTGCTCGGGCTCCCGGCCAGCCTTCAGAGCCGTGCCCCTGCCCCGAGGAGGGAGCAACTGGTGACAGGCTCAGGTGTTTCCATGGTGCCTCCCCGCTCCTCGCTCCAGACAAAGGCTCGATTCAAAGCACCACTTTAGGTGCCTGCTTTCCGGAGTCCTATCCAGAAAAAACACACACAGGCCATTTAGGCTACAAGGAGTTCTGGCAAAAACATGTTTAGGTGCCCCAAAGCGCTGCAGGTGGTGGGGATGGTTCCTGTCCCCTCTTGTCCAGGCTGCTGGAGATGGGGAGGAATGAATAACCCAACGTGGATGGACAAACATTCAGGCAAAAGCCACAAGGTATTTTTGAGCCGTTCCAGGACGTTTCTTATCCACTGTTACAGACAAACAGGCACGACACTCACATACACAGCCTCCCTTCCAGATGGAATTTTCCAGCTCCATCCCTTTCTTGAAACCCCAGTGACTAAATAGTCTATTTTCAAACCCTTCATATTTCTACCATGAACTCGCCTGTTTGCAGGCAGCCCCCACATTCCCGTTCCTCTGCACTCCTGGGTACCAGGAGCTGAAGTTTTCTCTCTGGAGGTTTTTTGTTGGGAAACAAAGATGAAAATAAAACAGCAATGTTCTTGTTATTTGGGTATTTTTAGAACATTTGATGACCTAAAAGAGCTGGAAAGGGAGACAGTGATGTGTTCTGTTCTCAGCCATTCCAAAGAGCCTTTTGGAAAGGGAGGAAAGCACCACTATTGATACGGGGAGGAGGGAAGGAGCACCACCCAAAAAAGAAATAGTGATGTGAATAATAATGAACCCAAATCCCAGGAACACACAGTTTTCCTCGGCACAAATACACATTTTGCAAACATCAGTGCTCTCGGGACTCTCTTGTTCTACTAAAAACCCCATGTTTTCCTCTCTCCATTTATCCTAAAGGTTGCAATTTTCCCAAAGAGAGCAGGATGAAGGATAAGTTGACTCCAAACTGGCTTGGCAACAAACTCCCATCGAACGTGGGAAGGGGTAAAAACTTTCAAGTGAACCCGGGGGGACAATTAATTATTCAATTATTTGGTTGTGCTGAAGGTTGGAATTTTTGGCTCAGAAAGAGTGATGAACCAAATCCCAGCTCTGAGGGGGGAACACTCTTTCTCGACATCAAACATCTCTCTGTGCTACTGACTTGAAGGAGGCCCCGAGGAACGAGGGGCTCTCAGGCAGAGCTGGGCCTGTGGAATCCAGAACTTTTTTATTAGTATTATTACTTTCAATGACATTCCTATATAAATAAGTGGTCTGATTTCAAAGGTTAGTCTTGGAGAAGGGCCACAATCTTAAGTTCCTCCAGATGTTTTGCTCTGGAGGAGCCCAGGCAGTGCCTTTCTGGGCACAGTGCAACAAGCCCCTTGTGTGGAGTCGGTCCCTGGAGGAGGATGAGGTGGGTTTTTGGAGGCAGATGGGCTGGCCAGGTGACTCCTTGGCTCCCAGAAGTGGTTTTCAGTTTGCCAAGGCTCATTTTGTTGGTGGTTTCTGTGTAACTGGCTGTGCTGGGGGATTTAGACCCTGTGACAGACATCTGGGATTTGTGAAGGATGTAGAGACACAACAGGGATGTTTCCCTCTGCTTCCCGTGCCAGCCTTCCTAGGACACCAGAGAAGGGGGGAAGAGAAATACCAGAACATGCTACAGAGCTGTAAAAGATGTGAGAGGGTTCAATCCAAGATATGGAAAAGGAGGATGAAGGAGGTTCTCTTGGGAGGAGAAGGTTTCGGGGTTGGAAACAGCTGCACACACACACCCCACACCCCCCCCCCCATGCCAACACAGCCTCTGGCCCCTGTCCCAAGGCCATTCCAGCAGCTGTGCAATGCCCCTGCCTCTATTTCATCCAACATGAGGACACACCAAAGAATTAAAGCCCTCCAGTTGTCCCAGGAGCATCATCACTGGAATGTCGTGGGCTGCAGCAAGGCTGGAGAAAGAGGGTCTGCATGGGAACCCCCAGAGGGGTTTCCTGCTCAAATATGCCCTTGTTCCGAGGATAACACCACTCCTGGCTCTGGCACTGTCCCTTCTGTGCAGCTGCTGCCTCTGGCACTTTGTAAGGACCTGTTTGTCCCCTTGCACCGCAGAGAACTGAGAATGTGGCACGATGAGGTGAGGGGACACAAGGGGCAGAGCAGCAAACGGGAATCCCTCCCTCCAGGTGGGGTTGGCAGCTCTCTGCACACGCGGGGCATCAGCCAGCACAGCCACAGTGCAGCAAACCATGAGGATGGAGACCTTCCCACGGTGAGGAGGCACCTGGAGACCTGTGGAGCTGCCAGAGAGCTGCTTGAACCGAAGAGATGGGTCAGCTCGGGGTGATCATTCCCTGGCACAAAACCCCTCCTGCAGTGAGGGCACAGCCAAAGCCACCCCTCACTCAACCAGCCTCCTCCACCTTTTCTCCTTCCCCTGCCTGCCCCTGACACTCTTCACCCTGGGAGTGGCAGAAGTGGCATGTGAGGTCCTGCCCCTGTCCAGGCTCGTGACCTCTGAGCTGTGCCCACGTGGGGCAGCTTCTGGATGCCACTTCCTTCACTCACCACCTTCCTCACAGACAGCTGCCCTTCACCCCCTCCAGAACAGCTCACCCCCCTCTGCACCCCGTTTCCATCTCTGTTAGACCAGGCTTTGCATCCTCTTTGCACCAACATCCAGCTGCTGGTGGTGCTTCAACCCGGCCAGTATTAATGGGAATATTCTGGTGCATGGACATTCCCTCCTTTGGAGGCTGGAGCAAAGCTCCACGTGCCGTGGGACACATAAACAACTACCAGCCCATTAACTTCTCAGACACCCAGTGGCATTTTGCCCTTAGTTTTCCATCCCACCTTATTAGTGATAAGAAATATTTGTGCAGCTCCGAGGAAACGCTGCCTCTCTCCAAATAAACATGGAGAGAGAACAGAAAAGCAATTCACTTTGGATAAACAAACAGCAAGATGATCAGTGCACAACACCACCACACAGCTGGATTAAAAAGTCCATTAAAAAACCCTCCTCTGGTGCCAAACAGCACCAAATTGCTGGAGACACATTGCTACATGGTAGTTAGTAGAAAATGCAGTTTTAAATAGGAGGTGTATGACAGCAGGCTGTTATTCTGCCCCAAATAATATGCAGCATGGCAAACACCTCCAGGTTTCACTGTTGGACAAAGCAAAGAGCCCCAAAATCCAACCATTCCTTTGGGAGCGAAGGCCCCCAGTGCCCCCTGGAAGCTCCAGAGTTCACACCTGCACTCCCAGTTCAGTGGCAGAGCTGGAGCTTTAGAAGAAGGAGAGCTATGAAAGGCTCAGCCAAAGGACCAAACACTGAATGGATTCAAGAAAAGCATCAAACAAACCACCAATGCCTCGCTGCTGGGATTACCTGCTCTGGTGACACTTCTGCTCAATGGGAGGATGCTCTTGTCCCTCTCATTTCCTGGTAAGTCCCAGTTTTATAGTCCTCCTCAGGAGGAGGAGCCTAGGGCCAGTTGCTTCACCCCTTGGCACCTGCAGCATTTTGGAGACAGGAGTTTCCTTGAACTTCATCAGTTATTGTCCTAAAGCTTTTTTTCTTTCCCGACACCGGGTGGGAGGGGGGTTCCCTTCTGTTCAGCAGAGACAAACCACCCCTTCTCACCTCTTCCCCCCACCCTCTGGGTCCCCAGGGGCTGATGTCATCATGCTTGAAATTCAGTGGCAAAAAAACAAAAAGCAAATTGCCTTTGGGAAGCCCTATAAAAACCCCGACACCAAGCACCTTCCAGCCACACACCTCTGCATCCCTCGCCCGCAGCAGCGCCGAGCTGGGCACCCAGCGCTGGGAAAAGCAGCCACCAGCATGGTCTACTCCACCCTACAGGTAACCCTTCCACCCACCAAACCCTCCCCACCTCTTTTCTTTTTCACTCCGAGGAGGAAACATCTCTTTCCGGGCCCTTCCTCAACCGGTCAAAAATTCTCGTGGCATTAAACAGGAACCTGCCCCAAAAAGAACAAATCCAGATGGTTTTCACAGTCACCTCACTGAGTTGCTGACCTGTTGCCTGCTCCTTCCACGTGTCCCAAACGTGCCCCGTGTGGTGTCCCGTGGGGTTGTTGTTGTTGGGATGTGCCGTGTGGGTTTTTCTCGGAGCTGCGAGATCTCATGGCAGGTCTGGAAAGGCTCTGCCGCCCCTTCCACTGTGCAGCTTTATTTCCCTGGATGTTCTTGGCATCCCTGCTGGACTCAGCTTTGGAAAATATTTTGTGCCTGCTTTAAGTGTGTAGTTGGTTTTATGCGCTCCTTTGATCTGTGAGTGTCTCACGGTGCCGCGTTAGAGGCACCACCAGGAAAACTGCTCCGGGAAAGCTCCGGTGACAAACTCTCTGTCTGTGTCTTTCCTCCAGAAATCCCAGAAGCTCCTGGCAAGCTCCCGGCACGTTCACAAAACTGCTGCCCACGGTTTGTATCCCTGTGCAGAAAGGAGTTCCCCGTCCTTTTTTAAGGGGCATCCCGAAATAACCGTGGCATTGCTTTAAAGGGAAGCGCCGGGCTGAGACAAACCACCCAAATCCTTGGAAAGCCAAGCGTGTCTGGGGAGTCCTGGGGTGGGTTTGTGCCCTCAGGGCTAAAGGACAAGGAGAAAAGCAGCGAATAATTGGCAGTTCCGTGTTAAACCAGAAATTTTAACTGATTTAGAACCAGACTTTTCAAATTCTTCCTCTTTGACCCCAAAAGGAAGAAATTTAAATCGTGGCTGCCATGGGGTTGCTCAGATCCTTAATTCCTCTGTCCTTGCTTCTTTACTGCACCTGATCCTGCTGTGGGCATTGCTTGGAGGGATTCATGGATCACTCTCTGTGTCTCCAGCACTGCCCAGCTTTGGACAAATTAACCAGAACTTGCCTGTGTAGCCCCTTGGTCTATTTTTTCTACTAATAAGTTTGTCTATTAACTTATTTAAAATCTACTGTAAGTTTTAAATTGTGTTCTTGTTCTATCATAAATTTATTAACCTTTTTTTAAAACATTTTCTTGGTCTATTATCTTTATTAACTTTTTTTAGCTGTGTTCTTGTTCTATCATTGAGTTTATTAACTTATTTTAGAACATGGGCTATTATATTTATTAACTCATAATGTGTTCTTCTTCCATCATAAGTTTATTAACTCATTTTAAAATGTGTTCCTAACTTATTACAGATTTATTAACTTATTTTAAAATGTGCTCTTTTTCTATCATAACTTTATTAACTTAGTTTAAAACATGTTCTTGGTCTATTATGTTTATTAACTTATTTTCAAATGCATTCCTAATTTATTACAAATTTATGAACCTCTTTTAAAACGTGTTCTTGCTCTATTAGGTCCATTACCTGATTTTAAAATGCATTATTAATGCACTAAATGCAAAGAACGTTGCTTAATGAACACTTGGGCACAAGAGAAATCCTAACAACCCACACAGATTTATTTGCTCTTGGACAGAGCCTTTAATTCTTTTATGAAGTTCTGCCACACCGGGAGAAAAAAAAACCCGGGAGTCACGGAACGCTTCGAGCTGAAGGGTTAAAAAAACACCGCTGCCTGCTGAAGTGACAAAGAGCATTTGATGACGGGAAGGAACAAATCCAACTTTTAGGGGTGCCGTGTGATTGGAGCAGATTTTCCTGCAGCTTTTCCAAGCCCGTTTGACATCGCCCTTCCCTCCCGCGGGAGGGCGGCGGTGCCGCCGCCTGGGGACACGGGGGACGCTCCCGGGGGACACGGGGGACGCTCCCGGGGGACACGGGGGACGCTCCCGGGGGACAGGAGATGCTCCCGGGGATAGGAGGTGTTGTCAGAGGCCCCCAGCTCGGCAGCAGGTTTCCGAAGCGCTGAGCGTCCCGGATTCCTATAGGAATGCGTTTCCCAGAGCCGCCGTGAGGGGGGAATTTTCTCCCCGTGAGTCACCCGGTGATGACATTCCCAGCTGGGTTTCCAAGTGGTTTCAGCCTCCTGGGCTGTAGGTGAGCCCAACACGAGCAGGAACACTGAGTCAGCGGGCATGACATTTCGGGATGGGAAATTAGGGAATGGTCATTTTATTAATTGCCATGTTTTCTGGTTACAAAACAAAGCCTCATGTGTACCTGCTTTTGGATGAGTTGTCACATGTTGAAGCAAAATGGTTTTGTTTTTTTGGTTTTTTTTGCTTCACTCAGCTGGATTATTTTATGTGCTTCAGCTAATCTGGAGGTTAATATCATCTCTTATCTGTGTGCATGTAGGTAAGCACCCCCACATTCATATATAAATATGTATATATTTGGATTTGCCATAGTGCAAATGTCACCTATAATGGATTTTATGTCTTTTCTACTCTCATGCGCGCTCTCAAATTAATACCATAAATTTTAATGGGCCATAACAATTATAATTCTATGCATTTGAAACATTATTCTATTAATTATACCCTGTATTCTAATTCTAGAATTCAATATAATTCCATGAATTATAAATTCATCTAAACAAAGCAATTTGTCACTAAAATGTAAAAGTCCAGTGGTCCCAAACTGTATATTTCCAACAGAATTTTAACATTTTTGAGCATTAACATGCTTTGGAGTGCACAGGGCTTGAGAATGGCTGAGCCAAGACACTTCAGTGCCTTGTAGGATGAAACTTCTGGATAAATCTAGACTTTGGGTCTAGTCCTGCTTGCCAAAAATGATGGAAACTATAGGAGGTTTTGCTTTTACGTGATCCACTCCCAGCAGGGCACCACTGGCAATGCAGCAGGGCTTCCTTTCCTCCAGATAAAAGGACGGGATTTAAATTGATCTTCCCAGAAAAAAGTGGTTTCTGGAAACTCAAGGTGAGGGGATGGGGCTGAGCTCTGGAACTGCTTCAGCTGAACCTGCTGGAAGCCACCCCAGGAGGTGCCTGGAGCAGATATGGAATCACAGAACATCCCAAGTGGGAAGGGACCCCTGGGGGTCATCAATCCCAACTCCCTGCTCCTCGCAGGACCACCTGAAACGAGCCCCCCTGGCTCGGGCGGGTCCTGCTCCCTCAGCTTTGTCCTCCTCCAGGTTGAGTGGGAGCGGAGGGTGCGGAGCAGCCGGCACGGGGCCCACGGTGGGCTCACCCCTGCCCTCTCTCTGGTGCTGCAGTGGTGGCCAGGAGCGCTCCGGAGGACACCGTGACCAGCAGCTTCGCCTCCTTCATCCACGGCGCCCGACCCGACCACCTGTCCAAGACCGTCCGGCACCGGAGCAAGAGGATGATCCTCGACAGCATCGGGGTCGGGCTCGTGGGCAGCACCACCCATGTGTTCGACATCGCCCTGCGGTACTGCCGGGTAGGAACGGCCCCCTGGCACCGCCCTGGCACTGCCACAGCCACGCTGTCACCTCCTGGCCCGCACAGGGCTTCTGCCTTGTGGTGGAGGGGTGTTGTGGCACCATCCCTGCTGCCCCAGGAGGGGATCTCTCCTCTGGGGGGACCAGGGACAGCACCCAGGAATGGCTGGAGCTGTGCGAGGGCAGGCTCAGGTTGGCTCTCAGCAAAAGGTTCTTCCCCCAGAGGCTGGTTGGGCACTGCCCAGGCTCCCCAGGGCAGTGGGCACAGCCCCAAGGCTGCCAGAGCTCCAGGAGGGTTTGGCTGATCCTCTGGGGCACAGGGGGTGACTCTTGGGGATGGTCCTGTGCAGGGCTGAGGGTTGGACTCCATGATCCTTGTGGGTCCCTTCCAGCTCAGCATATCCTGTGATTCTGTGAAGACTTTTTTCACACAAAGGTTTGTAAACCATGGGAACAGACTGCCCAGGGCAATGGTGGAGTCCCCATCCCTGGAGTGTTCAAAAAACACGTGGATGCGGCACTCAAGGACATGGTTTAGTGGTGAACACGGCAGTGGCACTGGTTGATGGTTGGACTTGGTGATCTCAAACATCTTTTCCAACCTTAATGAGTCTCTGACAAGGCCCTCCCCGGGGTTCCCCTCCCTCCCACAGGAGCTGTACTCTCCAGTTGCCGTGAGCTCTGTCTATGGCAAGCCAGGTGTGAAGCTGTCCCCGACACTGGCCGCCTTCACCAACGGAGTCGCGGTAAGATGGGAGCTCTTCCAGGAGGACCCACCCTGTGTGGTGCCTTCAGAGGCGTTAGTGAGCATTGCAGGCAGCAGGGGGGTCACTGGGAGGGGCTCCTCTGCAATCTCCTGCTTTTAGAGGGGCCACACAGCCCCCCCGGGGACAGTGGGGGGATGTTGTAACTCAGCAACATCAGCGAGGAGCCCTCACTCCCTCAGCCCCCAGCGCGTCCCACCAGCACGGCCTTATCTCCATTTCTGTGGCAGACACACTCCATGGATTTTGATGACACCTGGCACCCTGCTACCCACCCGTCAGGGGCTGTTCTGCCAGCCCTGCTGGCAGCTTCCCAGATGCTGCCTCCCGGCACCAAACCCACCGGCATGGATTTCCTGCTGGCGTTTAACGTGGGCCTGGAAGTGCAAGGAAGGCTCATGCATTTCTCCACTGAGGCTCACGACATTCCAAAAAGGTAAACTGGCTGTTCTTCACTGAGTAGATGGTGAGGCTGGGTTTCAAAATGTTAGGTTAAGTCCGGTTTAAGTCAGTGTTAGCCCACGATAAGGGTAAAGCCCTACCCAGAGCCAAATGCCAGAGGTGATGAAGCACCAGGTATTTATTTGGTGACTTCCAGTGACCCTGCCTCAAAAATAGCTACCAAGAGGACTCTCACTGGGCCTGCAGTGCCATCATCTCAACCAACCAGGGCAAGAGCTCACAGCCATGCAGACAGATTAACAGTGGGCACAGCCCCTGTGCTGACTGCCCTTCACCAGCAGTGCCCTGGTGTGGTCCAAGGCACGGCACTGACCAGGAACTGTTCCTCTTGGACAAGCTGGATGAGGCCAGATTTGCCTGGAGGGGTAGAAAGTTTGGTGTAGTGACACAGGCCATGTCACCTGCTCCTAGAGAAAATGCAAAATTGTTTATTGGAGACGCTGTTGGAGTTTCCAGAAAGATGCTTCATTTTCGGACGAATAAATTCTGAGTCAGGTGACTCTCACCTGCATCGGAGCCGTGAGGGATTTCCGCCGGCTGACCGTTCAGCTCCAGCCTCACAGGGGCCTGGATGCTCATTCCTGCCATCTCCCCTGCAGGTTCCACCCTCCCTCGGTGGTGGGGACCATGGGCAGCGCGGCGGCCACGGCCAAGCTGCTGTCCCTCAGCAGGGCCCAGTGCTGCCACGCCCTGGGCATCGCCGCATCCCTGGCGGGGGCCCCCATGGCCAATGCTGCCACCCAGGCCAAGCCACTGCACATCGGCAACGCCACCCGCCTGGGCTTCGAGGCGGCTCTGCTGGCAGCCCGGGGCATGGAGGCCAACCCCTTCATCCTGGACGACATCCCCGGCTGCTCCGGGTTCAGCGCCTTCTACGGGGTCTATCACCCCAAGCCGCTGCCCGCGCCCGGTGACCACCATGAGTTCCTCCTGGAGAAGCAGGATATTGCCTTCAAGCGGTTCCCAGCCCACCTGGGGATGCACTGGGTGGTGGATGCTGCCCTGTCCGTGAGGAACCTCTTCGTCCACTACGCGGGGTCCTTCTCTCCCGCCCTGATCCGCACCATCGTGCTGAAGATCCCGGTGTCCAAGTACATCAACCGGCCCTTCCCCAGCTCCGAGCACCAGGCCAGGCACTCCTTCCAGTTCAACGCCTGTGCTGCCCTGCTGGACGGCGAGGTTGGGCTCGGCTCCTTCACCGAGAGCAGCATCCACCGGCAGGAGCTGCGGGAGCTGCTGGACAAAGTGGTGGTGGAGCACCCCGAGGATAACGTGGCCAACTTCGACAAGATGTACGGGGAGGTGGCACTGCTCCTGCACAGCGGGGACGTCCTCACGGGCAAGTGTGACACTTTCTACGGGCACTGGAGGAAGCCCCTGAGCAAGGAGTCGCTCCTGAAGAAGTTTCGATCCAACGCCTCCCACGTGCTCCCAGATGAGAAAATAGAAGCCATCATCACTACGGTGGACAACCTGGAGAACCTGTCAGACAGCTCCCAGCTGGCCTGCAGCCTGTGAGGGAACAGCACAGGGGGGTTTCAGGAGGGGTTTGTCCCAGTGAAACTGATTCCTTTCTTCATTGGTGCTTTACTATTGATTTCCAGTGCCAGGAACGTTCCCACCCCTTCAAGTAGACACTTCCCTCCCAAAGGAGCCCCCGGGGCAGGAGGTGTGACTGTGTCAGCCCTCGGTACAAGGAGTACATTTCAGCTCGTGGTTGACGCTCTCTGAGCAGCTGAAAGGCCACCACAAACATAAAAAATAATCCCATGGAAATCCCTGAGAATCTTGGGGTGTCACTGGGAAGCTGCTGCCCCGGAAGGAGCTGTGCCTGTGTGCTTTTTAAAGCTGGATTCCAAGGTTTTTTCTGGGCACAACGCCCCACCACTGAGTCTGGGAAGAGGAGGAAGTTCAGCTGCGGAACGTGTGCTTTTCTTAGTGCTCTTCTGGGCACTTTTGGGATCACACTTAGTTAGTCCTGGTGGCCAGATGGAAAATCCATCCCTTACTGTAAACAGCTCTGCCTGCAAAGCTTTCTGGCAGAGAGGGATTATTTTGCTTTGCCAGTAAAAGCCAACTGTTTCTCCAGCCTTTGGGAAGTGTTTGCACTTGTCTGTGTACAAAGGATGGTTCAAGGACCCTCAAAAGCTGTAAGGAAAGGCAGCTGGGAGGAGAGGAGCCCTGCATCAGTCCTGCAGCCCCTATGCCTCCCAGGGGGTGATCTCTGCCCATCCCAGGGCTGTGCCACACCACCCTCCTGCCCTGGCACAGGTTGCCCAGGCACCTGTTCAGAGCTGACAGAGCCCATGGGCATCTCTAGGTGGTGGCTCGGGCACATCCACACTGTGACTCACATTGGGAAATTCCTGTTTCTCCTCCCTGAAAGGAGGGGAAGCTTCCTGAGACTCCTGACTTACCTTTCCAGCTGGGATTAACTCAGTTCTCACACTCCTGAGCAGCCGTTCCCTGAAGGGCTCCTTCCCCTGCTTCCTTCCCGAGTGGGGACATGGACAACTCCTCGATATTCCTATTCAACACTGGGATTGCTGATCCAAAGGGCTCTTTCCAATATGATCCCAATAAAGGTACAGAACCTGCTGCAGGAGTGAGGGTTGTTCTCCCAGGGGGCTGAGATGGGACCAGGCAGGCAAGAAGGAATGTGGGCAAGTTCCTTTGTCTTCCTGGTAGTGGTTTGTGCAGAGAATGCCCCACCCAGAGATGGGACAAAACTGTTTGCTCACCTGTTAATCCACTCTCTCACACTGCCTGATAGTCACAGAGAATCTTTCTGAATGAAGAACAGAATTAAATTCACTTTCTGCATAAAGTTTTAACGCTACCTTAGGCAGACCATGAGGTTTTTTGGTTTTAATGTGAACACACACAGATACAGAGGCTTTCCCAAAAGATGGGGAACCCAGCAGAGGCTGGACAGGGACAGCTGGGACAGCAGGGACACTGTGCCCAGTGGTTTCTCCAAGGTAAAATATACATTGAGCCCCCCCAGGTTATTTTTCCTGCTGAGGACAGCAGCCCTCAGCCAGCAAAGCCTGGCTGTGCTCCAACAAGATCACCCCAACTACCCAGTGATTCTCCACCAGCAACAGATTTCAAATACTTGCCAAGTTTCCATGACAAGTTTCCAGTTTCCCTTGGTTCCAGTCAGGTGTGAGGTCCCACCAAACATGTCGTTCCGTGTTTCCCAGCCCAGTGAACTTGAAATCCACAGATCCAGTGCCCTCCAAGTCCTCTACAAGCCCGACATTTGTCCAAGGGATCCATATGTGTGACAGAACCGAGATGGGTTGCAGTGCAGAGAACAAAGCCCCTTATGAGTGGTTCCAGTGTCCCAACCTTTATTCCCATGTTCTCCTTTCCATACCTCCTGCTCCGTGCTGCAGTGATGCCCTGTTGCAGTGAAGCTGAGCAGGAGAGGAGGGAACTGTCACCCTTCACCTGCTGGTGCTGGAGCATAAAAAAGGGCTTTGCAGCTGTGTTTCAGGCTGCAGTTTGTCCCTGAGATCCAGAAACCTTCATGTCTTGGCTGTCCTGGCAGACACAATCCCGACACCTTTCAGCAGATGGTGTGTAAAATTAGGAAAGGGAGGGATAGGAAGGCTGGTAGGGTTCAATTTCCTTTTATTGGTTCACTTAGAGTTCGTAGAGTCCCAAAATCACTGAGGTTGGAAAAGCCTTCCCAGCCCTTGGAGTCCCCCCCTGTGCCCAATGCCCACCTTGTCCCCCAGCCCAGAGCACTGAGTGCCACATCCAGGCCTTCCTTGGACACCTCCAGGGGTGGGGACTCCACCACCTCCCTGGAAGCCCCTTCCAGTGCCTGACAGCCCTTTCCAGGCAGAAATTCCTCCTGATGTCCAATCTCAACCTTCCTTGGTGCTACTTGAGGCCGTTCCCTCTCCTCCTGTCCCTTGTTCCCCCCCTGGTTCCCCCCTCCTGTCAGGGGGTTGTGGAGACTGATAAGTTGAAGCAGTAAGTGGCTTTTCCAGAGCATCCAGGAGCTAAAGGTATGCCTGAGTTTTCTTGTTTGTTTTTTTTTTACTCATGGAGTTTCCTCTAAAAGCCTCGGACTCTGAAAAAGCCTCCACTATCCCCACCCAGGTAAACGTCTCACTTGTTATTTCCATTATCAGACAACAAATGTTTTATATCCCTAACAAATTAGGAGGCCCAAACCCTGGCAAGGGAGGCCTTGAAAGAGAAAAAAAATTACCTGTGAAAATTACAGACCAGTTTGTGTGACACTGAGGGTGTTCAGAGATTAATATGGTGCCACCAAAGCCCTGAACTTCTCCTCTCAGGCTGAATGAGAAAAGAGCCATTGTCCTTCTTTCTACCGCTGTTCCAAGAGAAATGACACCTTACATTAAGGAATGAGAACATTTCTCCACAAATATATTTACAGTGGCAAGCTCAGTGGCTGGAAGGACACCAGAGCCAGGCAGGATCCTTGCTAGTAATCAATAATTACAGGAAATTTTGGATGCCCCTTCCCTGGCAGTGCCCAAGGCCAGGCAGGAGGGGGCTTGGAGCAACCTGGTTTAGTGGAAAGTGTCCCTGCCCATGGCAGGGAGGTTGGACTGGATGATCTTTAAGTCCCTTCCAACCCAAACCATTGGATTGAGTCCACCATCAGCAAATTTGCGGCTGACACCAAGTTGGAGGGGAGTGTTGATCTGCTGGAAGGCAGGAGGGCTCTGCAGAGGGACCAGGACAGGCTGGATCCATGGGCTGATTCCAAGGGGATGAGGTTCAACCAGGCCAAGGGCCGGGTCCTGCCCTTTGGCCACAACAACCCCCGGCAGCTCCAGGCTGGGCCAGAGGGGCTGGAGAGCAGCCAGGCAGGAAGGGAGCTGGGAGTGGGGATGGACAGGGAGCTGAACAGGAGCCAGAGTGTGCCCAGATGGCCAAGAAGGCCAATGGATCCTGGCCTGGATCAGGAACAGAGTGGCAGCAGGAGCAGGGAAGTGATTCTGCTCCTGTGAGGCCACCCCTGGAGTGCTGTGTCCAGCTCTGGGCCCTCAGCTCAGGAAGGCCATGGAGGGGCTGGAGCAGGTCCAGAGAAGAGCAACAAGGCTGGGGAAGGGACTGGAGCACAATTCCCATGAGGAGAGGCTGAGGGAGCTGGGGGGGGCTCAGCCTGGAGAGGAGGAGGCTCAGGGGAGACCTCCTCACTCTCTGCAACTCCCTGACAGGAGAGGGGAGCCAGGGGAGGTCGGGCTCTTCTCCCAGGAACCAGCAATAGGACAAAAGGGCTCGGTCTTCAGCTGTGCCAGGGGAGGTTTAGGTTGGATATCAGGAAGAAATTCTTTACAGAGAAGGTGCTCAGCCATTGGAATGGGCTGCCCAGGGTGGAGTCAGCGTCCCTGGAGGTGTTTAAGGTGAGACTGGATGTGGCATCAGTGCCATGGGCTGGGAACCACGGTGGGGTTGGACCAAGGGTTGGACTTGGTGATCTCAGAGGTTTTTTCCAAGCCAGCTGATTCCATGATTCCATGGTTCTATGACTCTATGACTGGGGGATTCTCCGATTCTACAGTCCCACAACAAAAATTAGGGCAGTAGAAAGTAGCCCTGAAAGTAGAGAGGGGGCGAAGTTGGCGTGTGCAGGATGCCCGTGGGCATCGCCCCCATCCCGAGGGCAGCACCCACCCGTGGGGTCCCGCGGCAGCCGGACAGGCCCGTCAGCACCCTGGAGAGCAGCCCCGGGTGCTCCCGGGGATCCATCCCGGGCGTCCCTTCCCGGATCTCCACTCGCGAGGCAAAGGCGAAGCGATGCCCGCGGCTTTCTCCCGTGACACTCTGGCCTTTAGTTCCCACAAACCACCCAAGGGAAAGCAGCTCCCACCCCTACGGTCCCCACCTGCACGAGCTTCTGGTCATCCAAAACACTGACGTCTGGGGGGCTTCGCCTTTTTCGGCGCCATGGAGATGTTTGGATTCCCCGCGAAATTACAGTAAGAAAAAAAAATACAATTAAGTGGTTGCTTCAATTTTATAGAGGGTTTTGTCTGTGGAGATCGCGAGTGGCCTCCCTGCCCTCCTGCGCTGTCCCCGTGATGAAAACGATGCCTCAGTGTGGCCAGCTGGGGAACTGCTCTCCTTGAGAAGCCCCAGGTCCTCCTTCCTTGTTTTCTGCTTTTGAAATAACTGTGAAATTCCTTTTTTAAAAACAACTAAAGAAAGCAGAAAACTTAGGGCGGTCCCAGAAGTGCCACCAGTCAGAGTCAGAGTGGACCACCCTCCTCATCCCTGCATAAATCCAGGACTTTAGACTCTCTCCCCATCATGTTGCCACCTCACCTCTGCTTTTTCCCATCCCTGGAGTCAGGAGCCCTGTGGCTCTTGATGCAGAGCTGAGTAGGAGGATGGGGCTTCATTTCCAGGAGTGTTTGAGTGTCAGACACTGAGGCCAAGCTCCCAGTGCCCAGACAAGAAGCGTGTTTGGACACTCACAGCTGGATTTGAACCACAGGCCTGAGACAAGACCAGCAGGAGATGAGAGGAAGGGAGACAGAAATCTTCACTTGTGTCAAAGTGACCATGAAGAGAGGAGGAATGGCAGGTTCTTTTCTGTAGAATGAGGGGCTTCAGCTGCCAGACATTAGGAAAAACGCCCAGGAGTGGGAGCTGAGCAGGAAAACTCTGCCTTGGGAAAACTCTCCATGTCCACGCAGCCCTACTTTTATGGCTGGGATTTGAGACTTGTTCTAGGTTTACAAAGGAGAAGCTTGGAGCTGGCCATCCAAAGGCTGGGCTCTGCATCCTGTCTGCTGCTGGGACACAGGCAGAGGCTGGGCTGTGCTCAGAGTTCCCCTTCATTGGCTGCAGTACCTGGAAACCTCAATCAGGTTCTCATCGGGGTCTCGGAAGTAGATGGATGTTATTGGACCCACAGCACCAGTTCTGGCCACAGGACCTTCTTCAACAGCAACCCCACAGGCCTGGGAGGAGACAGAAGAGTAGGGGTTTAATGCTCAAGGTCATGTCCTCAGGGTTTTGTTGACTCTTCCCCCCAGCCTTGAGAACGTGAGCTGTTGGATGAGGCAATCCCGACATTCCCCAAGACACAGACCCTGAAAGTGTCATTTGGAGGCTGTGGCTTCGTGTCTCCAGGGATCCCACTGCCCTGTGGACACCCCCTGCCTGCCTCACCTTCAGATGATCCAGCAGCGGCTCCAGGGGCACCTGTGTGACAAGGCAGAGATCTGCAGAGCCAGGGACTGGGCACCGAGCCTTGGGTTCAAACTCCTTCCCAACCTCGTGCAGATTAAACTTCTGGTTGCCAAAACGTAAAGCTTTGCGATCTCCCTGTCCCCAGAGAGGAAAACCAGAGTAAATGAGACTTCTTGGGCTGGAAATCCTCGGCATCCACTCACCTGTGCAGCCCTAAGAGCTCTGGGGATCTGGTGTGGTCCTGCTAACTCAGGGCTTGGCTTTGTGGCAACCCAAAAATTGATCACTGCAAGGCTCCCGTGATATTCCTAGAGACGTGGAGTGACCCAAGAAAGTCCTACAGACACACCCAGATGCTTCCAAACCACAGTGATGGAAGTTTTTGGGTTTGGACACTCTATCCTGCCTGGCAGCAGCCACACAAAGAAAGGGACAGGCTGACACTGCAGTGGGGACAAAGCTGATGAGATGGGAAGAGGGGGAGGAAGGAGGTTTTGGCATCTCTTTGCAGGATCTCAAGGGGGTTTCTGTAGGTTCATATGGCAACTGAGTCCTGAGACCCCCCTGGCCATGCAGGACACTGACCACCTAAAGAACAAACTCCTAAAACTGCTTTTAGGAGACTTGTTGGGGCAGGAGAGAAGGACACAAGCATTCAAAGCAGTCAAAAGCATTTGAAGCTTGGGCAGGAGATGAGTTAGGGCTGTCCTGGAAACATGAATCAACTTTTCCTCTCTTTGCCAATGGAAATCCCAAAACAAGAGCTTGTCAGAGGCCTTTAGATGATGTGTGGGTTTCAGGGTTCTCCTCCTTCAGTCCTAGAAGCTGTTTTTCAAAGAATCTTTTTTTTTTTATCACTTTGACTCCTTCCACAGTGTGGGTTGGACTTACCCTGACTCAGCTTGACTCTCCAGAAACTCAGAGCTCGATGGGCTGCAGCTTGTGCCGGTCTTACCACCCCCACCCCAAGGAGGTGCCCAGAGAACCAGCCAGAGACCCACAGCTCCCATCCACTGGCCCAGAACAGCAGTTCCAGGTCCTCCAGACCCAACCCAGACCTGTGCCACATGTTACCTTGAAAGTCACCACCTCCATGCCCAGGACTTTGGAATAAAAGGCCACAGTGTCCTCGATGCTCTTCACAGTCAGCACAAGGTGGTCCAGGCGCTGGATGAAACACGAGGGGGGACTCACACACTCCTCCTCCTTCCAGGACATATTCTCAAGGCTGGGAGCTGGCCTGGAAAACCAGAGAACATGAAAGTTGGGAGCATCCGGGTCCAGGCAGCTGCAAATGGAGCTGCTCTTGACCTGCAGGTGGCACAAGTACAGAAGCAATAAATCCTCCTCCCTGGAAGGGCCTCAAACCCCTGGTGGCTCTGGTGGCACCTGAGCCTGCCAGAGCCCCTGGCTGGGGCCAGGTCTGCAGGACCAGCTGGGTGACCTCGCTGAGGGCTGATGTCACCAAGATGCTGAGCTCCCAAAGCACAAAAACCAAGGAAGGACCAAGTGTGTGATCCTTCCCTCCAACCCCCTCTGGAGTCTCCCAAGACTTCCTCATGTCCAGGTGTGGACACTCATCTAGGGGAAGCAAAGACAGAGAGTGGAGACCCAAGCTGGGACCTGGCAGAGCGATAGGAAACGTCTCCAGGGACGTGTGTTGTCCCCTGCCTTCGAGCTGCTGGGTGTCCCCACCAGGCAGAGGCTGCTGCCAGGGGTTCAAGGTGATGCAGCACGAGGGGGAAGGGGCTCAGCAGCCTGAGTTTACAGCAGTTCTTGGTGTTTTCTGTTGGGTTCATATCCCCTGGCACTGCCCTTCGTTTTTAGGGACAGTGGTGGGGGAACAGCTGGACTCGATGACCTTGGAGAGCTTTTCCAACCTCCATGATTCCATGATTCTGCACGGGGAATGCTTGGCAAGGAGAGATCTCGCAGGAGCAGGGTCAGGACAAAGTCAGGCACAGCCTCCCCAGGGAATCTGCTCCCTGCAGCCAGAGGATCCTGCTTGGAGAAGGACCCCGTTGTCCCGCTCCATGGCCTGGCCTGGCCTGTGCCCAGTGACTGTCCCAGTGCTGGGGCAGCTGGGAACACACCCAGCACAAAGCCCCTGCCCCTCCTCGCTGCAGGTGTTCAACAACCTCCCCTCAGACCAACCTGGCTCAGTCCCTCTGCAAATCCCTTCCACCCAGCACATCCCCTGGGCCCTCCCAAATTCCAGGACCTTTGTGTCCAGGAGCCTACAGCTCCCACCTCCTGCCCAGCCAGCGCTGCCAACACAGCCTCCCCTCCCAGGGGAGCCCCTCAGCCAACCCCTGCAAGGAAAGGGGGGACCAAAAATAGGGGGTTACCTGCCAGAGGGGACAGAGCCAGGCAAGGTGGGTCCCCAGGACCTCCCTCTTCCTGCTGGGTGAGCAGGAACGTCACGGGAGAGTGGGAGGGAACAAGGAAGCTGGAAACAGGAGCTCTGAGGTGAACCTTGACCCAAAGGACATAAAAGTCCAACTGCTTGAAAAACTCCAGAAAAGGAGCCTGGATATTTTAACCCCACGTTCTTCCCTTTCCAAGGGAGGGAAGGTTGGGTTTCTGTGCTGTGTCAAAGCTCTCACTGGGATGATTTTATTCCCATTGGATATCCCTGGAGAACAGGGAATGTGGCAAGCAGCCACTGCCCTCCCTGGCAGTGGACAAAGTGCCTGTTCACTATTTTGCCTCCAAGATTATTTTCTAACATGCAACAAGCTGAGCTCTCACTGCCCTACGAGGCAAATCCCAAAGAATTTGGGACCTTCAGTTGTTTAGAGAGAAGGTTGGAAAGGGACAGTGAGCTCTGAGATCATCATCCCAAGAATCAGAGGCCACATTTAAAGAACAACAATATATTAGTGAGCTGTGACATTGGTGTCAGAAGAGTCATAAGGAAATGGGATAAAAATTCCCCCAGGGACCAGTTGGGATGTCTAGAACTGTAGCACTTTCTCCACTCCAGTTGACATGTCAGTAAATCTTGGCTAAAAGCAATAAAACTGTTAATATTAATAACTCTGGACTTCCACCTCTCAGGTGCCTTTCACTGGAGAGCTGGGAGTGACACAGTGTGTCCTGATCCCTGGATGTGGTGACACCACACACCCCTGGAGGTCTCAGGGTGTTTGAACCCTCTGTTGAAGGTTCCCTGGGAAATCTGAGCATGGACAAGAAGGAGAGAGTCCCTGGAGAGAGATCTTTCCCCTGGGAATGGTCTGCTGAAGAGGTGCAGCACCAGCACTCACTTTGGCACAGAAACTGGGCATTTGGAGGGTTTATTTACTCGTGGCACAGTGGGGTTTTTTGGAGCAGGGAAGCTGTGGTTTGGGTCTGAGAACTCCACTTCCCCAAGGGAGTTCTAATCTAAGACTGACAAGTCCTGGACTTTAAGGTCAGGGTGTGATCCCACAGCTCAGGCTTGGGAAGGGGTTTGAGTTCAGCTCCTTAAAGGTGTAGCTGCAGATGAGGGTTCCTGGGTTGCTCCCAGAAACATCCAGAGAGGGTCTTGTCTACATGTTGGACAGAGTGATGGAGCTGAAGTAGCTCAGCAGGTCCTCCACGGTGAAGTCCATGGCAATCCCTGATCCTGCGTAGCAGCGTCGGATCAGATCCTCAAACTCTTGGTACTGGCGGATGAACTCCTGCTCCATGGCGTGCCACACCACCTGGGGGAAAGCTCCCCTTCAGCTCCCTTCAGGAGGCCCTGACAGCTCCAGCTGTGCAGCCCTGAACCCCCATAACATCCCAGAGTCACACCCACATCCCGCCCCCATTACCGGCAGAAGGTTTTCCTCCGGGGAGAGGTCCTTGTGGATTTTCCTGTAGAGGGTCTCCAGGGCTCTTCTGACTTCCTTGCCAGGGTATTTCTCAAGGACCTTCCTGAGCTCCTGCTTGCTGTAGGCCAGCTGGAAGCTCAGCTCCTCCTCCTTCACCCCCTGAGCCAGGCGGGCTTTCACCCCTTCGAAGAAGTGCTGGAAAGGGAAGGAGACATTCCGTGAGGAGCCAGCCTGAGGTGGGCTCCTGCCTCAGGATCGCTTCCCTCCGCTCCCTTCCCACACCTCATTAAGTTGAAATGAAGTACTGGAGCTTGTTTATCCCCCCAGGAAAGCAGAGTTTAGGGAATTCCATTGGTTCTGCTCTGCAAGCAGCATCTCTAAGGGCTGCAGGCCCCTGGAGCAATGGGAGTGCTGGAAAAGTCACTCAGTGCTTCCTCCAGCTTTGCTCCCCACAGAGGGTTTGGAGCCAGAGGTGGGGTTGGGGGATCCCAGAACCTGCAGAAATGTAAAGCAAAACTCAAAGTTCTCTCAGTTTTTGGGACAGACATCTCTATCTCTGCCACAGCCGGCCACGGAATTCCACATCTGGTGGAATAATCACTTCCTTCATCCTCCTGTCCACCCTCCTGTTCACACATCCTGAAAATCTGTAGGCTGTCCTGGGTCATTTCCACTGCAATTTGGCTGTGGAGAAACACCCCAAATCCTAAGGATTCTGAGTTCCTAAATGTAAGAGCTGTTTCCAACAAGCAGAAATGGGGTCCTACATTCCTTATCCTGGGGTCAGTCCTCAAACCCAAAGGGTTTGTTGTGGTCTGATGGAGAGGCCACGGCAGGATTTTGGAGATCCCTGAGCAGAATGAAATCCAGGTGCCTTCATACACTACTGGCTTTGCTGGGAGCAGTGAAATCATCCTTTCCCTCACAGGGGGAGGACTGGAAGCCGTAAGCAGAGCGGGAAGCAGGAGACCCCGAGCTCATCTCCCAGTCAAGGCAACAAGATGTTTGACAGCAACGACTGGGAATAAATTGAAAGGAACAGGTCCTATGAATAATTCAAGCTGAGCTCAGTCTGTGAGCAATTTTCGGCCGGTGAGAGGAGGAGCAGAGCAGCCACAGTCGAGGGGAGGAAGGGAGTCAGCAGAGCCAGGTGCTCTCAGCTCAGTTAACAAAGCAGCCGCTCGGGAAGTGTGGAATCTCTGTCGGAATGATCAGCCCAGGCAGCCGTGAAAGAAGAAATGAGCATCTGCCAGACACAGACACGCAACCCAGAGCAGGGGCCGAGCAGGAAATTCTTAGGATTGGCTTCGGAAAAGTTGCACCCAAGTGTATCTTGGTCTATGGCCTTCAAGTGGACAGGAGGAAAAAGCAGCAGGAAAGTGAGAAAATCCCTCACATTTTTAGGATTGTCGGCGATAAAAAAAGGTTTCCTTGTGAAGGCAGAGCGATCACATTGTCTTGATAGAAGAGATTTTTTTTCCAGTGAGAACAAGCAATCACTCACCCATCGATTATCCCATCAATCCAACCTCCCCAGGGCTGAAGTACAGTCCCCACCACTGAGGTTTCAGGATGGGACTGGACAGGGTTGCTACAGATTCTCATCCAGGCAACCTTTCCAAGGCAGTTTGGACCAGATGGTGTCCAAGGTCCCTCCCAGCCTGGGCTGTTCTGTGGCTCTGGGATGCTGGGGCTGCTCTGCCCAGTGACACCCGGCAGCGAGCGGGCAGAGAAGGGGGGAACACTGGGATGTGACAACAAACTCATGTAATCCCAGACTGGATTCAGGGAGGGGTCATTTGAACACCAATAAATCCCTAGTTTTGGGAAGGGCAGCTGCCCTTTGAGGCCCAGAGGAGGGTCAGGAGATCCCATACTCACATGGAGCTTCTCCAGGGGCTGGCCCAGGCACTTGAGGACATATTTCTCCATCTGCTCGCTGTACCTTTGCTTGGCTTCTCTCTTCTTGTCCTCCAGGCAGGGGATCTTCTTCTGGCACAGGAAGCAGTAGATGTGGTGGAAATTTTCCATCATGGCCATATGTGTGTTCACCTTCAGGTTTGCTGAGGACAGACTATTGACTTAAAAGAAAAGAGGAAATCAGGTGTGGAGAGAAGACCCTGCAGGCTGGGTCAGGGGGGGCTCAGGGTGTCTCATCTGAACCATCTGACTTCGACCAGTCCCAGAGTAATTATTCATAACACAGATCCTGATCCCTGTCCATAAGGTTGATTCCCTACGTCCCCTGCTTCACTGCAAACTTTGCTGGAGCCTGGAAGGTGCCATGGTCATGGATTTATCAGTGGCACAGCCCAGGCACACCTGCAGGTGGGAGCTGCCTCTCTCCACCACCTCCTGGTCTGTGGCCAGAGCTGTTAGTCCTGCAGCCCCTGGGAATCTCCAGTGACCAGAAGCTGGGACAACCCAGGGATCTACTGAGAGCTCCCTGCCTTGCTCTCCCAACCCCTCTTGATCTTTTGAGGGAAGTTGATCTTTGGCTCCCAAGACCTCTGAGCTTGGAAGAAGAGTCTGATCTGCAGTGAGGAGCTGCTCCCTCCATAGTGGGACAGGAGATGTTGGAATTAGATCCAAAGCTGTGTCCCACCCCTGTCCCAGCCAGGACCATCCCAATGCAGCAGACACCACACACCCAATGTGCCATCAGGGCCTGTGTTGCCAAAAAAGGGCCTTTTCAAGGCAGGAAGGAAACTTGTCTGAGCATTTACCCAAAAATAGAAGGTGTGGAGCCACTCAGCAAATTCCCAGTGGTCCTGGAAGTGGCTGGAAGGCTGATCCAGAATGTGGCAGGTTTCAGGGATGGAAACAGGGGCTGAAAGCCCATTCCCAGCTGCTGGTGGTGCTCTCATCCCCCAGGACTGAGGG
This sequence comes from Pseudopipra pipra, assembly GCF_036250125.1. Classification (NCBI taxonomy): domain Eukaryota; kingdom Metazoa; phylum Chordata; class Aves; order Passeriformes; family Pipridae; genus Pseudopipra; species Pseudopipra pipra. Next base: position 19,950,765 of record NC_087561.1, on the reverse strand, counting down.
ACTTCAAATCTGCCCCAAATTGAGGGGTCAGAGTGGCAGGAAAAGAATTACTACTCCTGGGATACCCAGCTCCTGGATGGCAGCACCGTGAGGACAGGGAGACATGGAGATCAGGAAAAAGGGGATACCCCAAACCACGCTCTCTGAATTTTGATGCTCCCAGGCTCTTGCTCAGCGCAGGTGATTTCAGCTCCAGGCAGTGCCCAGGAGACAGGGAACCTCCACCCTGCCCTGCTGGGAGCTCCTGGAGCTGCAGGGGGACATTTGCATCCAGCCACCAGCCTTGGTACTCACTGCTGCTGAAGACACTGCTGGCCAGCCTGAGGTGGGCCTTGTCCAGCTCCCCTCTCCTCTGAGCTGTCCTGAACACCTCCTCGGAGAAGTCCACAAACTCCTGGAAGCGGCTCACGGAGGGCAGGATCCCACCCTTCATCCTGCTGGGCACCTTTGCCTCCTCGAGCTCCTTGCACAAGGTCCCCTGGCAACAGCACACAGGACGTGGCTCTGTCAGATCTGACACGGCCCCAGAGTCATCTGGGCCACTAAAGCTCCAACCTGGCCTTGGACACTTCCAGGGATGGGGCAGCCACAGCTTCTCTGGGCAACTCATGCCAGAGCTTCACCACCCTCATAGGGAACAATTCCTTCCTAATATCCCATCTAAACCTACTCTCTGTCAGTTTGAAGCCATTCCCCCTTGGTTTGTCACCCCAGGCCCTTGGAAATAGTCTCTCTCCATCTCTCTCGTAGCTCCCTTCAGGTCCTGAAGGCCACAATTAGGTCACCCCAAAGCTTCTCTTCCCCAGGCTGAACAATCCCAATTGTCTCAGCCTTTCCTCCCAGCAGAGCTGCTCCATCCCTCATGTTAGAAGTTCAGGTTGGACATCAGGACATCAGGAAGGATTTCTTCACAGAAAGGGTGGTCAGGCACTGGAAGGGGCTGCCCAGGGAGGTTTGGAGTGCCCACCCCTGGAGGTGTCCAAGGAAGGACTGGACGTGGCACTCAGAGCTCTGGGCTGGGGGACAAGGTGAGGATGGGGTACAGGGGGGGGACTGGATGATCCTGGAGGGCTTTTCCAACCTAAATGATTCTGGTTAGAAGATTCTGGAGGAGGCCAAACATCCCTCAGGACCACTTGGGTTCACTCTGACTGACACTCACAATGCATTTGTTGAAGCTGCTCTTGGCCAGGAGCAACACGTTGCCCAGGACGGTGTTGAGGAAGGACGAGGGGGGAGCTGAGGAAGAGCCCCACATCCCAAAGACGGAGTCACTCAAGGTGACCAGGACCTGCAAGCAGCCAAAAGGATGGACCTTGTTGCAGACATCCAGAAAACCCCTCAGCTCCAGCTCCAGGCAGCTGAAGATCTCGCTCAGCAGGCGGGTTGTAGGTTCTTCTGGTCTTAAAAAGAAAGAAAAACCCAACAAAAACAAGAGGTCAGCAATGAAATGGGGAGGGCACTGCCCCGTGGACACTGCAGACCGTGGCCCTGTGTCCCAGCACCCACGTACTGGCTCCGGCGCTTGGTGCAAGGAGGATCCTCTGCAGGTGCCAAGGTCTCCCCTCCCTTAGTGGCAGATGCCTGAAAGAAGGAAAGGAGTGGGAATTATCATGGAATCCCAGGCTGGTTTGGGTGGGACAGGACCTTGAAGATCATCTTATCCACTCCCTGCCAGGGGCAGGGACACCTTCCACTTGCCCAGGTTGTGCCAACCTGGCCTTGGGCACTTCCAGGGATCCAGGGGCAGCCACAGCTTCTCTGGGCAACCTGTGCCAGGGCCTGCCCACCCTCCCAGGGAACAATTCCTTCCCAATATCCCATCTGATGTAAATCAGGATTTATCTGCTCTCCCTTAGGGAGGAAAACTTGAGCTCTGGGTTTAGTTCTTTTTTCCCTTGTTGGAGTCCTGTGTTGGACGCTCAGACCCCCCGTGATTTTGCTGGAGCTCTTAATTAAGTTCCTTTTCATTCTTCCCCACTAGAGAGTCCAGGAGAGCCCAGGTACCTGACAGAGATGAGCAGCCCCCTGTTGTGCCTGCTGAGGTTGGTATCAGGGCTAGAGAGAGGACTGGAAAACGGCCCTGGAGAGGCCACCCCCTCCCACTCACCTCCAGACCCTGCAGCTCTGCAGCGTCGTGGCTCAGCTGGAAGAATTCCTGGAGGAACCGCTGCTCCGAGGTGCAAAGGGGCTGCAGCTGCCTCAGCACCTGCTCCAGCACCTGCTGAGGAACCACCAGCAACGTCAGAACCCTCCCAGCACACTGAGGGGTCGTGCCCACCCCAGGTGCCACCCCAGCCGGGCCAGCACACGGAGCATCCCTGCTCCTGCTCCGGGGAAGGGCCCGCGGGATGTGGGCAGTGCCTGCGGGACACGGGAACCCTCCGGGACCGCTCAGCTCCTCACCTGGACCACGTTCCCTCTGGCTGGTGGCTCCTCCTGGCTCTCCCTGCTCCCGGGGAGGCTCCACCGGGGCTGGTGCCTGTTCCCCAGGGGCTTCTCCGGGCTCTCCTGGAGACCTGCAGGGCTCGGGGGTTAAACATCCCCACCCCCCTCGGCCCCTCCAGCTCCTTGGGAGGCTGAAATGTCTCTTTTTATGTCCGACCTGACGCGAGAATCGCCCTTTTCCTGTTGGATTTTCCCTCCCCACGCCCGTTTCTCTCTCTTTTCCATTGTTCTTTTCTTATTCCCTGGGCTGTGCTCCTTATCCCCTTTGCTATTTATTTACGGCTTTGTTCTAACTCTTGAGGGCTGGGGGGTGATAAATCCCAGGTGATAAGGGCATAAATCAGCAGAAAAACCTGCAAGAGACTCAGAAAAACTGTTTGTTGCTTAGTTTTGATGGTAAATTGCCATAAAAGAATATCCAGGGGAGGTGGGAGTGGCTTTTTTTTTTCCTTTCCAAAAACTGACCTTTTTAAGTTAAAAGCATTCACCTGGAAATAAATATACTTTTCAAACATTACCACTTTTTACCACACTGTTTTCACTGGGTGCTTGGCTCGAGTGGAAAAATAAAAAAAAAATCCTTTAAAATACGCATTTAAAAACCATTCTTTCACTCCCTGAAAGAAACCAGTGGGGGAAACACCCAGATTATTTTCTAATTAATTCTAAAAATCATTAATTCTAAAAATCATTTCACTCTCCCAGAGTTCCTGGGTGAGTCAGGTCAGGTCTCCATCTCTCACAACATCCGAAATATCTTTATTTGAGCCACTACCTGCAGGGTTTTTACCTTTGGGAAGGATGTCAGCGCCCTCCAGGCAGAGGAGAGGTGACAGCCAGCCCTGCTCGTGACCTCAGCCTTGCTGAAACCACGGAGAAAATTCATGAGCTCCTTCAGAGCCTTTTCCCCACCCTTATGCAATGGATAATGAGAATTTCACCGGCTGGGAAGTGGCAAAACCAGGAGAGAAAAAAAAAAAAAAGATTTTACAAGCCTGGAAATGTTAGTGTGGAAAAGGGAATGGGAAAAGGAGAAAAGACTTAATTATTGGCTCACAATTAATTATAAACAGCTTGAGGTTTGCCTTCTAAACTCTCCCATAATGCTGAAACAAGGCAATAAATCAGCAGGTGGTGTGTTTTAGAAGCATTTTGCCACGAATAATCCTTTGTGAGGGCAGGGAATGAATCCCAAAAATTCAGTGCCACGATAATAGAAGTGGCACAGAGAGCCTGGGATATTCTAAAAACAGGGAGAAGGGATATTATCAGGCCCAGCCTGGGCTCCCATCCATCCAGGATCACCCCAGGGAGCAGCTGAGCAGGGGGAGGAAACAGCAGGAAAGACCTCGGATGAGGTTCCTGCAGAGCTTCATCAAAGCCAAACTTTCCCTGCAAAAGAGCCCCAGAGCAGCCAGTTTTGCAGGAAATATTCCAGCAGGAGGCTCTGGAGGTCTCTGGGAGCGCTGGGAGAGACTCTCAGTGCTCCCAGTGCCCCTGGCTGCCCAGCTCCTGCAGCAGAAGGACACCCTGGTGCTGCTGGCCCCAGCCAGGAGAGCTGGAGATGGAGTTTGACCGTGCCCTCGAGCTGAGGAGAGGTCACCTCCTCCTCCAGAGGGAGGGCTGGGATGTTCTCCCTCCTGCTTTGCCCCCGGGGGGCTCCAGAGAGGGGCAGGCAGAGCCCAGGGGGGGCCCGGGGGAAGGTGCCTCTGTGGGTACAACCTCCTAAAAATCCCCTGATCTCCCACCAGCAGAGGTGGAGGGAGCTGTTATTTAATGTTCTGCTCACGTCAGTGACGGGCTGAACATCCCAAACCCAGCCTGGGGCTTCCTGCCTGGCCCTTCCCACCCCACGGAGCAGAGCAGGGCCCAGAGCAGCCCAGCCCAGCAAAGCTCAGCTCATCCCGCCCGGGGCAGCCACCCCAGATGATTTGGATCAAAAAGATGGCCCTTTTGGGTGATTTATGATGGTGCAGGGACAGGTTTTGCAGCCTCCAAAGTGTCCTTTTTCCCCTGTGACAGATTTCCCAGACGCTGGATTTGCTCCTGGGATTCAATTCCTTCCTGTTTTATAGACATTCGACACAAAGCACTGAAAGGAAATGGCTGGTTGAACGTTTACCAGGAGGGGATGGGGCAGCCTGGCTGCCACATGTGCCCCACACCACCTTGGTTTTAATTTAACAAGGTTATTTTCACAAGTGGTCCAGTGGAAGGTGTCCCTGCCCATGGCAGGGGGTGCAACTGGGTGAGTTTAAGGTCTCTCCCAACCCAAACCATCCTGGGATAAAGGGCCTCTTTAACAGGCATCTCCAACACCCCTCCCTTTTAACGACTTTGCTCCTGAGGAGACAAACCTGGGTGCTTTTTATTTTCTGCTCCAAGTCCTTTGCTCCAAGCCCATCAATCACCCTGCAAGTGGAAACCTCTTTATCCCGGGCACAATCTTTGTGATTTCCTGCTGTTTAACTAAAAGCAATCACCCCTCTCTGGGAAATGGGGCTTGATCACATTATCTTATAAAGCACAGATTGGAGTTGGCCTCCCCACTGCTAATTCCCCAGGCTGGCTTGCTGAAAATGCATTCATTGCCTCTTATCAGGAATTCCTATTTTTGAGCAGGAAAAAGCACTTTGCCCCTTGAAAAGCTGTATCCAGGAGTGGAGGAGAGGGATGGGAGAGAGGAATATTATCTTGGTTAACTATTTGTTTCACCTGATGTGGCAGAGCATGTGCCCCTCTGTGCCAGGCTGAGTGGTCAGAGAATCATGGAATGGTTTTGGTGGGAAGGGAACTTAAAAGTTCATCTCACCCACCCCCCGCCATGGGCAGGGACACCTCCCACTAGCCCAGGTTGCTCCAGCCTGGCCTTGGACACTTCCAGGGATGGGGCAGCCACAGCTTCTCTGGGCAACCTGTGCCAGGGCCTCCCCACCCTCACAGCCAACAATTCCTTCCCAATGTCCCACCTAACCCTGCCCTCTGCCAGCTTAAAGCCATTTGGGTGCCACTGGGACTACTGAGGTGAGATTTTCCTCCTTTTTTCCCAGGACTGCTGTGCTCCCTTGCAGGTCCTTGTACCCTGCCAGCAGTGCCCATCCTCGTTCCACCCCACGGTCCTGAGGTGCCCTGTCTTCCTGGTGCATGTGTCTTTGCCAAGGGGGAGGTGGCACCGGGCAGGAGGAGCTGGAAGGGGTGGTGGGTATGTTGGGATGGGCTGGGCTGCACACCCAGAAATGGGATCCACCAGCCCCCTTCCCTTCCCTGGGTTCCATCCCTTCCCTGGTCCCATCCTCTGGCTCAGGACCTGGACACAAGTGATGAAGGAGGTGCAGAGCTGGAGGGAGCCCAGTGCTGACTCTGATGGACTAAACACACCGTGCAAAGTGGTTTCTGACATTCAAGCCTGGCCAAGCTGGCATGGAACTTTCCATTACAGTCCTTTGTTTTGCTGAAGGAAAATGTGACTTCTGGGCAATAAAAAACTTCCAGAGGAGACAGATCAGCTTCTCTTTTTATCTCCAGAAACACCTGACTGGAATATTTTGAGTCAGATGCAGCGATTTCTGTGGCAGTGATCCCCTCGGGACAGCACAGCCCCACACGCAGCTCACTGGGAAATCATCCTGCAAATACTGCTACAAATGCCCTCCTGTCTTCAGGGACAGGCTTGGTGCCTTCTCCTCACATGCCTGAGGAACCTGTGAGCAGCCCTGCTTGTGTGAAATATGGACCAGGCTTTACAGAATCATAGGATCACTGGGTGGATTGGGGTGAGAGGGATGGAAAACTCACATTGTTCCACCCCCTGCCATGGGCAGGGACACCTTCCACCAGCCCAGGTTGCTCCAAGCCCTGTCCAACCTGGCCTGGAATACTTCCATGGATGGGGAGAACACCTCCAGTGATGGGGAAATTATAAGGCCTTCCTGGAGCCTTCTCCAGGCTGAACAACCCCAAGCCTGTCCTGACAGGAGAGGAGCTCCAGCTCTTGGAGCAAGAGAAGAGAAAGCTTGGTGGTTGTTTCCAGTAGATAATAGTGGGGTGGGAACTCTGGAACAGGCCAGGAAGACTTTGAGAGCCAGGGAGAAGGGAGGTGACAACAGCTGAAGGGTGGCTGTGCTTTGTTAACCAGGCAGTGCCACGTCCTACAGCTCCTCAGAACAGGAGCTCAACCATCCCTGTGGCATTCCTGAGCCCTGCAAGGGGAAGGTGACCAACAGCTACAGCTCTGAGGAGCAGAAAAAGAGAAAAGGAGAGAATATCAAGGTATTGAAGATCACACAAACACTGCCTGACATAAAGCAGAGTCGGCTTTGTCACATCCTGCCAGCTTCCACGGAGGAGGGAGTAACTCATGGCACAAAATCCAGGGAAAACACCTGTGATGGAGGGGGATTGTCACATTCCCTGCCAATAAAGCCCAAAGGTCATACTTGCAGATCACTCACTTCCTTTTCTTCTTCCCAACAAGGAGGTTTTGGCTTGTTCAAAGAAGGCTTTGATCTCCCGCTCGTAGAGTCTGCCGAGGTTCTGGGCATACACCTGGAAGGGACAGGAGGGGCCAGGTGAAAGCAAAAAGACCAAATTTTAGCATTTCAGACCTTTTCCTTCAACACAATGTCTGCCACTGAGTGCCAGGCTGCTCCTCCCCAGCACAGAGATCCAACGTGTTGTGGCCAAGTTGGCCGGACGCTCTCCCAGAAGGGCCGAGCGCTCGTGGGGGTTTGGTGAGACCAAACCCTCCCCAGGAATTCACCAGCGGGACCAATCTGTTCCCAGTGGATGGAATAGCTGTACTATCTGTTCAGGATTTCAGCCATACCTTGGGGAGGTCACAGAACAGAGCTGGGCTGCTGTTCCTCAGCCAGGCCATGAGGGGGGTGTAGGGCAGCAGCTCCTCGTGGTGGAGTCCATGGCTCGGTGCAGACAACTTGTCAAGGGGCTGCCCAAGAGCAGGGATCTGAGAGCTGCCCTAAAGCAGCAGAAACAGCAGGAAGGATCAAATAAAACAACCCTGGAAAACTTCCTGATCCCCCTGGAATTTCCAGGTCTGAAATTTCAGAATTTCTGCGATTTCCAGTTCTGAAATTTCAGAATTTCTCCAATTTCCAGTTCTGAATTTCCATGTTTGAGAAGCAAATTCCAAGCTGAAGCAGGGCAGGCACGACCACTTGGAACTCGAGTTTGAATCCCGTTATCTGGGAACAAGTCTGAGCTGGGTCACAGTAACACAGGGGATAATCCAGGGAAGCACCATGGGAGAAAGCACGGGAGAAAAGCTCCATGTGGAAGAACATGCTGGAAATCCTCCCTTGGAGCACTGGGGGGTGGGATGCCATGGATAGGAGGGATTTGCCAGGGTCTGGAAATGCTGGACCACCACACCACAGACTCAGAGTCGTGTGGAGCTCAGAAGGTTCAGGGCAGGTCCAGGTGGAACAGCTGGTCCAGCCAAGATCTGAAAATCTCCAAGGATGGAAATCCCACAGTTCCCTCCCAGTTTCCAGCCTGGCTTGAAAGAAAACACTGAAGATTTAAGGAAATAGCCCTGGGGATTTGGGAGTCACTCCTTTTCATGAAAGGAAATCTGGAAGAGTCCAATTTTCCTTTCAGATTTCTGCCCAGAGGGATATATTGTCCATCACATCTTTTAAACTGCAAAATCAGCACTGAAAGTGTTAATCGAAGGATCAAGGGATTGGCTCTTATCCTGGGATTTTGTGTCACAAGCAGATCAACAACCCCCAAAATAAAATGAGAAAAATCTTCAGTCTAAAAAATCTTCAGGGCTGGATTTCTTCTCCATTCCTGCAAAACTAACCCAAGGGCTGGGAAGGGTGAAGGGATGTGGAAAGACCTCTTTGGGAAGACACTTTAGGACAATCATCCCCTACAGCCCTGGTGTGATTTTTCCCAGGATATTCAGATCTCCCGGGATTTGGAGCAAAGCCCACCTGCAGCTGGAAGATGTTGGTGATGTGACTGATGAGAGAGTTCTCAAAGTTCTGCTTGAGGGTTTCAAACAGGATCAGCTGCTCGGCCACCGCCTGCAGCTTCCGGGAACCTGGAGGGGAAGGAGGGGATAGCATGGGATTGAGGGAAAAGAGAGAGAATGTCATGGAATGGAGGAGGAAAAAAAAGAGGATATCGAGGTATTGAGGGATAAAAGAGAGAATATCATGGTATTGAGAGAAAAGGAGGATATCATGGAATGGAGGGAAAAGGAGAGGGTATCATGGAATGCAGGGAAAAGGAGAGGGTATCATGGAATGGAGGGAAAAGGAGAGGATATCATGGAATGGAGGGAAAAGAGAGAGAATGTCATGGAATGGAGGAGGAAAAAAAAGAGGATATTGAGGTATTGAGGGATAAGAGAGAATATCATGGTATTGAGAGAAAAGGAGGATATCATGGAATGGAGGGATAAAAGAGAGGATATCAAGGTATTGAGGGGAGAAAAGAGGATATCATGGAATGGAGGGAAAAGGAGAGGATATCATGGAATGAAGGGAAAAGGAGGGGATATCATGGAATGGAGGGAAAAGGAGAGAATATCAGGGTATTGAGGGAAAAGGAGGGGATATCATGGAATGGAGGGAAAAGGAGGGGATATCAGGGTATTGAGGGAAAAGAAAGAGAATGTCATGGAATGGAGGAGGGAAAAAAAGAGGATATTGAGGTATTGAGGGATAAGAGAGAATATCATGGTACTGAGAGAAAAGGAGGATATCATGGAATGGAGGGATAAAAGAGAGGATATCAAGGTATTGAGGGGAGAAAAGAGGATATTATGGAAAGGAGGGGAAAAGAGAGGATATCATGGTATTGAGGGATAAAAAACAGGATATCATGGACTGGAGGGAAAAAAAGAGAGGATCTCATGGCCTGGAGGGAATGAGCTCTGGGCTGCAGCCCCACATCACTCACACCCTGGGGAGTAGGACAGGAGTAAATGCTGCCATAAATACCAGCACCCAAAAGCCAACAAAGGGGAGAGGATTTGCTGCAGTCCCAAGGAAATCCAGCCCAGGAGGGAGCTGAAACTCAAAAAAACCTAAAATTGCAGAGCATCCCTCAGTCCCACCTCGGCCAAGGACACACCCCCAGCCTCACCACAAGGAAAACTCGGGATTTCATGCCAGGAGCACGTCCCCGGACACCGGCAGGTCTCCAACAACTCCCACACGCTGCTCCAATGGATTACTGTTTTTCCAAGCTTGAGGACAGACAACTGAGCTGCCCCAGGAGACCACAGTTTCTAAATATGACTTTCCCCCACCGTCTGTGAGCTGCAGGAGGTGTGGTACACCCCTGGCACACCGTGCTGCCCTATATCCGTGTATTTAGAGGGATTGGGGAGATGTTGGCGGAAGTTTGACTCAAGTCTAATGGAAACTGGACCAGTTTCCCAGCCCAGAAGGAGGTGCCTGTGGTTCATGGATGGCCCAGCTTGGCTGTTTACAGTAGGAATTGGATTCCTCCGGGAATGGAGCCAATTTGGGCTGGGAGAGCTGGGGGGGTTCACCTGGAGAAGAGGCCAGGTTGTTCCCACCTGGCAGTGGGAAGATATTCCCTGTGTCCTGTCCCTCCATCCCTTATCCAAAGTCCCTCTCCAGCTCTCCCTGGACACAGGGAATATCTTCCCACTGCCAGGGGCAGGGTTAGATGGGATACTGGGAAGGAATTGTTGGCTGTGGGGGTGGGGAGGCCCTGGCACAGGTTGCCCAGAGAAGCTGTGGCTGCCCCTGGATCCCTGGAAGTGTCCAAGGCCAGGTTGGAACAACTTGGTCTGTGGAAGGTGTTCCTGCCCATGGCAGGGGGTGGATGAGATGGGCTTTAAGGTCCCTTCCAAGCCAAACCATTCCAGGATTCCAAGATCTCCAGAATAAAGCCCACCCTCCAATCCTGTTTCCCAGCTCCCAGCTCTGGATGTGCTGCAGGGGAATATTTCGTAGCTGTGAACCTGCCCCCCCAGGTGCCCCCAGGTGTGTGCTGCTGCTGCTGCTGAGCTTCCCAAATCCAAGCCTTCTCTTTCTTTCCTGCTTTTCCCAGGCAGCCCGCAGAGCTGCTCAGTGATCCCGGGAGCTGATTCCTGGGAACATCCCCTCCAGCATCAGCGGCTCAGGGCCACCGGCAGAGGCTGGGAAGCTGGAATGGTGCAGGGAGTGCAGCACAGGCTGGGCATGTCCCTGCTCTCCACTCACCAGGCTGGAGGGGGGTGTTCATGCAGGCAGACAAAGCCTCTGCTGCAGCACTGCAGGATCTCACTCCGGCAGGGCTGGAAAGATCCGCCCGGCTCAGGACATCCCAGTGCTCCTTGCTGAGGTCCAGGTGGGTCTGAAAACAAAGCCAGAAGAAAGCAGGTACAAGCACAGCCAGGTTTTCATCCCACATGGAAAGCTGCTGGCTGGAAAGAGCCAAGTGCTCCCCTCGGCTGCCTCAGGAGGTCCACGCCACTCCATCCCCTCCCAACCCAAAATTCCGCCCAGCAACAACCGCAGTGGTGGCCAAGGACACCCTGGCAAACCTCAGCCTGAGCTTCCAAAGGGCTGGGACCTTTGGGATCACTACTGGCAGCAAGGTGGGGGGGAGGAGAAGGGAAAAGCTCATGATGCTGCAGCTCGAGAAATGAGAAGGTCAGTGGCCCAGAGGTCACCGTAAGCTGTGGAACTGGGGTGCATTCATGGTGTGGTATGTTTGTAAATAACTTGCTTTCCCATATTCCAAGAGGTCCTCAGGAGTCTTTCCAGTGGCTGTGCCGTCCCCTGGTACTGCAGGGGAAAGGTCCTCACCCCCCAGCAGGGGCTGGGCTGGGCTGGGCTGGTGGCACAAAGGCCCCAGCTGGTGGCACACACTGAATGGACACATCGCCTTCTGGAGTAGGGAAATCAGGAAAAGAGAGAGAAAAGGAAAGGGGAAACTCCCATCAGTGGGAAGAGAATCAATAAGGTCCCTGGACAAAGAGGGTAGCAGAGAGTCCCTGGAATGCTTTCCCATGGTAGATGTATAGTTTTTTTCAGGAAGAAGTTCTTCACAGAGAGAGTGATCAGACATTGGAAGGGGCTGCCCAGGGAGGTGGCGGAGTCACCATCCCTGGAGGAGTTTAAGGACAGACTGGATGTGGTATCAGTGCCATGGTCTAGGTGACAAGGTGGGGTTTGATCAAAGGTTGGACTCGATGATCTCAGAGGTCTTTTCCAACATTATTGATCCTGTTATTCTGTTTGCCTCAGGACACTCCAAGTCCCTTCTACCTGGGGGGTTATCAGTGCTGGTGGGAGCGGGTTGGACCAGGGCTGGGTGTTGCAAGTTCTGCCTCTAATTGCTCATTAATTGCTGTGCTTGTGCATTCCCAGGTAATGATTACTGGCTGTTCAATTTTCATTTGGCTTTGTCATTACTAATCCTGCCCAGGAAAAGGACTTTGAGAGACCCCTGTGGTGGTGAGGGGACTGCACATCCCCTGGAGTCCATCCCGGCCGTGTGTCCATCAAGACAACACAGTCCCTCATTTCTAGGCCAGAGAAGCTCCTTAATCTTTGCAGACAAATCATAGTTTTCAGTGTTTGAGGTCACTGAAAGTTGTTTTCTAACAGATCCAACAGGAACTGCCTCCACAGATGCACACACCGTGAGGAACAGGAGCTCATCCATCAGTTTGCTCCTGTTGGAGACCATGCGGTGCAGCAGGGAGTTTTCCCGGTGGATGTGGTCCATCTGCTGCTTCACACTTCCCAGGAGCTCATCATAGACCTGCAGGGTCTCCTCCACCCTGGCCACCTCTGCCAGGGCCTCGTCGATGGAGCTCATCAGCTGTGTCACCTGCTGCTCCGAGGAGATGATGGCCCGGAGGTTGGCCTGGGGATGGAGAACAGAGGGATCCAGGGCTTAGGAGGGGCTGATGGACTCAGCTCAGAGTCAAAGCAGAGAATCTGGAATGGTTTAGGCTGGAAGGACCTTCAAGCCCATCCCATCCCACCCCCTGCCGTGGGCAGGGACACCTTCCACTGTCCCAGGTTGCTTCAACCCGGCCTTGGACACTTCCAGGGCTGGGGCAGCCACAGCTTCTCTGGGCGACCTGTGCCAGGGCCTCCTTGTAGGAAAACACCCCAGGTGTGAGGGGTGTCTCCAACACACCCCTGCACCCCAGGGCCCTGCCAAGGCTGTCTCAGCCCATTTAGCCCCGCTCAGGGCACTGCCAGGCTGTCTCCCAGCTGAGCTGCTCTGGCAATGCAATTAATAACAATTAAATCATGCATGAGACATGCCCCGAAGGCACAATTTGCCTAAGGAGGGCTCAGGAGCTTGTTTGGGCAGGTGTTAATCCCTGCTGACAAGCTCTGCAAGAGATCCCACACTTCCAAACCTTCATTGTATCCTTTGCAGGGCCCGTGTCCCAGGAAAGAAAGCAATCCAGAGGCACGGGCCTGGCAGGCCTGAGCTTTCCGGGCTGCTGCTTTTCTCTCTGTTAATAAAGCTTTTAAAGAGGTTTGTCTGCTCTGATAATTTAATTTTCTGATGTCTTTTTCATTAAATGAAGAGCATCAGAAGCAGCTGCACCCCCCGGCCTGCCCCGTGCCCAGCTCGCTGAGGGGAGGCAGAGAAGCGAAGAAGAGCAAAGAGAAGCCTCTGGACAACCCAAGTTGGGTTTTTGTGGCTTGGACAGACCCTGTGCTCTGGGTTAGGGATGTGGGTGGAAGCACAGTCCATGCTGGGCATCTCCAGTCCTTGTGTTAAGGACTTTCTCCAAGCTCCACCTGCACTGCTGTCGGGATGAACTGGAAGCTCCAGCTCTAGAAAAAGGCTTTAGGTTGGAAGGGACCTAAAAGCCCATCCAGTCCCACCCCCTGCCATGGGCAGGGACACCTTCCACCAGCCCAGGCTGCTCCAAGACCCCTCCAACCAGGCCTTGGGCACTTCCAGGGATGGGGCAGCCACAGCTTCTCTGGGCAACCTGTGCCAGGGCCTCCCCACGCTCCCAGGGAACAATTCCTTCCCAATATTCCATCTCACTCTCTGTCAGTTTAAAGCCATTCCCCCTTGTCCTGTCTCCCCATCCCTTGTCCCCAGTCCCTCTCCAGCTCTCCTGGAGCTCCTTTAGGCCCTGCAAGGGGCTCTCAGCTCTCCCTGGAGCCTTCTCCAGGTGAACCCCCCCAGCTCTCCCAGCCTGTCCAACGCACAAACCTCACCTCCAAAAGCACCAAGGATGCTCAGCAAACGTTCCCAACCAGCCTCCCCAGCCTGGCCCCACTCCTGGACTGCTGCTTTCCAGCAATCCCCAGGGCCCCCAGCTCTGCCCAGAACTTGAGATTGTATTAAATGTTCTTAAGAGCCATGAACCTCCCCCAGGCCTGTCCCTGCCCTGCCTTCACATGGTCCTATTAGGGCTTCACAGCCCCACGGGGGGTTGCCCCGAGCGAAGCATCACCGGTGTCACCGACAGGGCAGTGCCCATGGAAGGGGCTCTCCAGAGGATCCCTGCTCCTGGAAAAGTAATATACTCCAGCTGTAGATCCCCAGGTGCTGGGATCCTGGAATGCCACAGGAATAGCAATGTACAAATCAGTGCCATCCTTCCCCCTGGAGCAGAGAAGAACTCTCTGGCTGTCGCTGCGGTGAGTTTTGAGAGCCCCAGATGAGGTGGGTGATTACTATGGAGAGAGGAGGCCAAGGTGGCATCACTGGGATGTGGGGAAAAGCATTTAAATAGATGCATGTGCCAGTCCAGCTTGCTGGTATTAATAACACTTAATATTGCAGATTAAGCCTCAGAAATAGAAACGTCTCATTGATTAATTTCTGTTGGAGATAAATCACATTTTTTTCATTAGGAGGCATTAAAATAATGTATTCAACAGCTGCTTTCATCTCAAATAACTTAATAGAGATGTATTAGTTGCTCTCACAGGGTATTTTACTGGGAAACAGTCACAAAGTGCCTGTAGGACTTGCCAGGAGCTGGCAGGAACAGACCTCAGGAGTTTGGTCTTCCAGATTAACTGCTGAATTTCCAACTGTAATAAGTCATATATTGGGAATACAGCAAACACTGGAGCTAAAGGAGGTTGGATTTAGGGCTTGTGTTTTCCAGTGTGCTTTAGGATATTTCCTTTGGCTTGTTTTTTTTTTTCTCTTTTCTCTTTGGTTCCCTCCCCATAAAATGCCAGCACCAGGTATTTTAGCATACGATAAATGCTTGAAGCAGCTTTCTCTCTCTTTTTTTTTTTTTTTTTTGGCTCCAGCACTCAAAAAAAGAAGTTTTCCTCTGCAGAAATGCAGTAAAACACATATGGAGTCAATAAAGGCCACTAGTCATACAATTCCAGAATGCTTTGGGTTGGAAGGACCTTAAAGATCATCCCTTTCCACCCCTTGCCATGGGCAGGGACACCTCCCACTAGCCCAGGTTGCTCCAACCTGGCCTTGGACACTTCCAGGGATCCAGGGGCAGCCACAGCTTCTCTGCCCAACCTGTGCCAGGGCCTCCCCACCCTCACAGGGAAGAATTCCTTCCCACCCTCACAGGGAAGAATTCCTTCCCAATATCCCATCTAACCCTGCCCTCTGGCAGTGGGAAGCCATTCCCTGTGTCCTGTCCCTGCAGACCCTTGTCCAAAGTCTCTCTCCAGCTCTCTTGGACCCCTTTAGTCTTTTGCTTCTTTAATCTCCTTCCAGCACTATTTCATTTTCCCCCATTTGCTTTCTCCCCAAGCGCTCCTTTTCCTTCTGCAGGGCTCATTTCTGGCCCTTCCCAGTCTCAGCCAGGTCCCTCAGCCAGCCCCAGAGCACCCCCCACCCCCTGTGTGCCACGGTTAGACCCTTAGCCAACACTGCTTCCAGAAATTCCTGCCAGATCAAGTTTTCCCGGCGAAGGAAGGAGCTGCTGCTCCCCAGCTGCTCGGTCTCTACATGCCCAGCACCTTCTTTCCACCTGAGTGCCCCCCTTGGCCCCTGTACCTCGTCCAGCACACGGAGCTCCCTGCTCAGCTGCTCTGCAAAGGCCATGGAGTTGCTCACGAGGGGCTCGTGCTCCTCCAGCACCTTCAGTACATCAGCGGCTTCCTTTGGAGTCATCTCCTGGTAGCAGCTGAGCCCCTCCTGGCTCTCAGCCTCCTCGGGGTCCTTCCTGTCTTCTTGGGGTCTTGGCATCCCTGTGTGGAGATGGCCAGAGCCTTGGGGTGACAATAAACCTGTCATTGATCAGCCCTGCTGAAATGAGGTCCCGCTGGCTCCGAGCGACGGGAGCTCGGTGGGCTCGGTCTCTGCCCACTCAGAGCAAGGTCAAAGCAAAGGAAGGTGGGTGTGGGATAAAGGCTCAGCTTCGTGAGAGGGACAAAACACACCACTGGAATTTAACTGGAGCTCTGGTTGGGTTTTTAGTTGCTCACCTCTCTGGGATTGGGTGCTGGGGCATTTTGGTACATCCTACAAAGCTGAGAGAAGTGTCAGAGGTGAAGAGACTTAGATTTGAATCAGATACAAGGAAGGAGGTTTTTACCACGAGGATGGGGAGGCCCTGGCACAGGTTGCCAGGAGAACCTGTGGCTGCCCCGTCCCTGGAAGTGTCCAAGGCCAGGTTGGAGGAACCTGGGATAGTGGAAGGGGGTTGGAACTCCATGGCCCTTAATGTCCCTTCCAACCCCAGCCCTTCTGTGATTCCATGAATGACACTGATAATCACGTGTTGTGAAGTAAAATCCATTTCTATATCCACACACATCTTTATTTCTTGGTGGGGGGATGTCACCAGGCAGGCAGTCACCCCTGCCCTGGCATCACCCACACTTTACTCCCCTCCCCAGCCCAGGGTCCAGAGAGGAGCTCTGAAAATAAGATAAACTGTCTATTTTTCTTCCCAGCCTGGCACTGTGTCACCGTGGCCACTGGATAAGTCGGGTGCCTGTGCCTCCAAATACCCCAAACACGGCTCCTCCTCACTGATTCCCTCTCCCTGGTACCCCCTCCCCCTCTCCCACCATCCACACCGACTGTCTGAAGTGTCTTCCCCTCTGGGTGATGATGCCAAAAGCCCCTGTGAATGTGCCAAGGGAATGATTTACCTTCCAGTGCACACGAGGGGACGTTCACAAAGGTCACAGCTCTGCCCAGGAACCGGTGGCTCAGCTTCCACAGGCACCTGAGAAAGGTCTTCTTCTCCTCAAAGCTGCTGGTGCTCCACTTGTACACCTTGTCAAACTGCAGGTCAAAGTCCAGGCTGGCCTAGATGGTTAATTACCACCAGCAATTAGCCACCACTGGCCACACCAGGGACACCCAGCACAGGTTTGCAGCACGTTTGAGAGGTGTGTTCACAGCACTTGGCAAATTATCATGATCAGAGCACTGAGAAGGAAGGATGAACAGCAGTTCTGGCCACAGGAGGGGACACTGGGCTCAGCCAGTGGCTCAGCCCCAGCAGTCAGCCAGTCCTGACTCATCACACTCATTTATTTTCAGCTAAGATAAAGCCCTTCACCTTCCACTGCGGTTTTGGGGGATGGCTGATGAGTCTTGACAGTGGCCAGTGGCAGATGTTTGGGATAAAAAGCATTCAAAGGGCAAGCCCAGAGTTCTGGTGCCTTCAGGATTCCCTGGCAGGCTCCAGCAGCCCATGATCCAGCAGCTCACTGAGCTGGAGGCTGGATCTGCAGCCCTGTGTTTAACAGCCCTTGAAGGACCTGCTGTCCCTGGTTTCCTCTGGTGGTTTTTGGAACTTATTCAGAGTGTTGGCACCTCCAGCATCCCGTGGCAATGAGCTCTGTGGTGCAATGATGTGCTGTGTGAGACAGTGTGATCAGCTGGAATCGGGAATTTGGGGTGAGTCCAACACCCACCCAGCCCCCACTGCAGACATTCCCTCTGCAATCCTCAAAATCTCAAACCTCTCTTCACTCAGAGGTTGGGAACACACAGAGGAAGCCCAGGAACCCGTTTCCACAGGCTCAAATCCCTGTGGCAGCAGTGTGGTGTCACTCGTGCTTCCCCCTGCAGCCCCATCTCCTGGCAGGGAAGGTCACCTGAGAGAACAGGGAGCAGGGACTGGGGGAAAAAAAGCACCCGTGGCATTTCCCAAGCTGTTTTCATCCCTAGAAAAAGCTCACCTCATTCCACCCTCTGCCATGGGCAGGGACACTTTCCACTATTCCAGGTTGCTCCAACCTGGCCTTCGACATTTCCAGGGATGGGGCAGCCACAGATTTTCTGGGCAACCTGTGCCAGGGCCTCCCCACCCACACAGGGAAGTGAAGTCTGAAAACAACACGTTCCTTCTCTGTTGGTTTTTTCTGCCAGTTTCTCTTTTCCTTTTTAATCTCCTTCCAGCTCTATCTCATTTTTCTCCCGTTTTTCTTTCTCCCTGGACGCTGCTTTTCCTTCCGCTGCTTTTTCTTTCCTTATTTTTGGCCCAGCTGAAATCTCAAAACCTCTCTTCACTGCGAGGTTGGGAACACCCAGAGGAAGCCCAGGACCAGGTTTCCACCAGCCCAGCCCTGAAATCCCATGGCAGCAGTGTGGTGTCCCTCATGCTTCACCTGCCATCACCCTGCAGGGAAGGTCACCTGAGAGAACAGGAGCATGATCTGGGAAGGAAAAGCATTTCCTAAGTTGTTTTCATCCCTAGAAATGTCAATGTGTTTACATCTACCTATGCCCTGAGGATGTTGTCTCATGGAGGCGGAACTCCAGCCACAGGAGACTTCTTTTTTTCCACTAGATAAGTGGAAAGAATAACGGGGTTTGCTGAATTCAGAATATCCCATGGCAGGAAAGTCCTTCCTGCACCATCCCATGAGCTCTACAGCACAGCCTGAGCCTTCTGGAGAACTCAGAAGCCTTAAACTTACAATTATTGGCGCTGAGCATCATCACAGGCAGGGAGTGTCTGAGTCCTACAACACATTATGGGTCGTTTCCAGGACACCTTGAATTAATCCATCAAACCCCCACGTTGCTTCACAGGGCTGGAGCAGAGCAGGGATGTCTGGAGGAGGAACTGAGGGTCCACAGGGTTGTAACAGTGCCTTGTGAGGAGCTATTAAAGCAGGGAGGCATTAATGAATCCCCTCATCAATATTCAGACTGGTTTGGGCAGGGGAGCTGTAGCTTTAGGCACGGCTGCACTTGCAGTGTCAGTGTTTGCTGGTGCCAGGGAAACTCTTCTTTTGATTTCAGCTGGTAAGTGGATCCTATTTTAGGAATGAGAGGGAACAATTCTGGCTTTCCATGTTCAAGAAAGAGAAGTTCAGCCTGAGAGAGGCTCCAGGGAAGAGAGAAGTCAGGGAGTCATGGATTGATAGGCTTGTTGGGGTTGGAAAGAGACCTTAAAGAGCATGTAAAGGGACCTTAAAGCACATCCCATTCCACTCCGTGAGCAGGGACACCTTCCACTATCCCACATTGCTCAGAGCTCCTCCCAACCTGGCCCTGGACACTCCCAGGGATCCAGGGGCAGCCACAGCTTCTCTGCCCAACCTGTGCCAGGGCCTCCCCACCCTCCCAGGGAAGAATTCCTTCCCAGTATCCCATCTAAACCTGCCCTCTGTCACTTTAAAACCAATCCCCCTTGTGCTGTCACCAGTCACCAGGGAAGGGGACTGGGACATCAGCCCTCAGCCTGCCAGAGGGAAGGTTAAAAGGGGAGGTGACTGCAATCCAAAAATACATCTGCAAGGGCAAAGAGCTCTGTAATCTGAAGGACAGACACGGCCCAACCAGGAGGATGTGTCAGGAATGCAGGATGGGAGGTATCCGGAGGTTTTTGCCACCAGGAGAACCAAGTTCTCTATTTGCCTCCCAGCAGGAGAGGGTTCAAAAATGCTTTCAGCTGGAGTTAACCTCACTGGGATGGCAAATGGAAGGGGGAAAGGACTGAAAATCCTGGAAGTGTCTTCTAATCTGAATTCCTCAGGAGCCAAAGCAGTTGGGAGCTCAGGCTGGTGAGAGCACCTATCTCCTCGTGAGACAAGGAGATACCAGCTCTGGAGATAGCAAGGAGAGCTGTCAGGGAGATACCAGTTCTGCCCATAGGATCAAGATGCCCTGCAAAGCTGCATTGGGTTTGATTTTCCTTCCAGACACACTGTGCAGATGTACTTTATTTGTCCTGGCTGTAGAACCAGAAAGCTGCTCTTTCCCTCATTTATTTCCGTGCTTGTGAAACCCCAGGCGTGTTGCCAAAGCCCCTGGAACATTCCCATTAATAAAAAACCTAATTATAATGACTTTAACGACCCTCTGCCAGCCCCAGCAGCAGAAAGGGAATATCTTGTCCATGCTGTCTTGCCCTAAAACCTTAATGTCACCCTAGAGGCACAGATGCCAGCCCTCCATAATCCTTCTTTTCAGCAAATGCCTCCATCTAATCTGTAAATACCCCTTGCAAATGTCTTTCAAGAAGCTTTGTCAACATGGACCAACAGATGGGCCTGGCTGTGTCCTGCCAGTGCAGCCTCACCAGGGTGGGGAGGCCCTGGCATGGGTTGCCCAGAGAAGCTGTGGCTGCCCCTTCCCTGGAGGTGTCCAAGGCCAGGTTGGACAGGGCTTGGAGCAACCTGGGCTAGTGGAAGGTGTCCCTGCCCATGGCAGGGGGTGGCACTGGATGGGCTTTAAGGTCCTTCCAACCAAAACCATGACAAGACAAGAGGAGACCTGACAAGAGGAGAGCTTTGCAGCCCATCTCTCCAGCCCCTGAGGGCTCCTGCAAAGAGCTCCAGGAGGTCCCGTGCCTGGGGAATAAGCCTGTCCACTGGATTTCATGGAAGCTGCATCCATGCAGCAACGTGGAATCACGGAATCGTTAAGGCTGGAGAAGAACTCTAGGACCATCCAGTCCAACCTTTCATGGAATACACCAAGTGTTTGAGCAAATCAAGTGTTTGGCCAGCCTGACATTCCCAAACTTAGAGCTGGATGACTCAGAAGGGACGGAAATGCCTCCAGCCTCAGCATGTCCCTGGAAGGGCTGAGGGAAATGACAGCCCAGCAGCACTGATGCAGGATGGAGGAACCATCCAGGGAGGCACCTCAGCTCCCCACGCTCCAGGAAACAGCTCCAAGGGAGGGCAGAGGGCTTGGAATTGTTTGAAATGGTGGGTTTTTCCTCAAAATTCGAGTCAGCCAGGCTGGGGCAGCACTCTGTGGGAAACCTCCCACACCCCACTGCTCCTCCTGGGCTGAGCACCAGAGAACCTGGATTCCCCTATGGATCCTGGCCTGGATTCCCCGATGGATCCTGGCCTGGATTCCCCAATGGATGATGACCTGGATTCCCTGATGGATCCTAGCCTGGATTCCCCTATGGATCCTAGCCTGGATTCTCCAATGGATCCTGGCCTGGATTCCCTGATGGATCCTGGCCTGGATTCCCTGATGGATCCTGCCCTGGATTCCCCTATGGATCCTAGCCTGGATTCCCTGATGGATCCTGCCCTGGATTCCCCGATGGATCCTGGCTTGGATTCCTCAATGGATCCTGCCCTGGATTCCCCGATGGATCCTGGCCTGGATTCCCTATGGATCCTGACCTGGATTCCCCTATGGATCCTGACCTGGATTCCCTATGGATCCTGACCTGGATTCCCGTATGGATCCTGACCTGGATTCCCTATGGATCCTGACCTGGATTCCCTATGGATCCTGCCCTGGATTCCCTATGGATCCTGACCTGGATTCCCGTATGGATCCTGACCTGGATTCCCTATGGATCCTGACCTGGATTCCCTATGGATCCTGGCCTGGATTCCCCGATGGATCCTGGCCTGGATTCCCCGATGGATCCTCACATTTCTTTGGCACAGAAGGAAAGCCAGTCCTACCTGCTGGAGGCTCTTGCCATCCACCAGCCTGAGCTCTGCCAGAGGCCACCAGCGCCTTGTCCGGAGCGGCTCCGCCCTCACCTGCACCAGGCACGGCTGCACCGGCCTCCAGGTGTCCACTGGGGAGGAGAACAGGGAAAAACCACCCCAAAACATCACTGTCAGCCCAGGACAGCGGTTCAAGGGGGGGGGACAGGCATAGACAGACCCACAGACACTGCTTTGCCCTTGTGGTCAGATGGAGAGAGGCTACAGTGGCTTTTCATGGAGTATTTACAGAGGGGAAGTGCTCTCTGGCGTCTAATCCAGAGCATTTGGAAGTCTGTGGGGGGATTCCCAACCATTCCCAAGAGTTTTAAACCAGGCCATTGGAATGGCACAAGTCAGATTTCAGCAGGACCAGGGTGCCCAAGTGCAATAAGGTTTATGGTAGTTTTGTACCATATTTCTGGCCCTACAACGGGGTCCAAAAGCACTGAGCTGTTTGACTGACTCCCACACTAATATATCCCATCCAAAATCAATTCCTGTGCCAATCAGCTGCCAGGCACCTCTTGGTTCAGCTGGGAAGTGCTCACAGAATTATTTTCTGGCGATTAACATCTTGATTTTCCATCTGGGTTTGATATCTCCAGAAATCTGAGCCAGCCAGTTCCAGGGGTAACTCGTGTGTTTTAGATGCCACATGCTGGGGATATTCCTCCTGCCCTCCACTGGCTACAGAGGGAGCTGAAGGACTTCATTTGGGTCAAACACTCTGGTTAAGATTTTAGGAAATCGATGCTGTAGGTGACTACACTGCCTAGAAACTCATTGGCAGGAAAGTCTCTCCCCTACAAATTTGTAAAAAAAAATAATCTACATTAACAACTTCTCAGGAGTGATGGAGCAACTAGAAAAGCAGAGACCGAAGGAGATGGCAAATATCCCGAAGGATTTGCTCCTTTGGCTCCTGATCAAAGAACTCTGTCCTCCTGGAATGTTAAAGCTCTCCCCAAACCCACGGACAGAGCGAGGCTGCGGTGCTGGGTCGGGTTAGAACGGCTTGTTGCTGACCTCTAATGACAGAACTGATGCAAATGGCCTGAAAAAAACCCTGTTACATTCCTGGAGGGAGCAAATCCTGCTCTTCCCAGCCACCTACAGATCATCAGTGTGCTTTTGTTGCCAGTTCTTGACTGACACACTGACGTGACATGGCTCCTTCTTGGGATGAAGGTTTCCCGCGTTTAATCTTAAAACACAGCATTCCCAACAGGTATTCTACCCCTTCTCCCAGAGTTGGAAAAGAGCCATCAGAGACCAAACTATGACAGAAAGAAACCTTCCTGGGTTTCTTCTCCCACCCCCTTCCCCTCGGAGTTCTCACCCACAACACAGAGGATGGACATCTTCTTCTTCTTCCCTGTTTTCCAGACCCGGA
Organism: Pseudopipra pipra; assembly: GCF_036250125.1. Taxonomy (NCBI): domain Eukaryota; kingdom Metazoa; phylum Chordata; class Aves; order Passeriformes; family Pipridae; genus Pseudopipra; species Pseudopipra pipra. The sequence continues at coordinate 19,928,079 of NC_087561.1, read as the reverse complement.
TGGTTTCCAGCAGCCTCTTCTTCTGAGGGTTGAACAGGTCCTTTTCCAGCGAGCTCCAGAGAGAAGCCATGGTGGGACCAGAGCACAAGGGCAGTGTGGCTGAGGGTGCTGCTGCTCGTGGTGACCTGCAAACACAGCCAGGCTGGGCAGGGCATCCAGAGGAGCTGTGCTGCCCCAGCTTTGGCCAAGGGCCTGGAGGGACAGGGATGGCTTCGAACTGCCAGAGTTAGATGGGATTTTGGGAAGGAATTCCTCCCTGGGAGGGTGGGGAGGCCCTGGCACAGGTTGCCCAGAGAAGCTGTGGCTGCCCCATCCCTGGAAGTGTCCAAGGCCAGGTTGGACGGGGCTTGGAGCAACCTGGGCTAGTGGAAGGTGTCCCTGCCCATGGCAGGGGGTGGGACTGGATGGGCTTTAAGGTCCTTCCAACCCAAACCATCCTGGGATTCTGTGACTCTTAGGCCTGTCTAGGAAGTTGGGTTGGAAGGTACCTTAAAGATCATCTACTTGCAACACCACTGCCCTGTCATGGAGAGGTGTCACCCCTGTAAGTCAGACCCAGCACTAGCAGGGTTCCTGGCACTCCACATCCTGGAGGTCCTGGAGAAACACTTAGAAACAACCAGCAGTTACTTCCCAGCCTCTGAGCCGGGTGGGGAGGGAAAGTAGCAAAGTGGCTACAAATAAAAGGTGAGAATTGGAGATAAATAAAAATACAGGGCTGTAGGAAAATAACATTCAGAACAGGCCCTTGGAATGTTTTGGAAGAGAAATTTGCTCCTACTGAATTTTACTGAAACCAATGAACCCTCCCCAGCTCCCTCCCACAGCGATGGGATTTGAGCTCAGCCACAAGTTAACGAGCTTGAAATCACATCTGCAATTATTAAAAGAATTCTGCCGTGCCTGTGACCCCCCCAAAAAAAGGAAATTTACTGCTAAAATGGTTCTGTCACCACGACATCCCTTTGACTGAAGTCCCTCACCAGGTTATCTTGGTTTCTCCATCCCTGTCAGCTTTTCAGCCTCTCTAATGGCATTCTCATCCAGAGACAGGTGGGATGGCAGCCCCACACCCCATTTTGAACCCATTAATTCATTTGTAACAGCACTTGAGCAACAAACAGCTCCAGGGAAATGATTGAAAGCCGGAGTAATAGAGGGCTCAGTGCTGCTGGAGAAGTTAATGCAGAGAGCACAACACTCGCCGGGGCTGTAATTGAAAAGCTGCTCAGCAGCAGAGCTGCCTCACTCCCCATTTCCTCCAGACAACCTGCACGACTTCAGAATGTCAGTGAGACCTTCCTGAAGTTGTCCCAGAGGTGCCCATCACCCACCCGAGAGCTGGCAGCGAGGAAGACAAGGAAGAGCCGGCGAAGGCTTTACCGGCCGAGGAGCAACGCGGGGACTTCAGGGCGAGGAGCCTCGGGCCAGGAAATGGTTTGTGCTGTGAAATGAAAGCTCTGAGAGACAAACAGGAAGCCTGGAGAACCTGAGTGGGGCTGCGAGGTCGGGGCAGGAAATCCCCGGTGCAGCGGCAAGGACCGGGTGCAACGTGGGCAAGATGAGCCTCGGGGCAGGGGAGAGGGGGAAAGCAAAGCAAGGTGAAATCACCCCTCGTTTCCTCCTTGTTTGGTTAAAAAGAGTCAAAATCAAGGTAAAATCATCCCCCATTTCCTCCTTGTCTGGTTAAAGAGAGTCAAAATCAATCGCCCTCCATTTCCTCTTCGTTTTGCTAAGGAGAGGCAAAAATCACCCCCCATTTCCTCCTGTTTTTGTTAAAGAAAGTCAAAACCAAGGTAAAATCACCCCCCATTTCCTCTTTGTTTGGTTAAAGAGAGCCAAAATCATCACCCTCCATTTCCTGTTTGTTTCATTAAAAACAGTCAAAATCAAGCTGAAATCACCCCCCATTTCCTCTTTGTTTGGTTAAAAAGAGTCAAAAGCAAGGTAAAATCACCCTCCATTTCCTCTTTGTTTTGTTAAGGAAAATCAAAATCAAGGTAAAATCACCCTCCATTTCCTCTTTTTTTTAGTTAAGGAGAGTCAAAATCGAGGTAAAGTCACCCCCCCCATTTCCTCCTTGTTTGGTTAAAAAGAGCTGCAGCCTGTCCAGAGCTCGTGTCTCCCCAGCCCTCCTCCCTCAGCAGAGGGTCCCAGGCCCTGCCAGGGTGGGGCTGGTGGTGCCCACGGGCTGCTCCACACCAGCCCAGGCAAAGCTGTTCCCATGCCCCTGCCGTGGTCGGTGCCTTGGCAAAACAACTCCTCTCATTTGTGAGCCTCAAGGACATCACGGGCACTCCAGGGGGGGAATTAGGGAATCATGGAATGGCCTGGGTGGGAAAAGACCTTGAAACTCATCTTGTTTCATGGGCAGGGACACCTTCCACCAGCCCAGGCTGCTCCAACCTGGCCTTGGACACTCCCAGGGATGGGGCAGGTTTCTCTGCCCAACCCTTCCAGCCCAGAATTCCCTCCCAATACCCCATCCAACCCTGCCATTTGAAGCCATTCCCCTTGTCCTGTCACTCCATCCCTTGTCCAAAGATGGGACAAGCATCATGGAGGAGACAAAAATGCCCCCCCACCCCGCAGCAGGACAGCATCAGCACGGGGCCATCACTGCAGGGCAGTGGAGAGGCTGTCCCAGGGCTTCCATTCTTACTCAATTTTATATTAGTTCCATACATTCAGCCTTCTTTACCTCTCCTCTCTTGTGGAGAGGACTTTCTTCTCCCCCCACTGGCATTCCAGGGAAATATCCTTGCACAGAAAGGAACTCACCCAGACCAGCCTGCTACACAGGTCTCAACTCCACTGGGAGCAGGGAAGGGGCTTTAAGTCCATCCTGCTTGGCTAAAAAAGAAGAATTCTGGCATCAAGCAGGAAAGAAGGAGTTACTCCAGGATTTCTGGCAGCCCCAGGAGCTCAGGAAAGCTGCTCAGCAGCTCTGCAGTCTCAGCACCAGCACCCAGACACATCATTCCCTTGGATTATTTCCCTTGGACCTCGTGGCTGGGGGAGACACGGAGGAATCCAAGCTTTTATTTCAAGCAGAGGGTACATCCAGCCTTTGGGAGAGCTGGGGAAGGAAAAACAACCCCCAAAACCCCAAGCAAACCTTGCAAAAGCCTTTCCCTGCCCTGGTCTGCATCAGGATGCAGCAGCTGTAAGAGGGATGCAAATGAGCAATTAATCTCTATTGCTGCAAACTCATAGTCCTGAGGAATCAATACAGGGGTGTTTTAAAAAATCCAGGGGGTGTTTTGAGCAGCTTCCATGCGAAGAGAAACGAGGAAATTGCAGGTGGAAATGAGCTCTGAACGAGAAGGGGAATACAAGTGTGCCTTGCATTAATTCCCCCCCCAGTTCCAAGCGCAGGAATAACTGGATTATTTCAGTGTTCAGGCTGGAGGAACCAAAGCCAGGCACAGTGTGGGGTGTCTGATGGCCACTCTCTGGCCAAGATTAACAACCTGCAAGAGTTTCCTTTCCTCTTCCTCCCCAGCCAGGGAACATAAAGCTGGTTTTGCTACAGGGCACCACAGAGGATTTAAGCTCTTTAGTTTTCTGCTGCAGGGACTTGTGGAATCTTATTCTTGGTTCTTAAACACTTTGCATTCCCACAATATCCAACTATTTTGATGTTTAATGGCTGGATCCTGCCACTGCCCCTGAAAAAGAGGTGGCAACCAGGACTTCTTAGGAGGGACCTGCTCTGGATCATTAGATGGCCAGATATGCAGGGACAGCACTGCTCCAAACACGAACAGGGGGTCCCAATCCCATCTTCCCCCTTCCCAGGGAAAGCAGGGGGAAGCACAGAGTGCTACACCACCACCTTGGATGTGATGATGACGATGGAAGAGAGCTGATGTCGAGGAAAGATGAGAGCTGAACAAAATATTGATTTGATGACTCCCCCTTTTTTCCTTTCCTACACCCAGGACCAAACCATCATCATTCCAAGAGCTTCACATCCCTAATTTCTTCAACAAGCCCTTTGCAGCTGCAACACCAGCAGTGTCTGATGCTGCTCCTGCATCCCATCACTGCTCCAGAGCTTTGCCCATGTGCCCCAGGCCACGTCTGGCTGAGGCTCCAGGAGTGAATCCCAACACCAGGAGCAGAGAAATCCCCAAAATCCTCTGGCAAAGCACAGACATGGGGCAGGAGGAATTAAAATTACAGAGGCAGCTGCAGAGCTGGACTTTCTGAGCTTTGCAGAGCTAAAAGTCAGTAGCTGTCCTGCTTCTCTAGCTGTCCTTCTCTCTGAAAGAGGGGAAATTTAGGTGGGATACTGGGAAGGAATTCTTGGCTGTGAGGATGGGGAGGCCCTGGCACAGGTTGCCAGGAGAAGCTGTGGCTGTCCCAGCCCTGGAAGTGTCCAAGGCCAGGTTGGAGCAACCTGGGCTGGTGGAAGGCTGGGTTGGAAGCAGATGAGCTTTAAAGTCTCTTCCAACCCAAAACTATTCCATGATTCTCTACAGATTTGGAAGAGAGAGAGAGCCAACTAAACACATGAGGACAGGAGGACGTGCTGCAGCATCCCTGGCTCCCTTCCCTGTGCCAGGAGGGACCCTCCCTGCCACACAGGAGGGTGAGTTTGGATCCGAGCACGTCCCAGACCTCCCAAGTGATTTTGAACAAGATTTTTCCTCGCTTCCTTGTGCCGTGAAGCTGCTGGGGATGGTCATGTGTCTGGGGGCACTTCTAAAGTGTGTGGACAAGCCCTGGCACGTGGTGAGTCCACGCTCTGAAAGGAGCTCTTTGTCACCTCCCTGCCAGCCTTCATCCCACCCTCAGGGCCTGGGGTGACTTGGGTGACTCCCTGGCACAGCCAGGCCTGTGTGGCCACCCATCTCCTGAGCAAGACAACGCTGTTTCAGTGTAAACCAGAGTGATTAATAAATCATAAAGCCTCTCTTTACCCCCCCACTCTCACCTCCTGTGCTCTCATCTCACATTTTTGCTGGGCTGCTGGTTTTCTTGCATGCCCCAGATAACTCACTGAGCTTCATCTTCACTGCTCCTTCCACTCTCCTGCTCTTCTTTCATTTTTTATGAAAACTCTCTTGCTCTGCTTCATCTCACTGGGAAATCAAGGGGGCTGTTTGTCTTTAGCTCTCTGGTTGCTTTCCTGAACACCAAGACAAATCCAGGCACTGGATCAACAAAAAGCTGATTTATTCCCCCCTTCCCTCCCCGTTCACAGCTGGACAGGGCTGGCACTGAGCTGAGTTTGGGGTTGAAGATGCTCCCTCTCCATTTTCTGGGGAGAAAGTGGGAAAACAAGTAGGAAGATGAGAAATGAGCCCTTCCAGGCTCCTCTGGGTGAAACCACACTGCAGAAAACTCTGAGCCAGCAATGGGTGGAAAATAGATGATGCTTAAGGTCCCTTCCCAACCCCAAACCATTCCATAATTCTATGAGATAAAATGTGACTCCAAGAGCTCAAACTGGGGTCACTGCCAAGGCCCCCATTAACTTCCTCAGACATTCTCAGATTTACAAACTCTGCAGCTTCTCTGCTGATGTCTCCAGACTCTGGACTGGGAGCAGGGCTGTAAGGAAGCCCACACTCGTGGTGGATTCCTGGCAGTCCTTGCTGTGGAGTAACAGCCTGCAGCCAGCTAGAAATAGGAAATCAGGTCATGAACCAGCTTCCCCCTCAGTCCAGCAACACAGAGATGAATGAGGCATGACCCTGCCTTGCTCTTATTCCATCCCTGCTCCCTGAGATCCTCCCAGTGGGATATGGGTGTCCAGACCCAGCAAAGCAAATCTTTGCCCTCTCATCTTTCCCACATTTAGGGTTAAAAGCAAAAACGCACCAAAGCAGCATTTTTATCTGGGTTCAGAGCAGTTGTATATGTCAGGAAAGGATATAGCAGCATAATCAAGATTTATGGAATATAGGAAATATTTTAGGAGAGGCCGTTTGTTCTGTTCTCTCTATCCCATAAAATCCCAAGGAGTTATTTGTTGGAGGCTGTGGCAGCGCTGCAGGGTGGGAACAAAAAGCCACTCTGTGAATGAAGAGGAAAAGCATTAAAACACACAAGGCAACATCTTTTTAGGTCACACAGAATTGCCCTGGGGAACTCGCTGCCTCAGGATTCGAGTCAGACAAACAGCTCCACAGTTTGGGAAAACTGATGGGAAAGTACCTCAAGGTAACCCAGGAGGGTTGGGATCCGTGGGCATGATCCATGGGCATCTTCTTCTCTGGAGGATCACATCCATGTCTAGGCAGGAAAACTGGGAACTGTGTAGCCCAGCATGCAGCACTGCCCAGCCCATCCCTGGAAGTCTCCAAGGCCAGGCTGGACAGAGCTTGGAGCACACCTGCTCTACTGGGAGGTGTCCCTGGCATGGCAGGGGATGGTATGGGATGGTCTTTAAAGGTCCCTTCCAACCCAAACCATTCTGGGATTCTATGCCCTTTAATGGTAAATTCCTGGAGGATGATTTTCCATTCCTGCAACTTTCTTGCTTTGCAGCCAGAAAGGCCCAGGGAAGCTGCAGAATTTGGGATGTGCCACCCTGCAGGCCACGTGGTTAATGCCCCGCTCTGCCTGGAGGGTTAGTCCTGGCTCCATCCTGGATGCCGGGGGGGCTCTCTCAGCCCCCAGAGCATCTTGGGGTGCTCTGACCCAGTCTTTGGCTCCACTGACCCTCTCAGGGGGAGCAGAGGCAGTGAGGCCATGAGGAACTCCCGTGGGGAGAAGATTTCTGCGTGTGATCCACAGCCCAGCCCGTGGGCATCTCCAGCACAACCCCCACCCCTGGACAAGGCCCTGGTGCTGAAGGACCTTCACCTTCCAAGGTGAGCAGTGCTTGGTGGCTCCCAAGTCAGTGATGGGTGGAAGGGCTGCACACCCTCGTCCTCCCCCTGCCTTGTGGGTTTTGGGGATGTGGCAGAGCCGAGATCCCACTAGAGGGTGCTGGGAAACACCAAAAGGCTCTGCCTGCTCCTGGGGCTCCAGACAGCCCTGTTAATTCCTTATTCCCCTCAGCTTCCTGATTTCCATCCGGCACAGTCAGTGCTGGGTCACAGCTATAGATTGTCTTTAGTTTATGGCCTCACTTTCTCTTTTCGCTTTTTTCTGCTTGAGTAAACACAAGCAACAAACCCAGGGAGTCCAAGAGAGGGCTGGAGACCTCAGGGCAGGGATGAGCCCAACGCTCTGTGCATCCATGGCACACACTGAGAGGTTCCTTCCCCAGCCCAGCGACCTCCAGCAGATGCAAAATATTGTCCCCCCTCTCTGGGACCATCTCATGGGTGCTGAATGTCTCCCAGGACCTGCAGGAGGTCCTCAGGGGCAGTGGGGGATCTGCTTTGTTTGTGCCTTCATCCCTGAGGCAGCTTCGAGCCCCTTCCATGGCACGTGATGCCCTGAAGGGGTGTCTGGGTGCCCACCCAGAGCCCAGGGCTGGGCACAGGGGGGGATGCCAACATCCTGCTGGGCAACAACCCTTTGGAAGTGAAACTGCCCATCCAACTGCCAAACCTTCAGCTGTGGAGGTGGAACTCCTGCCCTGGTCATGGAATCATGGAATATCCTGAGTTGGAAGGGACCCACGAGGGTCATTGAGTCTGAGAGGAGACTGAGGGGAGACCTCACTGCGGTTCCAACTTCCTGAGCAGGGGCAGAGGAGGGGCAGGGACTGAGCTCTGCTCTGGGGGGACCAGGGACAGCAGCCAGGGAATGGCTGGAGCTGTGCCAGGGCAGGCTCAGGTTGGATCTCAGGGAAAGGTTCTTCCCCCAGAGGATGGTTGGGCACTGCCCAGGCTCCCCAGGGCAGTGGGCACAGCCCCAAGGCTGCCAGAGCTCCAGGAGGGTTTGGCTGATCCTCTGGGGCACAGGGTGGGACTCTGGGGATGGGCCTGTGCAGGGCTGAGGGTTGGACTCCATGATCCTTGTGGATCCCTTCCAACTCAGCATATTCTGGGATTCTGTGAGTCCAACCCCTGGCCCTGCACAGACACCCCAATAATCCCCCCTGTCCCTCAGAGCGTTGTCCAAACCCTCCTGGAGCTCTGGCAGCCTTGGGGCTGTGCCCACTGCCCTGGGGAGCCTGGTCAGTGCCAACCACCCTCTGGGGGAAGAACCTTTCCCTGAGATCCAACCTGAGCCTGCCCTGGCACAGCTCCAGCCATTCCCTGGGTCCTGTCCCTGGTCCCAGAGCAGAGGTTGGAGCTGCCCCTCCACTCCCCTCACAAGGATGTTGAAGATCCCAATGAGGTCTCCCCTCAGTCTCCTCTTCTGAAAATGCCCTTTCAAGGTGCTGATCCAAAGAAGGTGCATTTAAAGCTGAGCTTTCTATCCCTCCAGGGAGCTGCAGCCTCGAGGACGAGCTCCTCAGTGGTCTGGGAGCACATGTCACCTCAACCCCACCACGGAGGATGTGTCTTCTGCAGGAAAAACAGCCCCTGCTTAACCTGTCATGAGTGTTACACTCATGGAGCCAAACCCACTCCTGAGAGGCACCAAGAGCAGTGTTGCACCAGAGGAGTTTAAACTGAAGCCAGCACAGCTCAGGGATGTGAGTCCCACCAGCCCAGCCCAGCCCAGCCCAGAGGACCCTCTTCCCCTCCAAAGACTGAGACCTCAGCTGGGAAGGGGTGTCCACATTTCCAGCCCAGTCTCCCACACTGGCCAGGGCCACTTGCCCTAAAAAATGCAAAGGAATAGGGTGAGGAAGGAGTCCAGCCAAAGCAAATCCACACTGGGGCTCTGGTTTAAGGGCTCCCTAAGTAGGTAACACCTCTCCATGTGGCACAGCTGCCATGGACCCTTCTCCCATGAGCTCCTCATGTCGTTCTCAGGCACCAAAAGCATTCTCAGCCTCCCACCTGGCCCCATTGCAGAGCTCCCACTGTTTGAACACACTCTCAATATTTACCTGATGCCAACAGCAGCTCTGGGGTGAGTTGTGGGGTCTCAGGGACGTTCTGAACCTGCAGGACATGCAGATCCTACACAAGTCCTTCCCTGCCAGCTCCTTTTTGCCAACCCCCTTCCCATTCCTGCTGCATTTTCCTGTTTCTCCTTTCACACAGACACCCCAGACACCACCCGAGGTGCTTCCCAGCCAGGCCATCCCTCCCTTTGCACAGCAGCTGCCCGGAAAAACAACAGCCACCTTAAACCTACTTAAGGGGAAAATGAGTCTCATTGCTCACCGGGCACATGAAAAATTCAGCGTTTCCTCCACAGAGCGGTTCAGGAACATCCAGCTCTGACAGGGGCTGCTTTGCTGTGTGCTGGCAGCAGGTCTGGGCAGGGCCAGAGGGCAACAAACTGTGTCACTGTGCCAGGGTGGCTCCTGTGCCCTGGCTAAATCCAGTCAGTGCCATGGGCACGGCTGGGGGTGGGATGTGGTGCCTTTATTGGCAGCAAGGGATGAGCTTTGTGAGGGGAGAGGTAACGAAGGTAAAGGATGAGAGAGGAGGGGGGGGAGAGTCCTGTGGCCCCAATCCATTTTCTGAGGTGCCTGGGAGTTTTCCAAGGAAATAGAACTAGTGAGTCCTGGAGGCCAAAACCTTTTTTTGGAGCAGCAGGTCTGAGGGACGCCTGGATGAAGCTGGGAGAGGAAGGACCACTCCAGAGCAGCCCCTGCCCCCCGTGGTCCCTTGGATGTGACAAGGAGTCACACCCCTAGGGAAGAGCGAGGTGCAGGTCAGTGCCAGGCCTGGTTCACCTCAAAGAATGAAGGCTGGGAAGGTCTCACTGTTTTGTGGGTGGAAAAACTCCAAAAACCTCTCGGCTTCTACCTCAGTGCTGACAGCAGGACTGGGTGGGGCTCTGAGCAACCTGGGCTAGGGGAAGGTGGCCCTGCCCATGGCAGGGGGTGGGACTGGGTGGGCTTTAAAGGGCTCTTCCAACCCCAATCTGTGTTTGTGAGGGAGGTGAACGTGACTTCGAGGTGGGTGAGAGGAGACAAGAGCTCACCCCGAGCAGGGTGAGCCGGGAGTTAGACCCCAGCAAAGTGAGGAGAGAGGGTAAAGCCGTGTGTCCCAGCCAGATGTGCTGCAGGGCAATCACAGAGAGCTTCCTTAAATTGCTGCCTCCCGTTTGCTGTCCATTCAGCACTTTTTCATGCTTCCCTAGGCACGGGTTTGTGGCCTCAACAGCTGCTGTGCTTTTGGCCCCGTGCCTGGCGCGTTCCTCTGGAGAGGGGTGAGATCAACCGTGCTGCTCCTCAGCCTCCTGGAAATATTGGGAGCATCAACTTGTTTCTGCCCGAGTGACATTCCTGATGCTCAGGAGGAGGGAAGGAATAAGAAAATGACAAAACATTACTTCTGGTCCAAGCTGTGGAGCGGGGAAGTTGTAGATGCAGGAGAGATGCTGGGGTTGGGTGTCCGTCTCCTGAGCCCTCCCTCACCTGTCCATGGAATCATGGAATGGTTTGGGTTGTGAGGGACCTTAAATCTCATCCAGTCTCATCCCCTGCCATGGGCACAGACACCTCCCACTATCCCAGATTGCTCCAACCTGGCCTTGGACACTTCCAGGGATGGGGCAGCCACAGCTTCTCTGGGCAACCCGTGCCAGTGTTTTACCCCCCTTGTTGTAAAAATCATCTTCTCTATATCTAAGGAAAGCTTCTATAAGGAACATTTATCTCTCATAACATTTCAATATCCATTTTTACACATATTTATATATATATATATATATAAGGAATCTCTTATATTTGAGGGATCTTTGAGAAGTTGCTCAGTCGCCCTCCTTGGTGACCCCACCTTCTGGCTTGCAAGGGCAAAAGAGGTCGCTGACCCGTGTCTGGAAAACTCTTTGGCCTTTTTTTGATGAAAAACGTGGAACCCCATGGTTGTTTGTAGTGGATTTTTCCAGCCCTGCCCGTGTGGTGGTTGCCAGGCATTGCCATGGCATCGTCTGGGGCATCAGGGTGAGCTGAGCACCAGCTGAGAGCTTCCAGCAGGTGAAGTGAGGGCAAAGTGTGAGTCACCTCTTGGAGCAGTGTCACAACCACTGCTGGCTCTGTGCTCTCTGTGGAAACGGGAGAAGCCAGGGAATAAAAGCTTTCACCTTTGCAGTGTTGGGGGTTTTCAGTTCTAGTTAAATCCACCTGAAAAGCAGCTCTGAAGTGGCACTTTAATAAGAAGGGTGAGCTGAGCTTTGGGTGAGAAAAAGGTGAGTTCAAACAGAGGTTGGGCTGGGGTGAGATGAGTCTGTGTGTCCTTGCAGGGAGGGTCAAGAGGGATGGTCTTAAACTGAAAGAAATCAGGTTTAAACTGGATATTAGGAAGAATTTTTTACCAATGAGGGTGGGGAGGCCCTGGCACAGGTTGCCCAGAGAAGCTGTGGCTGCCCCATCCCTGGAAGTGTCCCAGGCCAGGTTGGACGGGGCTTGGAGCAGCCTGGGGTAGTGGAAGGTGTCCCTGCCCATGGCAGGGGGTGGGACTGGATGGGTTTTAAGGTCCCTCCCAACCCAAACCACTCTGTGATTCCATCCCAGCTCACTCCTTGGGATGTTTCAGTAGACACTCATCCCAGAGGTAATAAACCTTCCCAAACAGGACAGCGAAGGAAACATCCCCATCAGAGCCACCCCCTGCTCCCTGCCCAGCCCAACCCCCAAACCAGGAGATGCCTGAAGGTAAAACACTGCTAAGATCAGCAGAAGCAGCTGATCCCAGACAACACAGTTCCCTGGGACCTACAGCCTGGAAAACACGGGGCAGGGCTCAGCCACCTCCAGGGCCACTTTGGGGAGTGTTTCTCCCGATCCAACCAGCATTATTTATTTCTTCACGGCCACGGAGCAGTGCAGCTGTGCCACGGGGAACTCTGTGTCAGAGCTGCGTTAAGTTTACCCCCTCCCCTGATTTTTAGGGATTGTCTAAGTGGTCTGGACCTCGGGAGCCTGTGCTGCACCAAACCCTTCGTGCTGGAAATTATCACAGCCACCCATAGGAGGAGGCATTGCCCAGGGGTTGAAGCATAGGAAGGGTTGGGAGGTTTGGGGTTTTCTTCTGCCTTTGGCTCTGTGGCAGTGGAAGAATAATTTTTAAAGGTTGGTGAAGAAGAATATAAAGAAAAAAACCCCAGCCTTTGCACCTCGACCTGCGGTTCTGGGGTTGGTGGTAGCAACTGACCTCAGATGTAGGAACCACTTCAAAACCAAAACGAAAACCAACAGCAAAACATGTTTGAAAAAGCTTTTCCTGGTAATGCCTCTTCTGAAAAGCCTGCAAAGCACAGACAAATCAGGCACTTGTGGCCCCAGCTGACCCCAAAACTCACTGCAAGCCTCTCTCAAGCCGTTTATGGTCCTTTGTGTGTGTGTGTACGTGTGTCTGTGTGTCTGTGTGTCCCCACCTGGATTTCACAGCAAGATGGAGCTTTGTATGACACATTTGGGGTGAGATAAAGGTTTGATCCAACAGGAGTTCTAAGCTGGAAAGAGAGTTATCACTCTTTTCCCCCCATGTTTCCACAGTTCCAGCCCTGTCAGATGGTGATGAATGTAATGAATACTAATAAATATCCATTAATTCAGTACATTGAGTCAGTTATTAAGATTTCTTTTGCTGATAGGTTGTGCAGATGATCAGATTAATTGAATTAAATTATGTCTAGGAGGGGGAGAGGGAGAGAATTGTGACACAGGCTAAACTGGGACTATAAAAACTGAGTTTTACTGTCAGAGGGGAACTACAGAGGGAGTGACCAGCTGGAATTCAGCTGGTTTTGCTCCCTGACACTGTGTATAGATTGGAATGATGGCTCCAGATCCAACTGTTCCCCAGCACTGCCAAGGCCACCACTAACCCATGTCCCAAGTGCCACATCCACGTGGCTTTTAAATCCCCCCAGGGATGGGAACTCCAGCCTGTGCCAGGGCTGGACAGCCCTTTCCATGAAGGAATTTTCCCTCATATCCAACTTAACCCTTCTGTGGCACAATTTGGGGCTGTTTCCTCCTGTCCTGTCACTTGTTACTTGGGAGAAGGAGGTGAGCACAACCTGCCTGGGGGAGATGCTGGAGATCCTCAGACAAGTCTCATCCAGGGACAAACCCGAGCTCACTGTTGGAGCTGCTGGAGAATGAAAGCCATGAAAGCCACGGGGTCTTTGCATCCCTCATGGCCAAGAACACTGCCCAAATCCCTGTGCACTTGTCCAAGGCTCCCCCTGGGCCAGGGGAAAACAGAGGGGCGTGAAGTTATAACACATTCCCCCAAAAAATGATTCCTTTCCCCACTTCCAAACCCTCCTGGCAGGAGATGGAGGAGTTAGGCAGGATCAGATCTGAAGGCCAGGCTGAACTTGGAAGGAGCTGGCAGGGTATCAGCCAGGAGCAGATTTTCTGCTTAAAAGCAACTCCTTGAGAGCCTCTAATCAGTTCCTGTCCCTCGCCATCGATCGGTGGTAGACAAACACCCTTGGAAATGTCAAGCACGTGTAAAATGCCATTTTGTCACTCAGGGCAGGCTCTCAACTCAGTAGCTTCTCCTGGCACTGGTACAGTGTGGGAGTGAATCACATTCCTAAGTGGAAGGTGTCCCTGCCCGTGGCAGGGGGTTGGGACAAGATATTCTTAAAAGTCCCTTCCAATCCAAGGGCTCTATGATTCCTGATCCTTCCTCTGTCCTGGCAACTTTTAAAGGCTAAAGTGTCTATTCAGAAAGCTCTCCTGCTTCTCCCAGCAGTTCCCACAGCTCTGTCCCTGTGCCAGGCTTCAGTCCCTGCCTGGCAGCCTCCAAGTGCCCAGCAGGGCTCTGGGCTTCCAAACCAGCCCGGCAGGAAGAGCTTTGCGGGGTCACATCTGAGCAGCTGAGCTGGAGAGGTCAGTGCTGTGCTGCAAACACCCTCCCAAGCTCCAGGAAGGCTCAGGGAAGACTCTTTTCCCAGCCTGCCCTGGCACTGCCAGGGTGCTCAGAGTCACGAGGCACAACAAATTTCCTTGGCACAGAGCTCGGATGAGACTGAGCTTTCCAGAATCGCCCCTTGGCTCCCAGGGCTGGCAAAGGCACAGGGATGCTCTTGTGCCTCCGTCTGTCCAGCTGCAGGACGGGGCAGCAAATCCCCCCTGCGTGGCCAGGAGGGTGGGAGTTGAGCCTGGGGGTGTTCCTAACACACCTGGAGCTCTTGTTTGTGCTGGCCCAGGGCTGGGGGTGGCTCAGGGAGCTCGGTCCTGGCTTGCCTTTGAGCCACTGTGACAGTGGTAAATCAGCCCCGTGTGTCCCCAGGGCAGAAGGGACCAGACCTCGAAGCTGAAGGGGGATGGTGGCATGAGAAGATGTGGAAAGAACAAGCCATGGACCCATGGAGATAATCACAAAATCATTGAGGTTGGAAAAGCCCTCTGAGACCATCGAGTCCAACCCTTCCCCAGCACTGCCAAGGCCACCACTGACCCGTGTCCCCAAGTGCCACATCCACAGGGCTGTTAAATCCCCCCAGGGATGGGGACTCCACCCCTGCCCTGGGCAGCTGAGCCAGGGCTGGAGAGCCCTTTTGGGGAAGAAATGGCTGAAGATGGGAAGGCTCTTGGCCACTTTCCAGGTGGAATTTGTTCCATCCAGAAGATTGCCTGCACAATGAGTTTGGTGGAGCACGGGTGACCTTGGAGGACACTTCCAGCCCACGTGAGACCTGGTGTTTCCAGCAGAGACCAACCAAAGCTGTGGAGTTTGATGCCACAGCCCTGTTTCCAAGGACCTGTAACACACACCCAAGTTTTTCAGGGGCTCCCATGAGTGTCTCAAAGCAGCTTGGTCCTTCCTTCCTGAGCCGGGAGCGTGTGACCCATTTCCTGTGCACCTCTGGTTTCCTGTGCACCTCAGGTTGAAAGGAGCTTCCTGCTCTTCTGAAAATGCTCCTCCTGCCCTTTGCTGATCTGCAGAGTGTCCTCATGCCATGTAGAGCACACGGGATCTCTCATCTGCAGCATTAAGACAGCACTTGAAACTCGTCTGAGCTGGGAGACATGGAAAATACGAGGTTGAAATCCCTTCTGTTTGCAGGAAAGCATGGGGAGGGCACACACTGGGCTTGCTTTGGGGTACCCTGGGTTTGTTGCTCTGACAGATCCTCCTGCCCCCCTCTGCCTGCACCATCCCTATCCCCAGGCTGGCTGCTCTGCCAAGCCAGATGGCATCTTCACCCCGGGGCACCACGTTGGCAGAGCCTGAGGAACAGACCGTCTGCACGAGGCTGATGAAGGATTCTCCTGCCCCCCACCTGCCACCTCCCTCCATTTAGATCTTAGATTTTCTTATCCCACCCCTCTGTTGTATGATATAAGCTCAGGTCTTACTGACTAGCACCTAAATATATCCTCTGATTATGAAAATCAAAGTGTTCCAGGGGAGTTTTACAGCCCAGGTTGTTTCCAGCTCGCTGTGTAAATGAGCTGCATCCTAGAAACCCCAGGGCAGGATGTTTGCTCTTGCAGAGGACACAAGCACCTGTAGGAGAGTGAGTTTTTGATAAGGTAAAGGCCAGGGCAGCTGCTTCAGCAGCAGGTCACACTGGCTGGGTTGTCCCGGGGGCAGAATTTGGTTTGGAGAATTCACCTGGGGGGAAAAAGTCCTGCAGAGTGATCACAGAGAGTGCAAGGCAGAGAAGCACTGGCAGGGTTTGGTTTGCCCCTGTCCCACGGGCTCAGTGCTGCTTTTCAGGGAGTGTTTCTGCTGTGGCCAGACCATTCCTAATCCCCTTTCCCTCTCAGGGTGGAATTTTCCCAAACCTGCTCCAGAATCTTTCCTCACTGGGCTTTGCTCTGACAGTTCTTTCCTTATCCTGTGTCAGGATTTTCATTTCCCAGCTTGAAAGTGCCCTCAAAGAAAGGACTGTGTGGGACATCTCTGCTTTAGGGGTGAGTAATTCCAAGGCCATCCAGTTCTTGCCTCCAGATGGTGAGATGAGCTCGTTGGCATGTTCTGGTTGCTCTCAGCAAACACTGCACAGGATGGATGTGTCTCCAGTGCAGCATTTCCATCATTTCCATCAGCGGTGACTGGAAAATCCTCCTCTAGTGATGTCACCGAGCCGAAATCTCGATCCTCGGCAGCTCCCACGTTTTGGGAGGAGTTTGCAGCCCTGCCCTCGTCCTGCTGCCGGAATCCAGCCGCACTTCCCCGCGCAGCCGTCTGAGCTTTCATAATGAAAAGCCAATTAAAGCGCACCATTAAGCACAGCCCTTTCCCTTCCTTGTCCAAACCTATCTGTCACACGACGGGCACGACAACTGTAGTGTGAGTTGGCAGATGCTGCTAAAAACGGGAAAGATCAGGTGTGTAAGTGAATTATTGAAGTGCCAGCCTGGGCTCTGGGGAGGGAGCGGGGTCAGACGTGCGCGGCTGCTCCGCGGAGCTGCAAAGCCACCTGAGCTCCTCCCGGCCGGGCACAAGCAGATTATCCACGGGGGTTTTTTTTAGAAGCTGGCAATGGCTGGAGTTTCCAGGCTGCTCCGGGGCACAGCGAGGGGAGGGCAGAGCTGTGGTATCGCTTCCCTTTCCCTTCAGGTGTCCATGCGGGCCGTGGCTCCCGGCACAGCTGGAGGGGAAGCAGGGGAGGCACGGCTGTGTCTCCGGGTGGATCGCTGCTGATTTCTGGGCATCCAGGAGCCTGCCTGGGGGCAGAACTCAGGGGTGAGAGCCCCTGCAACCCCCTGATATTCTCACTCAAAAAGCCCAGGGTGGGATTTTAATTGAACCCACGGAGAGGGAGTGGCAGGAGGGGAACCGAAGGAAACCCTGCACAAAGGAGGAATAAAGGAGGATGGAGGGAGGGAAGACGGAAGAGGGAAGAGGGAGAGGGAGTTGGAAGTACCAGGAGGAGCAGAGATGCTGTAAAGGGTGATTTTCTCACTGATGACAATCCAACCATAAGACCTCGAATGTATTCAAAACAATGCAGCGCTCCAAAGTTATCAAAACAATGCAGTGCTCCAAATTAATTCAAAATAATGCAGTGCCCCAAACTTACAAAAATAATGCAGTGCCTCAGATGTCTCAAAAATAATGCAGTGCCCCAAACTTATTAAAACAATGTAGTGCCCCAAATGTGTAAATAATGCAGTGCCTCAAATGGATAAAAATAATGCAGTGCTCAGTGCCACAAATGTGTAAATAATGCAGTGTCCCAAATGTGTAAATAATGCACTGCCCCAAATGTATTGACAATAATGCAGTTCTCCCAAATGTGTTAAGAATAATGCAGTGCCCCAAAATGTATTGAGAATAATGCAGTGCCCTAAACATATAAAGATAATGCAGTGGCCCAAATGTATAAAAATAATGCAGTGCCTCAAATGTGTTAAAAATAATTCAGTGCCCCATAGGAGTCTCACACTCTGGGTTTCTGCTGCCTTTTTAGGACTGATTCCACTTTGTTTAAGGATGAAAGATTCCTGCTTTCAGTCCTCGTTGGGGAGTCATGACAGTGGCACAGAGGAATCTGAACCTCAGTGTGCTGAACCCTTCTGAGTGCAGGAAATAGGGGATTTTTTTTCCTCTGGTAAACATGCCTCTCTCAACACGTGTTTCTCTTTGTTTTCTCTAGATAAGGGGCTGGTGTAGCAGCATCAGTTCTCTGGGACATCCTTGCAACGTGATGGATCACAAGGTCCTCCTCAGAGCAGGGCTCACAATGGATTTATTATATTTATTATATTTCTTTTCTTTTTCTCAGCTGAGAAAAAAAAAATCAGGCAATGGAAGCATTTGTGTCTTATTTTCGGTTTACACCCGTTCAGTCCTTAAAAATGAATCTTTAAAGAGCTTTCAAAGAGTTTTGGGGCAGCACCACAGGGTTTTAACAATGGTGACTGAGGGGTGGGCAGGACCTTCTGGGCGGGGGATGAGGAGGATGAGGCACCACGGGGTGAAGTGAATTGTGTCCAAGCTCAGAGAACATGAAGAACTGGGAATTCCAGCCAGGAAGTGATGCCAGTGCCTTCCCTGCAATCAGCAGACCCTGTGTAATCACACAGTGGACGCAAACAAAGCCACACTGAGCCCAGTCCTGCCTTCTCTTGGGATGGGGATGAATCATCTCCCACTCCTGCGGTCGATAAAAATCTTCAGAAGTCGGAGAGGGACCCAAATTCTTGTTCCATTCTCCGCTGGAAGAACTTGTAAAAGCTGGTTTATAAACCCTCTTGGCAACTTCTCGTGACTTTCCAGACCCCCTTGATGCTTCTGTGGTGCCAGACATCTTCCCCTTCTCTGGAGATCGCGTTTCCCGTTGCCTCAAGCCACGTCAGCAGTGGCCTGGATGATTTCCATGGCAGCTCATGGAAATACTTGCACCAATTTGAGCCCCTAAAATTTTATATAATACAGAGTTTAAGTCATCAGTATGGAGGACAAAGCACTGAGGCAGCAGAGATGGGACAGTGGCAAAGGCAGCAGTGGCACATCACATGGGACAAGCCAGGCACCGGGGTGAGATCTCACAGGCTGGACTGTTGCTCAGATGGTTCTGGCCTGGAATTTGCAGGGATTTGAGTCTGATCCATCTGAACACCAACAGGAGAGGAAGGTGCCATCTAACACATTTCTCCTCTCACTTGCCTGTCCTTGGCTCCCACCCGCACGGGATAAATTGGTTTAAATTGGATATTAGGGAAAATTTCTTCGTGGGAAGAGTTGTCCAGCCCTGACACAGCTGCCCATGGCAGGGGTGGAGTCCCCACATCCCTGGAGGGATTTAACAGCCATGGGGATGTGGCACTTGGGGACAAGGGTGGCCTTGGCAGTGCTGGAGGAGCAGTTGGGCTCTGTGGCCTTGGTGGGCTTTCCCACCCTTACTGATCCTGTGATCCTATAACTCTGCTGACCCTAAAACAGGGGCCCCATCCCTGCAGCCTCCCAGGGCAGGGATCCCACCTTGCCAAGGCCACTGGGCAGAGCACTTTCTGTAGGGAATGTCCAGCTAATTCCCTGGGCAGCCTTGCTTTTGTGGCCTTCTAAACTCATTATCAAATTCAGGTTATTTTTAGGCTCATTTCCTAATGAAAAAAGATCAATGTGATGGGAACTGTGTGTGACACAGGGAGTTGCTGCCTCTCTCCTCCCCCAGATATTTTGAATTCTTTGGGCAATTCCAACCAAGTTTGATGGAACAATTTAAGCTCTCAAGGAAATAAGTCTCTGATGGAGTTGGGGAAATCAGAGGACTGGAACTTCCTGTAGGTACTTCCAACAAAACCCAGAGCCCTGATGCCTTGTGGCTTGGGGGATGTTGAGTGGGCTACTGTTCCCACTGGGAACATCAGAGGGGTTTATGGAGTTACAGAGGGGTTTCATTGAGAGTTTTTTCAGTGTCCTTTGCTTCTCTGCAAGTCCCCAGTGACCCAGGATGGGTGAGAGGGAGGATGGGCTGACGAGCTGGACCATTATCCTTGGTGAGAGTTGGGGGTCACGGCATCTTCCAGACACAGAGTTTTCTGCCCAACAGACTGGGAATTTTCCAATGGACTTGCAGGCACTTTGGACCAGGCCTCCAGAAGAGTGGGACAGAAACACACTGGATTTCATCCCAACCCACCCCTCACAGTCAAACAGGCTCACGGTGACTAAATTTGCCCACAGGGCGATTTCAAAGATGCTTCAACCACCTCCTGAGCAAAGCTTCATCTTTCCATCCATCCCTCCATCCCTCCATCCCTCCCTCCATCCATCCCTCCCTCCATCCATCCCTCCCTCCATCCATCCCTCCATCCCTCCCTCCATCCATCCATCCATCCCTCCATCCCTCCATCCCTCCCTCCATCCATCCCTCCATCCCTCCCTCCATCCATCCCTCCATCCCTCCCTCCCTCCCTCCATCCATCCCTCCCTCCACCCATCCCTCCATCCATCCATCCCTCCATCCCTCCATCCCAGCCAGCTTTTGGTTAGGTTCAAACCCAGCTGTAACCATTTCACACAACAGTCTGGGGAGGAGAAATTTCACTCTCCGAGTTTCCATCATCTTTGTCTCTTAAGTTCTAACATTTGCAGGTGAAACAAAATTTTTAACAACTATGTTGTTAAAAACATCCTTATTTTATTATTTTTTTTTGTTTAGTTAAGAGCATTTGATGTTCTTCGTTTCTACAATTTCAAAACACTTCAGCTCATTTTTTAACTTTCCCCCATCTATAAATACATCTCATAAAACATGCACATGGCAAAGTTCCTGTAATTTATGGGGCAACAAGCAAACAGCCCGGGGATACAAGAAAACAACAATGAGAAGCCCACACAGAAAAATTCCTCGGACATAAGTGCCCAGATTCAGGGTGGGATCTGATCTTTAGGAGAAGAAGAAATTGCATCTCCTGCCCTTAGAAAATTTGACAGGGACACAAACTCAGGCCAGCTCTGCTGTCACAGAACACTGGGGTTTATGCTGTCCTCAACAGAGTTTTAGGAAGTGAGCAAATATTGAGGTGTTGTTTGGAGTTGTATTTTCCTGGTTTTGCAGAAAACTGGCCTTTTCACACAAACAAAGAAGAGCTGGATTCTCCCTTCTCGTGTCTGGCTTTTCCAGCACCGATAAACAGGCTGGCACAGCTGGCTGAGCTCTTTATGATCCCACTGGTGTCACTCATACCTTGAGAAAGGGGATTTCAGCCCCCACAGCTCAGGAATTTAAGATCATCCCAGGAATAGCAATAAATGGGCTGTTGGTACATTTTTGCCTGCTGGATCCTGCATTGGAGACAAATCGTCCACTGCATCCCACAAAGGTTTGGGTTGGAAGGGACCTCAAAGCCCATCCAGTTCCATGGGCAGGGACACCTGCCACTATCCTGGCCTGCTCCAACCTGGCCTTGGACAATCCCAGGGATGGGGCAGCCACAGCTTCTCTGGGAAGTCCATTCCAGCACCTCCCCACCCTCACAGGGAAGAATCCCTTCCCAATGTCTAATCCAAACCTGCTTTCTTTTAGTTGAAAGCTGTTCCCCCTTCTGGCACTCTCTATCCCTGTAAGAAGTCCCTCGCTCTGGTTTTTAACGAGTTGCATTCCCGGGGGATGGGGAGGGTCCTCCTGGACGGGGAATACGGGGACAGGGATGTGGGAACAGGGAATGTGGGGACGGGGGATGAGGGGACAGGGGATACAGTGACGAGGGATATGGGGATGGGGGGATGTGGGGACGGGGGATGAGGGGACAGGGGATACAGTGACGAGGGATATGGGGATGGGGGGATGTGAGGATGGGGGAATGTGGGGATGGGGGATGCGGGACGGGGGACATGGGGACAGGGGATACGTGGACAGGGGGCTGAGGGGACGGGGGATCCAGGGATGGGGTGCAAGGACGAGGGATACGGGGACAGGGGATTCGGGGCCGGGGGTGCAGGGCCGGGGAGATACGGGGATGATACGGGGGGATGCGGGGACAGGGGGATACGGGAACGGGGATGCAGAGACGGGGGGATGCGAGGACAAGGGGGGTGTGGGAATGAGGGATGCGGGACTAGGGGGACGGGGACGGAGACGGAGGACACGGAGACGGGATATGTGGACAGGGGGATGAGGGAGCGGGGAATGTGAGGACAGGGGGATGCAGGGACAGGGGAATGCGGAGACGGGGGATTCGGGGACGGGAGATTCGGGGACGGGGATGCGAGGACGGGGATGCGAGGACGAGGGATACAGGGGCAGGGAATGTGGGGAAGGGGGACGAGGGGATGGGGGGATGCGGTGACGGGATGAGGACGGGGGATACGGGGATGGGGGGATGCGGGGACAGGGAATTCGGGGACGGGGGGGCCCGAGCAGGCAGAGGGGGAGGGAGGCGGGGGAAGGCGGGGGAAGGCGGTCCCGGGGCCGGCGGGGGCCGGCGCTCGCCGCCTTCCCGGCCATAAAACAGCGGGGCCAGGGCTTGGGCGGGCGGAGCGGAGCGGCGGGACCGGCACGGAGGGACGGGCAGCGGAGAAGCGACAGGGAGCGGCGGCACAGCCTGGAGCGGAGCCGAGCGGCCGGGCCGCCCTGCGGAGGTAACGGGGGCGGGGGGTCCCCCGGCCGGGGCGGTGCCGAGGAGCGCTCGGACGGCTCCGGCTCTCGGGGCTGAGCCGGGCTGTGCCCGCTGATGTCCCCGCTGATGTCCCCGCTGATGTCCCCGCTGATGTCCCCGCTGATGTCCCCCCCGCTCCGTGCCTGGGGCATCTCTCCCTGCGCCCCCCAACCCCCCACCCCACCCTGGGCAGTCCCCCCGCCACCCGTGACAAAGGGATGCGAGCTCCGGGCACGGGCGGCTCCTGCCCGCTGGGCTACACGGTGGGCATGGAATCGCCAGGGAAAGGCACCCAAAGCCGCTGCGGAGGGGGATTGGGAAGCTGGGAGCCGGAGGGACCGCGCTGATCCTCTTTTCCAGCAGCCTGTTCCTTGTCCAAGTCACTCCTCGTTCAAAGCCGATTCTGCCCGAGCATCCCCGTGAGCTGGGAGGAGGAGTGTGCCCATGAAACGCTGGCTCAGCTCTGCCCCTCTACCCAAAAGTGTCCGCATAGTTCTATCTTTGTCCTTTAGTTTCTCGAAAATTTGTGTTGGGATCCTTTTGAGCTGCTCCTGTGAAGCTTCACAGCAGGACAGAAGGACGGGGCGAGACTTTGTGCTGTTTCTGGGATGTGGGACCAGTTCCCGGGGGGGTCCCAACCTCTGAGCAGCCCAAGGGCAGCACTAACAGCACGCAGGGAGTGGGCAGAGCTGGAGATCAGCCCTGCCAGCACAGGGAACCCCTTCTCACCCAAATCCCCGCACGGAGCACGGCTTGGCCAGGCTGGATCCAGAGTCTGCCTGCTGAGCCAGGTTTATGTAAGCAGCTGATTTGCAGTGTCAAGAGATATCCAAGAATCGCCTTGTCTTTGGAAAACGTAGAAATACGTGGCATCTGGCCCGAGGCCGTACCAGTAGCCCGGTATTTGTCTTGGTCCCAGCCCCTTGGAGAGGTTCTGCCATCTCTCAGCTTGGCTTTGAGTCTCTTTGAGCACTTTCCAGGAGCAAGGACGGAGCAGAAGAGCCAAAAGGCACCGTCCCTCTGTCCTTCACGGTGCTATCTAAGCACTGCTTTTCTGGCAGCCCCGTGGGTGCTCCTGGAGTGGGAGCACAAACCCCTCCAGCCCCCTGGCTGGGCAGGGACCCTGCGCCGTGATGCTCCTCCCCTGGCAGTCTCGGGGCTCCTCCTGCCCGGCAGGATGCGGAGCTGGCAGGTCCCTGCTCTGCCCCAGGGTGTGACAGCCCTGCCTTTCCTGTTGTCAACATCTATCCGGTGTCCCTGCGCCTTCCTGGGCAAAGGGGCCGAGCCCCAGGCCCGGGAATGACTGTTGTGAGAGTGCAGGTGGTGTGGTCAGACCAGGCTGAACGGTCCCTCCCTTGTGCCTTGGAAAGGAAGATGGCACTAGTTAATGCTGCTTATTCCAAGAGCCAGGGATTGGTGAGGAGATGAATTCCAGACTTCAGGAGAGATGAGGATCTAGTCCTGCACTGCTTGCTGACCCAAAGCAAGTATTTAATATTTAGTATCTAGTGGTGGCTCGGCAGTGCTGGGTCAGTGGCTGGACTCAGTGATCTTAGAGGGCTCTTCCAACCCGAATGATTGTATGATTCGATGTGTGACCTGCCTCGGGATCCCCTGGGATGGGGGCAGCAGGGGGAGCTGTGTGTGCCGGCAGGTTTAACACGGCCCCGTGTCTGGTTGGTGCCGCAGGTGGGAAGGCAGCGGGAGCTCACCATGGCCCTGGCAGACGGCGCGGGCTGTGCCAACCCCGGCGAGGACAACCCCTTCCCTGACATCATCGAGCTCAACGTGGGTGGGCAAGTCTACATCACCCGGCACCCCACGCTGGTGAGCGTGCCCGGCTCCCTGCTCTGGGAGATGTTCACCCAGAAGAACGTGCGCTCCCTGGCCCGCGACAGCAAGGGCCGCTTCTTCGTGGACCGGGACGGGTTCCTGTTCCGCTACATCCTGGATTACATGCGGGACCAGCAGCTGGTGCTGCCGGAGCACTTCCCGGAGCGGAGCCGGCTGCAGCGGGAGGCCGAGTACTTCATGCTGCCCGAGCTGGTGAAGATGTTGGCGCCGAAGCTGAGCAAGCAGAACTCCCTGGGAGAGGATCCCTGCCAGAGCGACCCCGAGGAGCTGTCCCCCGGCGCCGACACTGCCCGTGCGCTGAGCTCCGCCGGCACAGCCCTGCCCGGCACCGCGGCCGGTGGCACCGCCGGCACCGAGGGCCGCAGGGCAGGGTTCATCACCATCGGCTACAGGGGCTCCTACACCCTGGGCAGGGACAGCCAGACGGACGCCAAGTTCCGCAGGGTGGCCCGGATCATGGTGTGCGGGAAGACCTCGCTGGCCAAGGAGGTCTTTGGGGACACCTTGAACGAGAGCAGGGACCCGGACAGGCCCCCGGAGAGGTACACCTCCAGGTACTACCTCAAATTCACCTTCCTGGAGCAGGCCTTTGACAAACTGGCCGATGCCGGCTTCCACATGGTGGCCTGCAACTCCACGGGCACGTGTGCCTTCGCCCACGACCAGACGGACGACAGGATCTGGACCTCTTACACCGAATATGTTTTCTATCGTGAGTGACACAACCAACCAACCCTCCACAAACCAAACACCAACCGTCCCTCTTTCCTCTCCCGTGCTGGCCGTTGCCTAGAAGGTAGACATCCATCCCCGAATCCCAGCGTTCCCCCTTTGCCTCCTTTTGAGTTGGTTTTTGGGTTTTTTTCCCCCTTCCTCCTTCCTCCACGTTGAACCTGCCCAGCTCTTCCTTGTAGCAGCCGCTGAGCACCAACCTTCTTCCCTCTCTCCGACTTCTGCAGTGCTCCCAACCCTCCCTGGATGTGTGGACTTGGACACTGCCGCGTGGTTTGGGTGGGAGGGGGGGACACGGCGGACTGGGCTTTGTCTGGAATTCCTGCGGCTGGATGAGCTTGTGTTGGACGCTGAACTTGGCTCCCTGTCCATCTGCAGCTGCTCGGGACTGTGCTGCACTCACTGGCTTTGACCTGCCAAGGGCTGTGGGTGAGGAAGAGTTGGGTTAAGGACACGGAGAAAGGTGGGAAGCAGAGCCAGGGAGGGGAGGGGGGGTTGGGAAGATGAAGCCTGGCAGGATGTATTGCCATGAGCCCCTGTAAGCAGCTTAGCCTTTAGACTGGCAGCGCTTGGGGAGGGTAAAACCTCACCCCGTGTTTGCAGCTCTGAGCTGAAGCCTCGCTGCTGCTCTGGGATGCCTGGGGGGGGGTGCTTGGGGGGGGTATTTTGGGGGGTGGGAGGGTGTGGATGGGCAGATGCTCTGCTCATGTACATGTGGAGGGAGGTGGGGGGGAGTGGGGGAGGCTTTACGTGCTGTAGGGTGTAAAATGCTCACACATCTCTCCAAAACTTGGAGGTTTGTCAGGAAAAAAAGCCCCTTTGTGTTTCCATTCTATAGCAATGGGATCAGAGGGATGAGGTTGGGATGCTCCAGCCACGGCCACAACTTCACCCAGTGAAGGGAATCCTTGCTGTTTGGGCAAACTCTTGGGAAGGTCTCTCCAATCCCAGCTCTCCAGGGGCTGCCACTGCTTTCCCACGCCTGGGAATTGTGTAATAAAGGAACCAAACCCACTGGGCTGTGTCTGTGCCGAGGGGCAGAGCTGGGGGTGCTGCCTGGGGGCACCAGGAGGTGTGCCCTGGCACAGGGGCAGGGACAGATGTGCTTTAGTGGGTGGGCTCAAATCAAGAGGAGAAGGAAGGAAGACAATCTCAGCAGAGCCCTCTTTGGCTGCCAGCCCTGCTGGGCCCCATGGCAGTGCAGCACATCCCTGCAGAGATGCCAGGGCAGGTGGGTAGGGCCAGAATTGCCCACCTGTGTGCACCCAGCCCTGGGTAATGGTCGCCCCCATCACCCCAGCAGGACCTTGCGTGCTCTGAACAAGGGCTTGACCTCCACCTCTGGGTGCCAACACCTGCAGGACCAGATGCAGGTGACCCTGACATGCCCAGCTGCTGCCTGCTGCTGCCCCCTGGTCCTCTGCCATCCATCCATGGCACCCTCCATCCACCCTTGCTCCTCCATCATCCTCCCCTGCTCCCCCACCATCCATCCAAATCACACCCCTGCTCCTTCACCATCCATCCCTTCTCGTCCACCATCCATCCCTGCTCCTCCATCCTCCTCCCAAGGCACTCACCATCCATCCCTGCTCCTCCATCCTCCTCCCAAGGCACTCACCATCCATCCCTGCTCCTCCATCCTCCTCCCAAGGCACTCACCATCCATCCCTGCTCCTCCATCCTCCTCCCAAGGCACTCACCATCCATCCCTGCTCCTCCATCCTCCTCCCAAGGCACTCACCATCCACCCCTGCTCCTCCACCATCCACCCCTGCTCCTCCATCATCTATCTCAAGGCACCCACCATTCATCCAAATCACTCACCATCCATCCCTGCTCCTCCATCATCCTCCTCAGGCTCTCACCATCCATCCCTGCTTCTCCACCATCTGCCGAAATCACCCTCCATCCATCCCTGCTCCCCCTCCATCCATCCCTGCTCCCCCTCCATCCATCCCTGCTCCCCCTCCATCCATCCCTGCTCCCCCTCCATCCATCCCTGCTCCCCCTCCATCCATCCCTGCTCCTCCAGCTGCTGCTGGAGCATTCCCTGTGGATCTCCTGGTGCAGGGAGCTGCAGGATCTCCTCACTGGGGCTGGACAGCAGCCAAAGGGTCATTTCTCTTTGGGGGTTCATGTGGGAGGAAGGTTTGCAGCTGCTTTCTGAGGAGGTGGCAGGGTTTTGGCACACAGGGGGGGCAGAAGTTTTACAGCCAGGCCCTTCTCCCCTGAAGAAGAGGAAGGCAAAAATGGTATTTTTACCCCGTCCTGTTCCTCATTGCAACAACATTTTGAAGAGGAAATGGCAATCAGCTTTAAAAAAGGCAAAAAAAAAAAAGGAACTCGAGTTCTTTGTGCACTGAATTAAGACTTTTTAAGTAAAAGAAGAGGGGACCTGCAGCCCAGGTTTGCTTCTGGGTTTTTTTTGCTTTTTAAACTCAAGATTTGTCTGATCATTATTAAGCAGGACCAACTGGGAAAAGAAATTGCTGCCTTGTGAGAAATGTGGGTGTTTTGATGTTGGTTTTTTTTTTCCCCTCTGGAACTGGGCTGAAAAAAAATTGATCTCCCAGGAGGAAGGATTTTTTTTTCCTGAGGGAGAAACCATAATGGCAGAGTCAACATTGGGGGGGTTTGATCTGGCAGGTTATGTGAGCTGGGCTGTTAAACCCAATACCCCCAGGAAACACGATCAGAGGCTACTTCGGCATCATTTCAGAGCCTGATGGTTTTCCTGCAAGCTGAGACTTCGTGCAAAAATCCTTTTGTTGAGGTCTAGCTCAGCAAAAACCCAACCGGTTTGGGGTTGTGTCCCTTCTCTGCAGTCATGGCAAGTGTCCTGCTGCTGCTGCCCCTGGCTGGCAGGAGAACGTGGTTAGTTTGGCCCTGAGGAGAGACCATTTCCAGGGAAATGGTGGCATGGAAAAGCATCTCTTGGAGGTCTTCAGCCTCTGAGCCACCACAGCAAGTCACTGAGCTGGGCAAAAAAAACAAGGAGGGGGTGTCTGAAGGGAGTCCTCTCAGTCTCCAGGACAGTGGAAAAGGCATTTCCCTGGTGTTGCCTGTTTTGCTGCCTTTTCCTGGGAATGTTCCTGTATTTGGAGATGTTTCCAGGACTGGAGCTGCTGCTGGTCTGTCTCTGGGTTGCTCTGAACTTGTTCTGTCCTCTTGTGCTCTCCCCTCAGCACCTCCCACCACCCAGGATGTCCATTTTATTCCAGGGGTAAAACCAAGCCTTGTTCATCTCCCTTCCCTCCTGTTGGATTGGGAGGTGCTTTTTTTAACTCCCAAGAGGTGACACAACCCTGCTCTTCAGGCTCTGCCTCTGCACAGCTGGGTTAAACTGATGCTTCTGTCACCAAAAACTGGGGAATAAACTCCCAAAGCAGTTTGTTGGCTTAAAAAGTCCATGTTACTTTATCCAGTGCTGAGGTACCTGGAGATCCCTCCACAAAGCATCTACTTCAGTCATCAACACTTTTAACTATTTATACATTTCAGGAAGCAAAGGAATTAGTGTTTATTTGCTGCAAATTATAGTTCTCTTATTAATTAGTAATTTAACTTCTATTGGTTAATGGTTCTCTTGCTCCTCATGCTCAGTTTCTCTCTCCTTTTGGAGGTTTCTTGGGTCAGTGGGGTCACAGATCCCCCTTCCAGAGTCACCTTTTCCCCACCTGGAGCTGCTCTCAGCACAGTTACTGCCTCCTTCCCTCGGGAGTCCTGCCAAAACTCCTGGTGGCCCATAAATTCTGCCATTGCCAGTGGCACATCCCTCTTCCCAAGCCTCTTCCCCCGAGTCTGAGTGCTCTGCAGCACGTCAAGCCCAACATTTTCATCTGTTTTTCTAACAGATGGACATTCCCCAGAGTTTGCCCATTGATGTTCTCTCTTTCACACATTAAATCTCCCAACCTTCTCCCCCAGTGCTGCACAGGCTCTTTTTTTAAAGACATACATCTTGTTTGGGGACACCCCAAGCCCTGGAGCAGAGCACCAGATGCTGCTGGAGGTGCTGGTGGACAGGGCTTGGAGCAATCTGGGCTAGTGGGAGGTGTCCCTGCCCATGGCAGGGGGTGGAATGGGATGAACTTTAAGGTCCCAAGCCAGTCTGGGATGCCCTGGTTCCATGCCCTGGTATTCCTGATCTTTGCATGGGACATGGCCTTGTTGTGGTCACCTGTCCACCCTTCGGAGGATCCCTGTGGGAGCTACAGCCAGAGATCCTCCCCAAAACAGCTGCAGCTCCAGGGCTTTGGGGAGGATCCCTGTGGGAGGTACAGCCAGAGATCCTCCCCAAAACAGCTGCAGCTCCAGGGCTTTGGGGAGGATCCCTGTGGGAGCTACAGCCAGAGATCCTCCCCAAAACAGCTGCAGCTCCAGGGCTTTGGGGAGGATCCAGGTGGCCCTGGATTGGCTTTGCTGTGACGTGGGAGTGGAACCCTGGCCTGGCACCTCCCAGGAGGGGCACATGGGCAGGGGGGTGCAGCCCATACCTGAGGGAGAGGTGGCCTGCACGTGCAGGGAGGGATTAGTCCCGTTATCTGCAGAAACCCGAGGCCAGGAGAGATCCCTGGGATTATTTTAATCTGACCTGCACCAAGCCCTCCTCAGCTTTTCTCATCCTGCAGTTAACAGAGCCCTGGTCCCTTCCCACATGCCAGACCACCCACCTCCTTGGTCCTAAGGATGGGATTTGGGATAGTTTTAGGATGGTTTTTAAGATAACCCCCCAAGGGGGTCTCCTGGCAGCAGGTCCCATGGTGGGGACAGTGTCCTTTGAGCTCCCCAGGCACCAAGGAATGTTTTCATGAAGAGCTTCCAAAGTGTCTTTTTCCTCAGAGGGATAACATAACCCGCCCTTTCATTTAGGGATGCCCAGAAGATCAGCCATCCCAGAATAAAATCCCTGGTGGGAATGAGGAGGAGCAGGAGCTCGGGGTGGGTCTGCCTTCCCACAAATTGCTGGTTGCTCGTCCTGCACAAAACCTGCAGGAACTGAGCTTAAGGAAAAGCCAAATCCCATCTGGCTCCATCAGACACTTCTGCCACCCCAAGAGAACATCTGGAAACACTTGCTCTGTCTTCACCCCCTCTATCTTCACTCCCTGTTTGGTGGCAGTTTAGTCCTGCCCTGCCCCAAAGCTGAGCTCTCCCCATCCTGCCCACAGCAGTAAGGATGGAGCACATCAATCCTGAGGGACTGGGAAGAGGACAAGCAGGGTCCTGTGGGGACCAGGAGATTGGAGAGGTTAGAGGGGAGGCACAAAACCCCCATTCCCAGCCCAGAAATCCCATCCTGTCATGGGAGACCAGGTCAGCACATCCCAAAATCCCAGCGACTTGATGGAGCGTTGAAATAGCAAAGGATTTAGAGATCAAGAAACACAGAAAGGGTGGAGGCAACAGTAGCTGGAAGTTGTAACGAGCTCTCTACTCTCATGGAATCATGGAATGGTTTGGGTTGGAAGGGACCTTAAAGCTCATCCAGTCCCACCCCCTGCCATGGGCAGGGACACCTTCCACTAGCCCAGGTTGCTCCAAACCTCATCCAACCTGGCCAAAGTTTTCTTAATTTGAAAAATAACCCCCCAAGGCCCCTCTCTTCACCAGCGTGGGCACCCACCACTGAGAAGAACTACCAGAGACACAGGGGGGTTCTCTAACTCTTGGTGCAGAAACTGCAGCCTGGATGCTCCTCTGGAGGAGGAGGTTTAACCAAGCAAGGTTCCAGGCTGGGTTTAGCAGCTGCCAGCAGCTGGCTGGGAGGTGCAGGGGGTGAGACACTGTGCAGAGCAGTGCAGGCACCTCTGGGCCTCCTTCCTGGGGCTCCAGGGGAGGCAGGAGAGGGGAGGCAGCTGAGCAGGCAGTGTTTGTGTCTGCTGGAAGTGCTGAGAGCCAGGAGATCCGCTGGGTTCCGATGGCCGCCCGGAGCCAGAGCTCACTGCCAAAGGAAGCTTGTTCTGACAGCTTCTTCTGAGCTAAAGCAGGTTGGACTCGGTGACTGGGGGATGTGCAGGTGGTTTTCTTAAAAGGCTCTTGCAGTCAGAAAAGTTTTGCTTAGTTCTGGGTGATGGATGGGCTGGAATTCTCTCCCCCTCCTCCGAGAGAGCTGGACAGGATCTGAGTGAAAGATGTTCTCACAGACAGACTAAACCAGATTCCATCTCAATCACAGTCGAGTCCAAAGCACAATCCCTGTATCCCAGATGTCTGTTTGCTCTCCCTCCTTACCCTCCTCCAGGATAGACACACCAGGATGCAGAGTCCACTTTGCCAGGAGTATCCTGATTGAGCCCCTCAAGGCCCAGGGCATCAGGACAAATCTCCCATGGGAAAGAAATCTCCTTTCCATTCCCAGACTAAAGCTCAGCCTGTGGCTCCCCAGACTTGGCCCAAAATGGGATGATGAGGTTGAGCAGGAGGGAGAGGAGGAGACAGCAAATAGAGAGGAGAAACAGCTCTTTGCTGCACACTCTGCCATCCTCCCCTGCAATTCCAAACAGGCCATAAAGAGGGAAGAAGAGCATTTGTATGGAAAGCACAAAGCATGTGGCTGGTGGTATTGGAGGAGCTGCACAAGCCCAGCCTTCCTGGGTTCATGTAGGAGCTCTGGAAAAGGCTGATCAGGGCTAGGAGAGATCTGGAAGTGTCCAAGGCCAGGTTGGATGGAGCTCGGAGCAACCATGTCTAGTGGAAGGTGTCCCTGCCCATGGCAGGGGGTGGAACTGGAGGGGCTCTAAGGTCCCTCCCAGCCCAAACCATTCCAGGATTCTATAGTTCAATTTTATCTACATTAATTTTGGAAGGAGGATTTACTTACCTTTTCCATAAAAAACACCTACTTTGGGGATCATTTGCAAGTTTTTAGGCTCCCTTCCCACCCAAACCCTTCTGGGATGCCTCGGTTCCATGATCTGATATTCCTGATCTTTGGAGCCAGTGAGATGGAGCGTGGCCCTGTCCTGGTCCTCTCCCAGCACATTTTAGAGGATCTCTGTGGGAAGGCAGGGAGGAGGAGCCCCTTCCATCCCCTTTCTCTAGACCCAAGGTCCTCACTGTGTTCTCCCCAGTTGCTGCCCAGGGCCCAGGACTGGGGAGAGCAGCCCCTTCCCAGCACGAGCACACAGAAGGTGCTGCAGGTTTTGGGGCTGTTTCACAAGCAGCAAAACCCCACGAGAAAACAGACCTGGTGGGATTCCTGCCCTCTCCAAGCTCCACTTGGCAAGCCCTGGAGTGCACCTGAGATAGGTTTATTTAGTTTAATTTGTTTAGTTCACAGGTCCCTGGTGGAGACAGACAGAGGTGCTGAGCAGAGCTGGAAGATCGTGGAATCATGGAATGGTTTGGGTTGGAAGGGACCTTAAAGCTCATCCAGTTCCACCCCTGCCATGGGCAGGGACACCTCCCACTAGACCAGGTTGCTCCATGTCCCATCCAACCTGGCCTTGGACACTTCCAGGGATCCAGGGGCAGCCACAGCTTCTCTGCCCAACCTGTGCCAGGGCCTCCCCACCCTCACAGCCCATAATTCCTTCCCAATTTCCCATCTATCCCTGCCCTCTGGCACTGGGAAGCCATTCCCCCTTGTCCTGTCCCTCCATCCCTTGTCCCCAGTCCCTCTCCAGCTCTCCTGGAGCCCCTTTAGGCCCTGCAAGGGGCTCTCAGCTCTCCCTGGAGCCTTCTCTTGTCCAGGTGAACCCCCCCAGCTCTCCCAGCCTGGCTCCAGAGCAGAGGGGCTCCAGCACTTGGAGCAGCTCCGTGGCCTCCTCTGGATTTGCTCCAGCAGGTCAAGGAGGCTCAGATGCCTCAGTCTTGTGCTTTGAGCCTGGATCTGGAAGGAGGCAGCAGGACCTTTGACAGAAGGAAAAGTCCCTAATGGAAAGGCAGCAGGACAATTACTGGGACAAAGAGTGGATTTCTAAAAACTGTTTTCTTTATTTAAGGAAAGGGAACATCAAATCCAGAGTAAAGCTCAGTGGGAGGGTACAGGAGTCTCGGGAGCATCCTTGGGGATTTCTGCAGCTCCCAAAACCTCTGGGCACACAGCCATGGAGCCACCACACAAAGCCTGGGAGCAGGGATATCCCCCTGTCCAGGGCTTTTGGAGGGGTCTTCCTGCTCCATGGAGGAAGCTGCAAAACCCTGGTGCTCCTCACAGAGCAGGACATGAAGGAGGGCCGAGCAGGAACAGCCCTGGGAGCTCCCACAGAGGACAAGAGAATGTTGCCATACAAAGAAGCAAGAAAAACAGGCTTTGAGGCTGTGCTCTTCCCTCTCTTCACTCCCCAGGATCAGATCCTGGCTCAGCCCATGCTCTGGAGCAGGACCATGGGAGTTCAGCATGGCTGAGGTCTGGAGAGGTCCCTCCTCTGAGGGGGCTGTGGACTCCCAAAACCAGGGGACAAGGAGCAGCTTTGGGGGCTGCAGAGCTGGTTATACCCTTTAGGGGCAGGAGGAACATCCTGGTCCCTGGGAACAGATGTCTGCTGGCACTACCAGGGCCCACCACCACCCCCTTCTTACTCCACCCCATGGATGGGCACTGAGGGCAGGAGAACCACCACCTCTCCAAAAAGTCCCTCCCAGCGAGCTGTTCCCACCTGCCCAGGCTGCATCCTCATTCTCCTGTTCCCAGAACCCTTGGAGAGGGGTGGCTTCCCCTCCAAAGCTCTCCCTCACAGGCAGGGATAAGGCATAGCCAGGATCCTCCTTCCCTACCAGTGTCTCAAAGGACAGAGCCACCTAAAGAGGGGGATATTGGGAAGAAATCCTTCCCTGGGAGGGTGGGGAGGCCCTGGCACAGGGTGCCCAGAGGCCAAGATGATCTTTCAGGCTGGAGCCCCTCTGCTCTGGAGCCAGGCTGGGAGAGCTGGGGGGGTTCACCTGGAGAAGGGAAGGCTCCAGGGAGAGCTGAGAGCCCCTTGCAGGGCCTAAAGGGGCTCCAGGAGAGCTGGAGAGGGACTGGGGACAAGGGATGGAGGGACAGGACAAGGGGGAATGGCTTCCCACTGCCAGAGGGCAGGGTTAGATGGTAAATTGGGAAGGAATTCTGGGCTGTGAGGGTGGGGAGGCCCTGGCACAGGTTGGGCAGAGAAGCTGTGGCTGCCCCTGGATCCCTGGAAGTGTCCAAGGCCAGGTTGGACAGGGCTTGGAACAACGTGGGCCAGTGGAAGGTGTCCCTGCCCATGGCAGGGGGTGGAACTGGATGATCTTTAAGGTCCCTTCCAACCCAAACCATCCTGGGGTTCTGTGACTCCTCTGTGCAGGTACAAGCAGGTGATCCTGTCCCACTGACCCCAAAATCCCTGCACCTGTGTGCAGGTGTGCCAAGGCCCAGCACATCCCACTCTGAGCCCATCCTGAGGGAGCAGGAGTGGCTCATCCCTCCTGCTTTTGCTGGATTTCCCTCGAAATTCCACTCTTGACTTTGTTTGGCTTTTAGTTCGGGGCCCTTTTCCATGACAGGGAAGGGCTCAGAACTGCAAAACCAAACAAAGGCCCAAATGTTTAAGGCTCAAAGGCAAAGAGAAGTAAATAAAGGAAACTGTAAAAAGAAAACAAAACACAACTCTCAAGTTTTCCTTAACTCAGCCTCGTGCTTTGGGGTCGGCTGGACAGAGGGTGTTCACGGGGACCACATGAGCAGCACGTGGAGCCAGAGAAGGTGGTGGCTCTTGTGACCCTGGAGAACCCAAAGAGAGAAAGTTTAGTGAACCCAAAGTGGGGCTTCTGCCTCTCCCAGCTCACCCTGCCTCGGTTTCTGCACCCCCAGCACAGGGGAAACCCCATCTGGGGTCCTTGCAGGGCTGTTGTGCAGAGCTGAGCTGTCCTGGGGGGGACGAGATGGATCCCCCAGCACCTCCCTCACCTCTGAGACGTGGTGAAAGCCCTGGTCCTGCACAGCACAGGGCACAGCCTGCCCACCTCTGCCCTCCACCCAGGGACCCAAAGCTCTCAGCACGGAGACAACCACGGAATACAGTTCCAGGATCTCAGACTGGTTTGGGTTGGAAGGAACCTTAAAGCCCATCCCGTTCCACCCCCTGCCATGGGCAGGGACACCTCCCACTGTCCCAGGTTGCTCCAAGCTCCACCCAGCACTTTTTGTCCTCAAATGTGTTTTAAAACAGCCTCCAGTCCCCGGTTCCGGGTTTGTCCCACCCGGGCATCGCTTCCTCAAGAGCTGAGGCTTTCAACCAAAAAAAAACCACCCCAAATAAGCTTTAATCCTCCCCCTCTCCAGCAGAACAAGGGATTACAGCTCGTTTAGAGCAATTATGCCCTGAGTGCAGCTATTATTGCCATTACTGCCGAGCTGGCTGGTTAATATACTGTTTTGATCAAGTCAAGGGATTAAATGCCATTAAGGACCCGGGAGGATGGTCTTTTCCAGCTGCAAGTGGAGGGGGCAGGACTGCTGAGGATGCAGGGTGTCCTTCTGGGGCTGGGCTGGTTCAGGGCTGAAGGAATGGGGGGCACAGGGGGACAGGGCTGGTAAAAGCAGCAGTTTAGGACGCAGAGTCTGTAGTTAACTGAGAAAAGAGAGAAGTAAACAGGAAACTGTTTCACAACCCTGCCCAGAGCTTCCCCATGGCCCCCAAGGGCTGCTCAGGGATGTCTCCTTTTCTGCCTCAGCTCCCAGGTTGCAACAGCAGATCTGACCCCCCCAAAAATCGGGCTCAGACCTTGCCTGGGGAGGGGGAGCCTGATCACCCCCTGATATCTCACAGCAGGGAGAAGAGGAGCTGCCACGGGCTTCCCATGAGCTCCGAGAGCTCCCAGCAATTATTTTTTTGAGCAGGCAGAGCCTCCTTGACATTCGTAACTTCTTATTTTTCCTACAGAACTCGCTTTTTTTTTATTTTTAGTTGTTTTTTTTTTTTCAATTCGCTCCCGACGCAGCTGCTTTTCCAGCTCCTCGTCCCTGTCGGTGGAAACGTCTCGTTTGACTTCAGGCACTTTCATGGAGCAGCTCCAAACCTGAGGAAAACAGAGGGTACAGCCAATGCTTCCCCCCTCCCGGGCGTTCCCAAATCGTTATTGTTCTTTGCGTGCCTGGAGAGGATTTAACACAAGCCCTCGGGGGAACAACACAAAGATTAACGAGCCGCCCCACGCTGCCGCAGCCTTTTAACGCTAATTTTGCTCCGGGGGAACCGAAATCCCCAGGTCCTAGTTTGGAAGGATTCCCAGTCTTCTAGAAGTCACACCAGTGAAAGGGGCCAGGAAAGCACTTCCCAGCAGGCTGGAAAGCTGAACACATCCCAGGCATTTCGGGGTTAGGATAAGGGCTTGTTCTTACCTCATAGCCCTCCCTGCTCCCTCAGTTTAGGGGTGTTTCTGAGTCCTCCCCCCTCCCAGTAAATTTTGCAGAGCCTGGAAAGAGCAGCTGTTTCCTTCCTTTGGGATGTGTTCGTGTTTGCCAGGAGGGATGAGGTCTTGGCATCAGGGATTTTCATCACGAGCAGTTCTTTTCCCTCCCTCCCTCCCCTGGAGCTGACCGAGGTCATCCATCAGCGTCATGTAAATGAAGGACAAACCGTCCTGTCCCCTGCCAAGCTGAGGGTTGGCAGGAGCCAGGAAACCTCTCCCTGTTCCCAGGTTTGCTGGCAGACACCCTCGTGCTGCTGGGTCCTCCTGGGGGAGCCCCTTTTCTGGCTGGGCATCCCCTGCTCCCCACAGCCACTGAATGCTGGAGGATCTTACAACCTTCATAGCATAGAATAACAGGATGGGTTGGGTTGGGTTGGGAGGGACCTCAAAGCCCAGCCCATCCCACCCCCTGCCATGGGCAGGGACACCCTCCACCAGCCCAGGTTGCTCCAAGCCCCGTCCAACCTGGCCTTGGACACTTCCAGGGATCCAGGGGCAGCCACAGCTTCTCTGCCCAACCTGTGCCAGGGCCTCCCCACCTTCCCAGCCCAGAATTCCTTCCCTAGCCCTGAATTCCCTAGAATCCCACCTAGCCCTACCCTTTGGCAATTTGAAGCCATTTTTTGGACACAGCCCCAAGAAGGGGCTGCAGGTTTCCTGGAGGGGGGACACACACACACACACAGGGCTCATCCAGGAGCTTCTCCATGTGCTCAAGGCCCAAATCCCAGACACCCCCGGGCTCACAGCGGTCACTGTGACCTCCTGTGCTGCTGGAGGTCCCTCCTAGGATAAGATCAGCAGCTCTGTGTTCTCCCGGATAATTAACAAGATCATTAATGAGGATGGAAACCTCAGAGGGGGCCCCGGAGCAGCTGCAGCACCACATGTGCTCTGCTCTTGGGATGCCACACCGTGGACCACTTCTTTGGAAGTCAGCAGCTGGCCTGGAAAGGTGGGAAAGCAGCAGGAGACAGTGTCCCCAGGAGCTTGGTCACTCCCTTCTCCACACACCCACACTCCAGCAAGGAGGGTGCTGTGGCTGCCAGGCCAGCAGGTGGAGAGGGGTTGGATGCAGCTGAGGTTGCACCTTCAAAGCAGACCCGTTGCCAAAAGTGGTTCTTGACTTGCTCAGAGCTGGCATTTTGTGCATCCAAGGAGCTTGATCTGCTCCCCCTTCGTCACCCTCGTGGTGGATGTCAGAGCCTGGTTGTCCCCAGCACCTTTGATAGCCCAGGAGGAGTGAAATCCCTCCCTCCCCAAACCATTCGGGGATTCTGGGATTTGTGCTGCCCAAGGGGAGCCAGCAAAGGGTGGAGAACAACCTCAGGCAGGATCCTCATCCTGAATCAGCTCCTGGGGCTCTTGGAGCTTCAGGAACCAGCTCAGCTCCATCTGAGGGATGGTGGAAGGTCCCACCCTGTCCAGAGGCAGACAGCCCAAATCTGCCCCTCCCCAGTAACCCCCAGCCTTAATTACCAGCCCAGAACAGCTTTTGGGGCTGGGGGGAGGAGAGAATTCCATTTAGTTGCAGTTGTGTCTGGAATTACTCAGCACCACCTGCAAAACAGCCTCTTTTCCACTCCCACCGCGCGTAATTCCAAAGCCCGAGGCCATCCCGGCGGGGGAGGACCTGGCCGGGAGCCCAGCCCGGCTCTGCGTCTGCACAAACAGGATTTGGGGATGGATCCGTTCACCGGGGCTCAGCCATCCCCGAAAATAGCATCCCTAGCCTGTGTTTTAACCGCTGGGAAAACACAGCCCCAGCCCTTTGCAGACCGAAGGGACAAATTGCAGGTTTGGGTCGTTTGCTGTGGCTCAGGGGAGTTTATTTTCTCTTTGGCCGCGTTTTCCAGGACGGCACTTCCTGAGAAAGCTGCTTGTCTGGGAGCTTTCAGCGTTGGCTCAGCCCTGGATAATCAGGAGACCCCGGGAGAGAGGGAGAGTCACTTGTGAAACGAGTTTTGGGGGCTCATCCCCGCTGTGGGGGTTGCAGGGACTTTCTAAGGGAACCTGAGCCTTGCTGGGAGGGGAGCAAACCTGGAAAACCCAGGGAGAACAAAGGAAAAAGAACAAATAACCCAGAATAAATGAGTTTAGACCCAAAACTGAGCCTGCAGCTCTAATCTCTGCTGGCATTTGTGCTTTTGAGCTGAGTCTGTTGCAACAGGACAAGGGTTTTAAACTAAAAGAGTGAAGATTTAGATGGGATATAAGCAACAGGCACGGGCTGCCCGGAGAAGCTGTGGCTGCCCCAGCCCTGGAAGTGTCCAAGGCCGGGTTGGAGAAACCTGGGATAGTGGAAGATGTCCCTGCCCATGGGAATGCAAACCCCAAACAGCTCAAAACACCTCAAAACCAAACCTGTCTTGACCTGGAGCCTCTTTTTCTCTGGGGAAGATGCTGCTGCAGTTGTCCCTCCCCATCCTGTCCCTCTGCCACATTCCATGTGCCCCTCACAATTCCAAGGGCTTGGGCAGCAGGATTGAGGAGAGCAGAGGGACACAGATGTGCCACAAGCAGGAACAGGAGCAGAGAGCCTTCCCTGGATAGTCCATCCCATGGGGAGCAGGGGCTGCCTCCCCCCTTTCCCCAGCAGTTCCTTCCTGTCCATCAGCAAGGAGGATGGGTGGGATGGCATGGGATGGGATGGAGTGGGAGGGGATGGGGTGGGAAAATGGGATGGAATGGGATGGGATGGGATGGGGAGATGGGATGGCTGCTCCTGCCACGTGCCCAAGGTGTTCCTACACCGTTTCGTATTCCCAATGCCTTCCCAGCCTGGTTTGAACCAAACCCAATTCCACAAGAGCTAAATTCAGACAGAAATCACCAAATCCCACAGAGAGGGGCTGGTTCCCTGGGGTGACGTGGCAGGAGGCACAGCCACCCCTCCCCTGGCTGCCCCCAGAACCTGGAGTCATCCTGAACCACATGGAGTTCAAACCCAGTGCTTTGGAGCTCTGCACTTGCCCACAAAATGATCTGGCAGAGAAATTTTAGACCTTGCAGCCACCAGCTGAGTGCAGGACCTGCTGTGTGGTTTGGGCAGGTTTTATTAGTCCAAATAGGGCCAGTGGCTCTGTCCAGCCATCCCAAGGTGCAGCAGAGACAGAGATTAGCAGAATAAAGGGATTTGTGGACACCTCTCACTCCCCATTCACCACAGACCTTTTGGGCTCTGCTTTAACTTCCCATCCCAGTCTCCCCATCCCATCCCAGTCTCTCCATCCCATCCCAGTCTCTCCATCCCATCCCGGTCTCTCCATCCCATCCTGGTCTCTCTATCCCTTCCTCGTATCCCCATCCCTTCCTGGTACCCCCATCCCAGTGTCCCCATCCTATCCTTGTCTCCCCATTCCATTCCAGTGTCCCCATCTCAGCCTGGTCTCCCCATCCCATCCCAGTGTTCCCATCCCATTGTCCCCATCCCAGTGTCCCCATCCCCTCCTGGTCTCCCCATCCCATCCCATCCCATCCCATCCCATCCCATCCCATCCCATCCCATCCCATCCCATCCCATCCCATCCCATCCCATCCCACTGTCCCTATACCAGCCTGGTTTCCCCATCCCATCTCAGCATCCCCATCCCATCCCAGTGTTCCCATCCCATTGTCCCCATCCCAGTGTCCCCATCCCCTCCTGGTCTCCCCATCCCATCCCATCCCATCCCATCCCATCCCATCCCATCCCATCCCATCCCACTGTCCCTATACCAGCCTGGTTTCCCCATCCCATCTCAGCATCCCCATCCCATCCCAGTGTTCCCATCCCAGCCTGGTCTCCCCATCCCATCCCAGTGTCCCCATTCCAGCGTCCCCATCCCAGTGTTCCCATCCCATCCTGGTCTCCCCATCCCATCCCAGTGTCCCCCTCCCATCCCAGTGTTCCCATCCCAGCCTGGTCTCCCTATCCCATCCCAGTGTCCCCATCCCATCCCAGTGTCCCCATCCCATCCCAGTGTTCCCATCCCATCCTGGTATCCCCCTCCCATCCCTCCCCAGTGTCCCCACCCCAGTGTCCCCATCCATCCCAGTTAAACTCTGGTTTAACTGCTGCAAGTAGGAGCAGGCTCAGCCTCTCCCTGGTGTCAGGGGGGACATTCCATGCCCAGGAGCTGTGCCAGGATGCCCACAGAGCCCTGCCCAGAGCAGGCTGTGCTGTCTCCCAGCCCAGGGTACAGCTTTTCCCTCATCCCTGCCCTGCTCCACGCTCCTCCCCACCACAATTATCAGGCTCTGGGTGTGAAAACACACGATTTGCAGCCCCACAGGTGGCATTTCAGCCAAGCCATCCCAGCAGCAAGCTGAGAACCTCCTGAGCTCGGCTCAAACACGAGCCCAAGAGCGTGACCCAGAGCTCTGCAGCCTCGAGCACACAAATATTCCCTGACCACCCACTTGTCACCACTTCTCCCCAGGCAGTCTCATTGCTGATCTGAGGTTTCCTGCCCAAAATAGTCCCTGGGAGGGGGGCTGGAGTTGACTGGGCTGGGCAGGCAGCAAGAAGTTCCCTCAGCAGGGCAGGAAGAGCCCAGAGCTCTTCTTCTGAGCGGGGTTTTGCAGTTTTCCAACTCTTGGAGAAAACCAGGGCACAGTCAGCTCTTACATATCTCGGAGTGGTCGTCCCCAGTTCAGCACTGGGGCAGGAGAACAGGCAGTGGGAGCTGCAGGAGGGCTCTGGGGTCGAGGTTCTCCTGAACAACTCGCTGAGGACGAGACGGGACCTGCGGCAACTCCCGGGGGGGCTCTGAGCTGAAGGACACGAGTTCCAAAGGGTGGCTGGGGGGCTTTGCACAAAAATCTGCTCCAAAGTGATGTGTTTGAGGACCCTGAGCGGTGGCAGAGCTGGGGAACGTTGTTCTCCTCAGCCTGACGGGGGATTGGAATGTCCCGCCTGCTTTGGGACGATGGGTTAAGGGAGATGTTGCTGGGCTGGAGGAATTCCAGAGGAGGAGAACGAACAAGATGAGGTTCAGCAAGCAGAGCTTATTAGGAAATGCTGGAGGAGTGGGGGTTGTTTAGTCTGGGAAGCAGAGGACATGAAAACAGTCCATCATCAGGCAAAGTTTAATTATAAAACGGGTGGTAATCAATTATCCCGTGAGGTCACTGGAGAAAGGGGAATAAAACCACTTCATTCTCTGCAGGGAAGTTTGGGAAACGTGCAGCACAGCCAGGAAGGGCTCGGGGGGAGCACTGGTGTCTCCTCCCTGGAAGATTTAAGGTTGTACAAACATCCATCAGAGATGATCCCTCGGATCGTGGGGGCTGAGAAAGGGAGGATTGGTGCATCCATGCCCTTGAATTCCAGGGCAGACCCCTGGAATTACTGACTGTAAAATCAGGGGCAAGGGTTTGGTGTGCCAAGGCAGGAAGCATCCCCAATATTTGAACAAGGGTGCCACTGGATGCAGCCAGAGCCTGGAATAAATATCCTGCCGTGGGCAAATCCTGACAGAGGAGAAGGAAGAGCTGCAGCAGTTTGGATGCAAATGCTTTTTCACTGGACCCAGCACTGACAAGTTTACAGGGATGTCCCTTTCCTGCACCCAGGTGTGCACAGGGATGTCCTTTTCCTATATCCAGGTGTGCACAGGAATCTCCTTCCCTGCATCCCGGTGACACAGGGATATCCTTTTCCTATATCCAAGTGTGCACAGGGTGTCCTTCACCTGTATCCAGTTGTGCACAGAGTGTCCTTCCCTTCATCCAGGTGTTCACAGGGATGTCCTTTTCCTATATCCAAGTGTGCACAGGATGTCCTTCCCTGCATCCAGGTGACACAGGGATGTCCTTCCCTGCATCCAGGTGACACAGGGATGTATTTCCCTGCATCCAGGTGACACAGGGATGTTGTTTTTCCTGTATCTGGGTAAGACAGGGATGTCCTTCACCTGTATCCAGATGTACACAGGGATGCCCTTCACCTGTATCCAGGTGTGCACAGAGATGTATTTCCCTGCATCCAGGTGACACAGGGATGTCCTTCCCTGCATCCAGGTGTGCACAGGGATGTCCTTCCCTGCATCCAGGTGTGCACAGAGATGTATTTCCCTGCATCCAGGTGACACAGGGATGTCCTTTTCCTATATCCAGGTGTACACAGGGATGTCCTTCCCTGCATCCAGGTGACACAGGGATGTCCTTCCCTGCATCCAGGTGACACAGAGATGTCCTTTTCCTATATCCAGGTAGCACAGGGATGTCCTTCCCTGCCTTTCCCCGCTGGATCCCTGCAGGTGGCAGAGCAGAGGGTGCTGCTCCCTCACCTCTCATTTCCAGCTCAGCCTTATCTCTGGCCTTGCTGGTTGGCAGCCCCTCCTCTCCCTCTCCTCTGCCAGTGCCCCCCTGCCCACCTCCTGCTCTTGGAGCTCCTGTCACCACCCCAGCCCTCCACCCAGAGCCTTATCTGAAGGGGCATCTCCCTCGGCTTCCTGCAGGAAAGGACCCGAATTGAAGCACCCTGTGGTGTGACAGAGGGTGGAGGACTCTGGCAGGCAACTGAAAGTACACAAAGGAGGCTCTTGGTGACCTTCAGTGACTTCAGGAAACTCAACCACTTGTTGTCTCTGCTCAGGAGCTTTTCCAGCAGTCCAGGTTGTCACAGACCCACAGAATCCCAGGACCTGAAAGCCCATCCAGTTCCACCCCCTGCCATGGGCAGGGACACCTTCCACTGTCCCAGGTTGCTCCAGCCTGGCCTTGGACACTTCCAGGGACTGGGCAGCCCCAACAAGACTGAAATCAGCCTTGATGAGAATTTTAGCAGGGAAGAGACAGTGACAGGCTTGTCTCCCTCCCTTGCCTTTCCTCATGGAGATTCCTCCTGTGTTTCCCAGGCTGGCTTTTCCCTGCCCTCACCTGCCTGCAAAGCTGGCAAGGAGGTGGAATCCAGCAGAGCTGTATTTTGTTCTGTGTCATTTTACAGCTGATCTGAAACAAAATCATGAGTTTATTTTATTTTATTTTATTTTATTTTATTTTATTTTATTTTATTTTATTTTATTTCGTTTCATTTCATTTCATTTTTTGTTGTGGTGGTGGTGGTTTGGTTTGGTTTTTTTCTTCTTTCTTCTGAAGATCACACTCAAATAAAATTAAAAAACCCATCAGTTATTTAAATAATGGCTGGATGGGAGCTCGGTGACACCGATTTAAAGGGATTTAGCTCCAGCCTCAAAGCCTGGGCTGCTGCAATTTTCTGATGAATTCTGCCACAAGCAACAGGTGTAAAAACCATCCTGGCCCTGCCCCTGCTCCTGTAAAGACGTGTCTGAGGATGGGCAGAGGCAGGAGAGGCTGGACCAGAGGGTTTGATCCCTCTTGGTTATGGAGCTTTCCACCCATCTCCTGCCCTTTCCCTTCCCCGGGGGTCTCCTCCTCTCCACCTCCCCCCAGGTTTCCTGACCATCCTCTGCTCTTCTCTCCTCCCTCACAACTCTGAGCCCAGCACTGGACACACCCTGAAACCAAATCGGCCCCAGATGATGTTCAAGGGAAAGGGAAAAGCTTTCTAATCATGAATAAAGCAGCAGGGATTACCTGCCCTGGCCCATCTCCAGCCATCCCCAGGCTGGAAACTCAAACTATTCCATTAGGGAACAAGCTCAGGAGGAGGGGATTTGTCAGCAGGCAGAGATCACATCCAGCTCTGTCCTGACCTGACAGTGCCTGGTGGGCAGATTTCAGCCCAAGAGGTCCCTGTTCTGCTGGGAGTTAGTCCCATTCCAGGAGAATTTCCTCTTAAGCTCAGTTTGGGGGTGATGCCAAACGCCCCAGAGGGTTGTGGTTCAATGATAAGACTTTTCACAAGGGCCTGGAGTCACTGGATGAGGGGGAATGGCTTGGAACTGAAAGAGAGAAGTGTTAGATGGGATATTGGGAAGGAATTCTGGGCTGGGAGGGTGGGGAGGCCCTGGCACAGGTTGTCCAGGGAATCTGTGGCTGCCCCATCCCTGGAAGTGTCCAAGGCCAGGTTGGAGCAACCTGGGCCAGTGGAAGGTGTCCCTGCCCATGGCAGGGAGTGGAACAATTAATGTCCTTCCAACCCAAACCATTCTGGGATTCTCTGGTTCAGTCTTATCTAAATTAGTTTTAGAAGGAATTCACTTAATTTTCCCACAAACCCCACAGTTTTACAAGTATTTGCCATGCTCCCATCAGCTGCCTCCTTCTTTCTTTCCCCTTTAGCTTCACTGTCCGGATCTCCCCCTGTCCCTTTAAAACCCCCTCTATGCCTTTCCCAGTTTTCCTGATTGGCTTTGGGCTGAGTTTAATTTTGTCTGCCTGCCCCAGGAGCAGCCAGGACTGAACTTAGAACATTAATCTACTTCCTGAAGGGAATTTTTAATATTTTCTGTGGTTTCTTCTCCCCCTGCCCAACTCCCAATCCCCCTGTGGCACCTC
This sequence comes from Pseudopipra pipra, assembly GCF_036250125.1. Lineage (NCBI taxonomy): Eukaryota > Metazoa > Chordata > Aves > Passeriformes > Pipridae > Pseudopipra > Pseudopipra pipra. The sequence continues at coordinate 19,883,705 of NC_087561.1, read as the reverse complement.
TGACTGCTGGGGTCATTACACCAGGGGTCATAGAATCCCAGAATCCCAGAATGGGTTGGGTTGGGAGGGACCTTAAAGCCCATCCAGTCCCACCCCCTGGCACGAGCAGGGACACCTCCCACTAGCCCAGGTTGCTCCAACCTGGCCTTGGACACTTCCAGGGATCCAGGGGCAGCCACAGCTTCTCTGGGAATTCCATCCCAGCCCCTCACCACCCCCACAGCCAAGAATTCCTTCCCAAGATCTCATCTAACCCTCTGGCAGTGGGAAGACATTCCCTGTGTCCTGTCCCTTGTCCCACATCCCTCTCCAGCTCTCCTGGAGCCCCTTTAGGCTCTGGAAGGGACTCTCAGCTCTCCCTGAATCCTTCCCTTCTCCAGGCTGAGCACCCCCAGCTCTCCTGAGTCACTGAGGCTGATTTAAAACCCATCCAGGTGTGTGAAACCTTCCAGTGACATTTTCCAAGGCACACTCCTGTGCCCTGTTTGCCATTTCATCACCCCCCTGGCAGACTCTCCAGCAGCTCCTCCTCCAGCTCCCTCTTTCCACCAACCTCCACCAGCCCAGCCCATTTTCTATTCCCTGCAAAACTTTTCCACTTGACTCTTCACCCTTTTCCCCTTGTATTGTTTGGTAATAAAAGACCTTCATCCTGGGATGGACTCCTGGGGCCACCCCATTATTATATTATTTACCTCTTGAGAATGAACCCTTGATTCCTTTTCTTTTTTCCTCTGTCTTAATAAACTTTTAATACCCAGTGGAAGTTAAACAATCCCCCCTTGGCTATTGAGTTTCCCTAAAAGCCTCTTTGATGGCCTTTATCAAAAAGCCCTCAGGAAAATGTATTAACTGCTCTCCATTATCCACTACTTTGCAGACTTAACATAAGAGGAAGGGATTTCCCCCCCCCTCCCCCCGTATTCCAGGCACACAGGAGGGTTTTTAATTCTGCCTTTAATTATTATTATTATTATTTCAATTTGCCTCCTAAAAGGATCTTTGCAAAGTGCTCAGGTAAACCATTTCTCTGCTGCAAAAATGCAGGTTTGGGGGTTAATTAAAGCCTGCTGTTGCATTTATCAGAAATGCAGCGTTAGGGTTAATTAAAACTACTTGGAAATTTATCAGAAGGTCCAGGAAATGGTGCTGAAAGCCCCTTTTTTTGGCATGTGAAAAATGTGTGTCTTTCTGCAGCTCTTAAATGAAACATTCTAATTTCCCCTTTTCAAACAATATTTCAAGATTGAGTGTAATTTTAACCTCCCTCTCCACGTTGTACTAATGGGTTTCTGGGGAAAATGTCTTTTCAATAGCAACCAGCTCGAACCAGAGAGGGAGAACTGCCTTTTTCCAGCCCACTTTTCTCCCTCAACAAAACAAAATGAATTAATAACCCGTTTGGGGCCGTTCCCAGACTTTCCCCTCCTCCTCTGGAAGCAGAAAACAGGTTGTTTATGACATTTTTCAGAGATGGAAACCAGGGGCTATTCAGGATTCCAAGGAGCACGAGGGCCTCTCCAAGTGGACAAAGCAGAGCAGGGACGTGGCAGTTGTGATGTCCAGGCTTGGTCTGCTCCTGAATTTTCCTCATCCCAAGGGAAGGGATGCACTGGGGGGTTGTCTTGTCCCTGAACCTACAGGACACCTTTGATAAAAAATGCTCCCGTTGAAAAAATTCCAGTTTCTTGCTGGTGCAAGGGCATCCTGACTGGAACAACGGGATAGGTTGGAGCTGGTGAACTTTTTCATGGATTAAGGGGAGTTTCACCTGACTTCCTGCTTGGAAAAGGCATGAAATGCTCGGGAGGAGCTCAGCAGAGACATTTGGGAATAAAGCCTAAAACCTGGCTGAACTCACAGCACTTCCAAGGGAAACTCCCTGGAGATAGTTTTTTATGGGATGGGTCCACAAAGCTCTTTTTTTTGCCTTGCATCCCTCCCAACTGGATGGGAAGGGAAGTCACCAGAAATCCCTGGTGAAGGAGCAGGGAACCAAACCCTCGCCTTGTCCTCTGCTTCCAGGTCCTGTTGGACGAGGCCAACTCTCCAGGCAGCTCTCCAGGCACTGCAGCCTTCCAGGTAAAACCATGGAAAGGGATGTCCTGGGACAAGCCTGAGGGTGGATGAGGGGGCTGGTGAAGGAGGAGTCCAGAGGATCTGAATTCCAGCAGTGGCCTTGTGCCAGTTGTGACTCCCAGGGCTTGGAGGCTCCTCAGTGGCTTCCGTCCCTTCCCCGACCTGCAGGTGTTGTCCAAGCTGGGATGTTGATGTGTCCAAGGATGTTGATGTGTCCAAGGATGTTCATGTGTCCAAGGACGTTGATGTGTCCAAGGATGTTGATTTGTTCGTGGGACAAGATGGGTTTGAGGCCAGAAGTGGAGCTGAGCCAACACCTTTCAGTGGGGACTTCCAGGTCTTCCCAAATCCTGGGCTTTGATGGCTCCAAAATGTGATCCAAGATGGCATCGAGTCGTGCCAGGGGAGGGTCAGGTGGGACAGTGGGAAAATTCCTTCATGGCAAGGGTTGTCCAGCCCTGGCACAGCTGCCCAGGGCAGGGGTGGAGTCCCCATCCCTGGAGGGATTTAAAAGCCACGTGGATGTGGCACTTGGGAACAGGAGCCAGTGGTGGCCTTGGCAGTGCTGGGGAAGGGTGGGACTCGATGGTCTCAGAGGGCTTTTCCAACCCTGTGATTCCATGCTGGGCAGTCCCAGGTGGATCTCCCCTGGAAGCTCAACCTGCCCTCCCCCTGCTCAGCTTGGCCTTGGCTCCCACACCCGCCCGGGGAGCTTTGATCCAGCACATTCCGCAGCTTTTGGGAAAGGCCACACTCCAAACCCACAAAGAGTCGGTGCCCAAAGGACTTCCCGCTGCAAAAAGGAAATGGGAAGGGGAAAACTGCAGCTGGAAGGTGGAAGGGAGGTTTCCAAGGGCTGGATTAGACTCTGGCACATTTTCCAATGAGCGATATCTTGGCCTCGAGCTCTCTTTGAGCAGGAAAAGGTGCCAAGAGTGGGAGAAAGGGGAAGTGGGGGGAATAATTTGCAGGCTGTAGGCTCTGTTTTGGGATGAGGTGGATTTAGTTCTCTGCAAATTGCTTCATCTCCCTATGGCTGGAGATGGCTAGAGATGGATGGAGATGGGCATTCCTTTGGACAGAGGTAATGATGCTCTTTGGGATGTCTGCTCTGACTGGAGTAGGATTTGTTGGAGCCCTGGAATAAGGGATGGGACCCAAGGGTCTACTGAATCCACCTCCATGTCCTGGGACGTGACTGAGCTCGTGTGATTGAGGCTGCAGTGATTTTGGCAGACCTTTGATCCCCAAAAAAGAAGGGAAAGCCATGAAGTCTGGTGTGAGCATCCACGAGGAAGAGGCTCAGCAGGAGCACCAACCCCCAGAGCAGCCCAGGCCGTGCTGCTGTACCCACAGATCTGGGTCAGACTGGACAGACTTCCTGCAAAATAGGACAAGAATTCCCGGCAGGGGAAGAAAGAGGCCAAAACTCTGCTTGGATGAAGGGAATGTGGGTCCATGCTGCTTGTATGGACTCCCCCTGCTCTGCATGGACCAGCAGTGCCAGTCCTGGCCAACCTTCTTGCTTTTTAGGAATTTAAGCCCTTTTCTTAACCAAATGTGACACTTCCCTTTAGTGTCGAGCAAAAAAAACTATGAGTTTGGCATGAGGAAAAGATCCCAATTTGCTCTTTCCCCCGGGATATTAAGAGTTGCCCCAATTCCCACCTTTCCCATTTGCCTTCCTGCTGCTGCCAGCTTGGCCAGCAAGCTGAGAAACATCCCTGCAGTGCCTGGGATCTCCCCAATTCCCCAGCTCCCAGCAGTGTGTGGATTTTCTGCTTGGCAGAAGTGTCCACATGGGAAGCGAGAGCAGTTCCAGCTGCCTGGAAAATACTGAACAGGCTGATTTCTGAAAGGAACTCCTGGAAAATTCAGAGAAAAAGCAGATTCCTGCATAAGGAAAGACAGCTGGATGCATTTTTGTGCAGCCAAGGGGTGATCACTGGGAACAGAATATTCCTGTGTACAATCCTCCTGGAAACTGTGACCTGGGGAACACCTTTCCCACCTTTCCTCGGTGATTCCTTGAGGCTCCTGAAGGAACTTTCCACTTTGCACACGAGGCCTGCTAGTTGGATTTTTTAGAAATCAAATTCATGTATCTATATTTCTATATTTCTATGTTTCTATATTTCTATATTTAAATATATATAAGTATATATTTATAAATATATATTTGTATAAATATATATTTGTATAAATATATATTTATAAAAATATATTAAAATAGGTTTAATTTTTATATATAACATAAATTCCTAAATTACTAATTGGTTGAGTTTTTATAAACTGGCAATACCAAAAAAAAAACAAAAAACCAAAAAGCACTTGGGTGGGAGCTTTCTTCCATAAAAAAAAGAGGAAGGAATGGCTGAGTTTTGGCAGGAAAGAGCAAGTTCAGACGAGCTGAACTGTTTTCCCTGCAGAGAGCAAGGAGCTTGGAGAGGTGGAAATGTTGAGCCAAGACAGTGCTGCCCTTGTCTCCTGGACAGCAGAAAGTCCTGAAATGGAATTTTCATTTATTATGGCCGAAGTTGTGCCTTGCTGATGGAAACCAGCTGAGGGAATGGCCCCAGAAGAGTCGGATATAAAGTCTGAGCTCAGGAGAGGAGGTTCCCTCACAACCCTGGCCAGGTCTTGGTGCCTCCTGACCTCTCTTTCCCTGCCTGTTGAGCCTGTGGATGGACACAGGTGACCCTGCCCTGGTGGCCTCACTCCCCCCGTGGGGTGTGAGTGAAACCAGGGGGGGCTTTGGTTTCCTTTGCTCCAGTCCTTTTCCTCCTTGTGGGAAGAGACTGGCAGGTGACCAACAAAAACCTGGATTTCTTTAAGAACTGCCTCCTCCTGGTCCAGTCCTGCCAGAGGGACAAGCCAGGATCTGGATTTCCTCAAGCTCTGCTCTGGCTGACTCCAATGGAGAGTTCATTTCCTGGCTCTCCTCTCCTCTCCTCTCCTCTCCTCTCCTCTCCTCTCCTCTCCTCTCCTCTCCTCTCCTCTCCTCTCCTCTCCTCTCCTCTCCTCTCCTCTCCTCTCCTCTCCTCTCCTCTCCTCTCCTCTCCTCTCCTCTCCTCTCCTCTCCTCTCCTCTCCTCTCCTCTCCTCTCCTCTCCTCTCCTCTCCTCTCCTCTCCTCTCCTCTCCTCTCCTCTCCTCTCCTCTCCTCTCCTCTCCTCTCCTCTCCTCTCCTCTCCTCTCCTCTCCTCTCCTCTCCTCTCCTCTCCTCTCCTCTCCTCTCCTCTCCTCTCCTCTCCTCTCCTCTCCTCTCCTCTCCTCTCCTCTCCTCTCCTCTCCTCTCCTCTCCTCTCCTCTCCTCTCCTCTCCTCTCCTCTCCTCTCCTCTCCTCTCCTCTCCTCTCCTCTCCTCTCCTCTCCTCTCCTCTCCTCTCCTCTCCTCTCCTCTCCTCTCCTCTCCTCTCCTCTCCTCTCCTCTCCTCTCCTCTCCTCTCCTCTCCTCTCCTCTCCTCTCCTCTCCTCTCCTCTCCTCTCCTCTCCTCTCCTCTCCTCTCCTCTCCTCTCCTCTCCTCTCCTCTCCTCTCCTCTCCTCTCCTCTCCTCTCCTCTCCTCTCCTCTCCTCTCCTCTCCTCTCCTCTCCTCTCCTCTCCTCTCCTCTCCTCTCCTCTCCTCTCCTCTCCTCTCCTCTCCTCTCCTCTCCTCTCCTCTCCTCTCCTCTCCTCTCCTCTCCTCTCCTCTCCTCTCCTCTCCTCTCCTCTCCTCTCCCCTCCTTCCCAAACCTTCCTAAACCTTCCCTTCCCAAACCTTCCCAAACCTTCTCTTCCCAAACCTTCCCAAACCTTCCCAACCTTCCCTTTCCTTCCCAAATCTTCCCTTCCCAAACCTTCCCAAACCTTCCCAAATCTTCCCTTCCCTTCCCAAACCTTCCCTTCCCAAACCTTCCCAAACCTTCCCAATATTATTCTCCCTGATAATTCCAGGGTTATTCTCCCTGATAATTCCAGGGTTATCCTCCCTGCTGACTCCTTGCAAAAAAACCCACCACCTCAATCCTATTTGGAAGAAGCTGTGGAATTTGCTGCCTCACCTTTGGCTCCAGGCAATTAAAACCTATTAATCCAACGTCCTCCAGCATCGATGGAGCTGCCTGATCCCCAAACTTAATTCATTTAACCAAAGGGGACAAGGAGGGAATGAAATACTGAGCAGAACTGGGAAGAAAACCTGGGATGAGGGAGGCCTTTATTGCCGTGGATTTAACCTTAACTATATCCTGAAATTGCTCTGGTTCTTCTCAGATTTCCAAGGAAGTCACGTGTTCCAGCAGTTTCCATTGTGGCAAAAAGCCTCTTGTTTTTTTTTTATAAGCCACATCACTCAGGAAGCAAGTGGGGCAAGCCAGTGGGATCCCTGCAGGAGAGATGCTGGCAGGGAGTTTGCTTCCAGCAGCATCTTTTGCAGAGAAGGAGGAACCTCTGTGTTTGTTCCAGCCTGGGCCAAATCCAGGCTTCCCATCCCAAAGGGTCCATCCAAAACTGGAAAGAGCAGCTGTAATTTGAACCAAAAAGGGGGATTAAGGGTGTTTTTCCAGCTGGGGTTGTGGAGCAGAGCACAGACCCCTCTGCCAGCTCCTGGGGGGTGGTTTATTTTCCCTTGGCGGCAGGAGCGGGGAAAGCTGGGAGGGAGCGGTTTCTCCTCCGTGTCTCTGCTCCCAGACTCCACCACCTTCCCGGAGGGATTAACCCCAAATCCCCGAGACCTGAGGGGGGCTGATGGAACATGAGAAAACTTCCAGAAAGCTCCCCCAAGGTGTGCAAAGCCTCTGCAAGGAGAGCAAACCCTCGCCCTGGGCTGGCGCTGCACTGTCTCTCCTCCTCCTTCTCTTCCTCCTCCTCCTCTTCCCAATCCTATTAGTATTAGAGAGGGATGGAGCTATAAGAGGAAAAGCCCATCTTTAGCAGCAGTGCTGACAGCTTGCCTTTTAAATCTTTAATAAGCACAGGCTTGCACAGCCTCTCTCCTCTGCTGCAGCTCAGCACGTGGAAGCAGCGACCCGGTGCCCCTGCGGGGCTGCTGGATGTTTGGGAGGCACCTGGAGAACCTCAGCCACCCCAATGAACTTCAAATTGCAGTTCTTGCTCCATCAGAAAGTCTCTTCCCCTTCCACTTGTGTGCCAGGAACCTCCATTCCAAACCTTGTGGAGCTGTTCGTCCCAAAAGGGTTTGCAGGGCCCCGGTGAGACGGGATTCAGCTCCTCTGGGGCTCAGTTTGGGACTGCAGATGGTCCCTCTGCTTAACTGGGGGCAAAAATAGCCCCTCTGGGACATTAATTAGGAACATTAATAGATGCATTGACACACAGAGGCTTTGCCAGAGTCTCTGGGGTGGAGAACGTGGTTCTGGGAAGCAGAAGGCAGGGAAGAGTTGGGAATTGTATCTCAGAAACCACAATGAGTGAGGGTGCTGGGGCATGCTGGGCCCCTGCTGCCCTCTCCTGGAGGCAGCTCCTCCCTCTGGACCAGGGGATGGATTGTGGAGGTCGAGCATGGCCAGCTTGTCTGCAAGGCAAGTCCTTGGTGTCCAGGTTTCTGGTAACCACAAGCCACGGACACCTCAGCTCTCGGTCCTTTGGAGGCTGGAGCACCCAGTTCCAGGCCTTTTTCCCATGGGGAGGTGGAACAGCTTCTGGTTGTATCCCAAATCAGGGGCACATTGGCCAGACTTTTCACTGGAGGAGCAGAGGTGGTTAAGTTGTGTGAAAATGGAATTAGGCACTGCCAGAGGGGCAGAGTTAGATGGGATATTGGGAAGGAATCCTGGGCTGGGAGGGCGGGGAGGCCCTGACACAGGTTGGCCAATGGCAGGATCTGGATGATCTTTATGGGGGATGATTCTGGGATTCTCTGTCTCACAGAGGCAGCAGCCCCTGGGCTGGGTAGAGCATGTGGAAATGGAGCATTTACTGGATTTATTGCTCTGTGTGCCAACAGGATGATCCAGCTCAGTCATGGAGAGGCAAATCCCTTGTATGGGGCAGGAACTGCAGCTGGATCCGAAGCCTTATCTCTGCTATAAGGCAAATTTAAGTGTCTGTGCAGGAGTGTTAGGGAAGAAAACAAGGGAAGAGCTGAAGCATTTAATCTCAGTTTAGGATAAACACTTTGTATTTCCTCGCTGTTTGCAAATTCATGTAAATGAAACAAGATCTGGAAAGCCAGTGATGGAAAGGTTTAGGAAAGAGGCAGGAGAGCAGCACCAAAGAAGGAGGAAGAACAGCAGTACGTGGTGGGAGGCTGGGGGAGGGGGCTACAGCACTGCCCAGAGCCTAAGGATCACCCTAAGAAGGTGTGGGAGGCATGGGAGGGTCTCAGCAGGTGTTGTCCTGCTCATTCCCCAGCCAGGCACCCACTGTGGTGCCCCAGGAGGTGCTTTAGATTCTATTCCCAGCCAGATGTGGAGTGTGGTGACCACACACCACCCCAGCCCCTTCTCACACTCCCTCCACATCGTTTGCCTTCTAAGATTTTCTTTTTTGGGTGTTGGTTTTTCAGGCAGCTCCTGGCTCAGCCTGCCCGTTCCCCAGCCTTCAGAAGCAGAGCACAACCCCAAAAAACCCATGTCTTCTTCTGAGCCCATCCTGGACCTCAAGACAGACACGGCAGAAGCAGCTCCAGGTGAGAACATCCCTCTGCTGCCCAGGTGTCCCAGTCCTACCACGCAGAGCCACACAGGGGTCGTCCCCATGGACCTGCACTCAAACCCAGGCACTCCACAGGGATGTGGGTTCCTTCACAGTCTCCCCCTCATCCTCCTGTATCCATTCCTTCACCCCAAATGGCCTGATTCCCTCCTGATTCCAGCTGTGCCAATGCCAAGACGAGCTCAGGCTTGGAGTCAAAGGCTTGTGCACCAGGGCTGGTGAGAGGCAGATGGCACAGGCAGAGACTGTGGCTGGGCTGGCACTGCCAATACAGCCTCTTCCCACCAGCTGGGAGGGTGGGATGTGGCTCCAGGCTCCAGGTATCCAGGCTTCATGGGTCTGCTCCAGTGGAAGGTGTCCCTGCCCGTGGCAGGGGTTCGGAACTAGACGAGCTTTAAGATCCCTTCCAACCCAAACCATTCCATGATTCCATGGTTCTGTGATCCTCCACTCCCTGCTTTCACCCTGCTGTCCATCCTGGGCTGCTCTTGTTTAGCCCCCATGACCCTGATGCTCAGCTTTATCCCTGGAGAGTGGCAGGGAATGTTCTGGTCCCGGCAGTGCGAGGTCTCCACTCATGAACATCCATCCTGGGCAAGGGGGGCCCTCCAAGTCCCCCCCGTCCCAGATGTTCCTCTGCTCTTGTGGACTTGCTGCATGTTTAAAGAAGCCATAAGTCAACACAGGGGCACTGCAGGCTCTTCCAACTCAACAAATTTCCCACGCTGAGCTGCTTCCAGAAATGAGTTTCCCGCTGCGTGTGCCGTGCCAGGGAGCAGATGGAATACTGGAACACCTCTCCTGGGCTGTAGCAATTCAGCTCTTCCCAAACCCAGGATGGCAAGCCATGGCTAATCTCCCTCTCACACATGAGCACCCTTGACCTCCTCCTGAGGAGCTGCAGGACAACCTCAGCCATTTCCTGACAGTGGAGAAAGTAAAAACACCTCTTTGTTGGAAAGCCCCACCAGGAGCCACGAGGATGGAAACCCCAGGGTGGGGACCTGCTTTGCTGGACTCACTTGTCTTTCATTTGCTCATTCAGAGGGAACCCAGTGAAGCAGAAACTCCACTGGTTGGGATTCATTCCTGGGACATGTAACCATAGAACCCTCCGTGTCCTTTCCTGGTGTTACAGCCGACCAGGAGAGCCCAAGAAACTCTTTTCTCCCCAAACCATCCCCTTTCTCCCACAAATGTCAACACCAAACAATTCCTGTGCTTCATTTTTTTCATTTGCATGATTCATTCCCTCTACAATCCTTCCAAAGCTTTCAGAATGCTGCCATCCCACCTCAGGGATATGGCCAGGGATGATTTTCTGTGGTTGGGGATAAGTTTGTCCTGGAAAGAAACGGATGGTCTGAGAAGAGCACCCAGCCCACAGTCTGTCAGTGCCTGGCAGGAGCCACTTGACCCCTCTTTTAGGTACATCTGGGGCATCTCTGTGGCTGCTGGAGCGAGGTTAGGAAACATTTCAGCTGGGAAAGAGAGCTGGCATTGGCAGGAGTGGGAATAACTGATATGATCCCTCACACTGCAACATCCATTCGGGGCTCAGCGATGGTTTGCTCCAGGTGAACATTCCCAAAACTAGTTCATGCCCTTGGAAAAACCTCCAGCTTGAAGGGTTCAGCAAAGGGGTGGCTGTTCCTCACCTGCTGCCCTGGGGACTCCAAGCCTGGGAAGCAGCTCAGGCAGACCAGGAGCTGCTCCTCTTGGCAGGGGTTTGTCACACACACTATTGATGACTAATTCCTGCCAGGCCTTGGAGTCATGGAATCATTTAGATGGGAAAAGAGCCCTAAGACCATCATGCCCAACCATCCCCCAGCACTGACAAGGCCACCACTGACCCGTGTCCCCAAGTGCCACATCCACATGGCTGTTAAATCCCTCCAGGGATGGGGACTCCACCCCTGCCCTGGGCAGCTGTGCCAGGGCTGGAGAGCCCTTTTGGGGAAGGAAGGGAAAGAAATCCACCTCATCCCAAAAGAGAAACAGAGCCTACAGCCTGCAAATTATTCCCCCCACTTCCCCTTTCTCCCACTCTTGGCACCTTTTCCTGCTCAAAGAGAGCTCGAGGCCAAGATATCGCTCATTGGAAAATGTGCCAGAGTCTAATCCAGCCCTTGGAAACCTCCCTCCCACCTTCCAGCTGCAGTTTTCCCCTTCCCATTTCCTTTTTGCAGCGGGAAGTCCTTTGGGCACCGACTCTTTGTGGGTTTGGAGTGTGGCCTTTCCCAAAAGCTGCGGAATGTGCTGGATCAAAGCTCCCCGGGCGGGTGTGGGAGCCAAGGCCGAGCTGAGCAGGGGGAGGGCAGGTTGAGCTTCCAGGGGAGATCCACCTGAGACTGCCCAGCATGGAATCACAGGGTTGGAAAAGCCCTCTGAGACCATCGAGTCCCACCCTTCCCCAGCACTGCCAAGGCCACCACTGACCCCTGTCCCCAAGTGCCACATCCACGTGGCTTTTAAATCCCTCCAGGGATGGGGACTCCACCCCTGCCCTGGGCAGCTGTGCCAGGGCTGGACAACCCTTGCCATGAAGGAATTTTCCCACTATCCCACCTGACCCTCCCCTGGCACGACTCGATGCCATCTTGGATCACATTTTGGAGCCATCAAAGCCCAGGATTTGGGAAGACCTGGAAGTCCCCACTGAAAGGTGTTGGCTCAGCTCCACTTCTGGCCTCAAACCCATCTTGTCCCACGAACGAATCAACATCCTTGGACACATCAATGTCCTTGGACACATCAACATCCTTGGACACATCAACGTCCTTGGACACATCAACATCCCAGCTTGGACAACACCTGCAGGTCGGGGAAGGGACGGAAGCCACTGAGGAGCCTCCAAGCCCTGGGAGTCACAACTGGCACAAGGCCACTGCTGGAATTCAGATCCTCTGGACTCCTCCTTGCCCAGACAGAGCTGAACCCCCACCTTCACCCCCTCATCCACCACTGACCCGTGTCCCCAAGTGCCACATCCACGTGGCTTTTAAATCCCTCCAGGAACGGGGACTCCACCCCTGCCCTGGGCAGCCGTGCCAGGGCTGGAGAGCTCTTCTGGGGAAGAAAGGGTTACCCACAATGAGTGCCTGCCCAAAGCTGCTTTTGCTCCACGTGGGACAGACCCGTCCATCCCAGCCAGATGTTCTGCTGATGTAAAACACCCCGGCCCCGTTGGCTGCGGTTCCAGCGGCTCAGGACGTCTGAGGGCTCTGCCCCGTCACCGCAATTTGACCTCTGGCCTCTGGCTCGGGTGTAATTCCCGGCCCTGCCGCGGAGCTGGATCGGTGCCCTCCGAAGGCAGGGAATGGAGCTGGATCAGTGCCCTCCCGAAGCCAGGGAATGGAGCTGGATCGGTGCCCTCCCGAAGCCAGGGAATGGAGCTGGATCGGTGCCCTCCCGAAGCCAGGGAATGGAGCCGGGTCGGTGCCCTCCCGAAGGCAGGGAATGGAGCCGGGTCGGTGCCCTCCCGAAGGCAGGGAATGGAGCCGGGTCGGTGCCCTCCCGAAGGCAGGGAATGGAGCCGGGTCGGTGCCCTCCCTAAACCAGGGAATGGAACTGGATCGGTGCCCTCCCGAAGGCAGGGAATGGGGCTGGATCGGTGCCCTCCCGAAGCCAGGGGATGGGGCTGGATCGGTGCCCTCCCGAAGGCAGGGAATGGAGCCGGGTCGGTGCCCTCCCGAAGGCAGGGAATGGAGCTGGATCGGTGCCCTCCCGAAGGCAGGGAATGGAGCCGGGTCGGTGCCCTCCCGAAGCCAGGGAATGGAGCCGGGTCGGTGCCCTCCCGAAGCCAGGGGATGGAGCCGGGTCGGTGCCCTCCCTAAACCAGGGAATGGAGCTGGATCGGTGCCCTCCCGAAGCCAGGGAATGGAACTGGATCGGTGCCCTCCCGAAGGCAGGGAATGCCGCTCCCCCCGCTCAGCTGCTGTGCGGGAGGCACCTCAGCCCCCTCCAGAACATTCCAGCCAGCCCTGATCCCCAGGAAGGGGGAGCATCCCGGGATGCGAGGATGCTGCAAGGAGCTGGAGCATCCCAGCCTTGGGAAAAAGCAAAACTTCTGCCTGGTCATGCCAGAGGGGGCAGAGAGAGCTGGGAGACCCTTGGAGGGGGGAATTGTTGCTTCTTCTTCCCACTTCCCTGGGAGTGCCAGAGCTGGAGCAGATTAGTGTGGATGTTAAATCAACAGAGACAGCAAAGAGCCACTGTTTATATATATATATATATATATATCTTTAGATCTTTATAACTTTATATATAGTTTTATTTTAATCTAAAATTTTATATTTATATATTCAAAGATATTTATCATATGTATAATATATAAAATATGTGTATAAAAATAAGGAAAGAATATATATAGAAATATAGATTATATATAACACATGTATAAAAACAAGAGGTAAAGGATATATAAATAAAATATAGAATATATATAATACATGTACAAAAATAAGAGGGAACAAATATAATATATATTATATATATGTATAAAAAAGAGGAGAAGGAGATATATATATATTATATGTATAAAAATAAGGGGGAAGGATATATATAAAAATATAATATATATGATATATGTCTAATATATATAATATATATAAAATATATATTATATATTATATATATTATATATTATATATGTATAAAAATAAGAGGGAAGAATATATATATAAAATATATGATATATATGTATATAAACAAGAGGAAAATTATATATATAAATATATTATATATGTAATATAGGTATAAAAATAAGAAGGAAAGAATATATATTACATATATGTATAAAAAAGAGGGAAAAGAGATATATCTAAATATATGTTATATATGTATAAAAATAAGAGGGAAAGTATATATATAAAATATATTATATATGTATAAAAATAAGAAGGAAAGACTATATATAAAAATATAGAATATATATATATAATATATACATAAAAATAAGAGGGAAGAATATATATAAAATATATATAATATATAATATATATATATAAAAATAAGAGGGAAAAATATAATATGTATTATATATATGTATAAAAATAAGATAGAAAGAATATATATATAAATATATATATAATATACATATAAAAATAAGAGGGAAAGAATATATATATAATATATATGTACAAAAAAGAGGGGAAGGATATATATATAAATATATATATTATATATGTATAAAAACAAGAGGGAAAAAATATATATAAAATATATATGTAATATATATAATATATACATGTATAAAAATAAGAGGGAAAGTATATGTAAAAATATATGATATATATATAAAAATAAGAAGGAAAGACTATAGATAAAAATATAGAATATATTTAATATATGCATAAAAATAAGAGGGAAAGAATATAATATATATTATATATTATATATGTATAAAAAAGAGGGGAAGGAGATAGGTATATAAATATATATTATTTATGTATAAAAATAAGAGGGAAAGGATATATAGAAAATATATTTTTATATATATCCTTTCCCTCTTATTTTTATACATATATATATTTTCTATTATATATATGTATAAAAATAAGAGGGAAAGAATATATATAAAAATATATATAATATATGCCTAAAAATAAGAGGGAAGGAATATATATGTATTATATATATGTATAAGAAAGAGGGGAAGGAGATATATATAAATATATATATTATATATGCATAAAAATAAGAGGGAAAGGATATATATAAAATACATAATATATATAATATGTGCACATAAAAATAAAAGGAAAAGAATACATATAAAAATATATCTATTTTATATATCTGTAAAAATAAGAGGCCAAGAATATATATATAAATATATATACCTAATATGTATGTGTAAAAATAAGAGGGAAAGTAAATATATGTAATATATATATTATACATATATATAAAAATAAGAGGCCAAGTAAATATATATATATTATATATATTATATATAAAAATAAGAGGGAAAGTAAATATATATATAATATATATATTGTACTTATATATAAAAATAAGAGGGAAAGTAAATATAAATATTATACTTATATATAAAAATAAGAGGGAAAGTAAATGTATATATAATATATACATCATACATATATATAAAAGTAAGAGGGAAAGACTATTTGGATGGCACAGCTCCCACTGAGCAGGACTCACAGTGTAAAACCTCCAGCAGAGCTCGTCCCCCCCAAAAAACACCACCGAAAAAAGGAATGTCTGGGAAACAAGAACGGCCTCCAGGGCCGGGCTGGGATGGCAGCAATGCCAAGGCAGCCAAGGAGCACGGGGACACCCCCTGCTCCCCTCCCTCAGCTCTGCCAGCGGGAGATAAGGAGGGAATTTGGGATTAGGGGAGTCGGGGATGTCCCGGGAGCAGCGATTCCCCCGCTGCTGGAGATCGGGTGCGGGGGCTTGGCCGGGAATTCAGCGCAGGAACAGCCTCTGCCTGTTGGTGCCACCTCCAGCAGCCGCCAGGGCTCATCGAAGTCCCGTCTGACAAAAGGTGGAGGCTGGAGCTGCAGATCCATCTGTCAGTGCTGACAGACATCTGATTTAAATGCTAAAAAGGTCCGGATTACACGGCGTTCCTCCTACAGAGCTGCATTTCTCCCATGCAGGAATCGTGGGATAGAATCCCACGGATGGTTTGGGTTGGAAGAGACAATTAAAGGTCACCCAGTCCAACCCCCTGCCAAGGGAGCCAAAACCAACAGGGATTTGTGGAAGTTTGCTGAGGAAAGCTGGCTCCAACTTGGAATTTGCAGAATCCAACAGCAGCCACGTGTCAAGGGGCAGATGTTCATCTTGGCCACTCTTCTGAATTGTCCACCAGGAGATAGCCCAGGACTGGCAAGGATATTTGGGCCTAGGAATCTGTGCTGGACCCTGTCTGGGAGGCAGAGTTTTCCTGACCCCAGCTGAGGGCTGAGATG
Source organism: Pseudopipra pipra (assembly GCF_036250125.1). Lineage (NCBI taxonomy): Eukaryota > Metazoa > Chordata > Aves > Passeriformes > Pipridae > Pseudopipra > Pseudopipra pipra. Next base: position 19,868,029 of record NC_087561.1, on the reverse strand, counting down.
TGCTGTCGGCACAGGGGGGTGTTCTCCTTCTGTGTGTCAGTGATTACAACAGTGTGAGGATCACTTGGCACCAAACCCAAACTCTGGGCAGGTCTTCCAGTTTATTTTCTAGGCATTGATCTTAGGGATCCACAGAACGGTTTGGGTTGGAAGAGACCTTAAAAATCATCCCATCCCACCCCCTGCCATGGGCAGGGACACCTTCCACTAGCCCAGGTTGCTCCAAGCCCTGTCCAACCTGGCCTTGGACACCTCCAGGGATGAGGGTGGAGGCATTTCCACATTCCAGGCATTCCTGCAGGGAATGTTTATTCACAGCACTCAGCAAACACTGATTTCATTTAGATCAAGGATCTCAAGGGCATTTTGTTTCCTGCAATCCCATTGCCTGCACAGGGACCAGGATCCTGCAAGATAAACATCCTAATAGTGGCACAGGGTGCCCAAGGAAGCTGTGGCTGCCCCATCCCTGGAAGTGTCCAAGGCCAGGTTGTGGATAACTGATGGAGATGTGCTCCCAAACATCACCCTTTTCACCTCCTGTGGGTATGGAGGTCACAACTTCACCTCTTCTAAGAATCACAGAATCCCGGGATGGGATTGGAAGGAAATTTAAAGCCCATCCAGTCCCACCCCCTGCCATGGGCAGGGACACCTCCCACTAGCCCAGGTTGCTCCAAGCCCTGTCCAACCTGGCCTTGGACACTTCCAGGGATGGGGCAGCCACAGCTTCTCTGGGCACCCTGTGCCAGGGCCTCCCCACCCTCCCAGGGAAGGATTTCTTCTTAAAATCTATTCTAAACCTGCCCTCTGTCAATTTGGAGACATTTCCCCTTGTCCTGTCACTCCAGGACCTCATAAAAAATCCCTCTCTGGCTACTTGGGGAAAATTTGGGTCTCTGCAGTGGGAAAGGAAAAGCAATTCTTGAGGCTGATGCAGTTTGAGGTGCAGATCCCACACGTGGCTGAGGAAGCAGCCCAGGAATGAGCTGCTCTTGCCCTATCCATGTCAGGACCATCCCAATCCCCTTCAGCCCTGTGCTCCTGCCACGTGGGGGGTTCATCTCCCTGTCAACCACTCCGGAAAACAAACCACTGTGCAAAGAGCAGGGAGGGCTTGGGACAGAGTGTGCAGGAGCCCGTTAATTGCTCCCAGCAGGATTCCATCAGCACCACGGGGCTGTGGAGGAAGTGTCACTGCTGCACTTTAATTGCTGTTCCAGAGCAGACAAAGGTGTCACAGAGGAAGCAAAGTCTAAGAAAAGAAGGATGAAAAAAAATCAGTTGGAGTGACAGATCCCTTTTCCCGGTTCAGCAGCTGGGAAGGGCACTCAGAGGACCGGGAGGAGTCCTCGGATCATCTGAGGGGCTGAACCCCCCTTATTGCCAGACAGGGCTGGCCCCACAGATCTGGGAATGTGAGGGAAGATAAACCTGAGATAAAATGAGGATATTTCTCAAAAGATACAGAAAAGAGGAGGCCTTGGAGATGCTCCGAGGGCTGGAGCCCCTCTGCTCTGGAGCCAGGCTGGGAGAGCTGGGGGGGTTCCCCTGGAGAAGAGAAGGCTCCAGGGAGAGCTGAGAGCCCCTGGCAGGGCCTGAAGGGGCTCCAGGAGAGCTGGAGAGGGACTGGGGACAAGGGATGGGGGGACAGGACACAGGGAATGGCTTCCCATTGCCAGAGAGCAGGGTTAGATGGGATATTGGGAAGGAATTCTGGACTAGGGGGGGGGGGGAGGCCCTGGCACAGGTTGGGCAGAGAAGCTGTGGCTGCCCCTGGATCCCTGGAAGTGTCCAAGGCCAGGTTGGACGGGACTTGGAGCAACCTGGGCTAGTGGAAGGTGTCCCTGCCCATGGCAGGGGGTGGGATGGGATGATTTTTAAGGTCTCTTCCAACCCAAACCATTCTGTGGATCCCTAAGATCAATGCCTAGAAAATAAGCTGGAAGACCTGCCAAGAGTTTGGGTTTGGTGCCAAGTGATCCCCACACTGTTGTAATCACTGACACACAGAAGGAGAACACCCCCCTGTGCCAACAGCACATCTCAGCCCTCAGCTGGGGTCAGGAAAACTCTGCCTCCCAGACAGGGTCCAGCACAGATTCCTAGGCCCAAATATCTTTGCCAGTCCTGGGCTATCTCCTGGTGGACAATTCAGAAGAGTGGCCAAGATGAACATCTGCCCCTTGACACGTGGCTGTTGTTGGATTCTGCAAATTCCAAGTTGGAGCCAGCTTTCCTCAGCAAACTTCCACAAATCCCTGTTGGTTTTGGCTTCCCTTCAGTTTTTTGGGAACACGTGTGCCCGTGCAGGTGAACTCCAGGGCTGGGATCCTTGACCAGGACGTTTGGCCAGGAGGAGCCACGTGTTCCAGCACCATCTGGGGGGGAAATCAAAACCTGCTGAGCTCTGGATTTCTCACTGACCATTTCCAGAGCTGAGTGTGAGCAGCAGGCAGGGCAGGCTGACGTGACACGGCCTTGGGGAGTGAGACAGAACAAAGAGAAGTGAATTTTTATGGGCAGTTAATGAGTATTTCCAAAGACAGGCCCTTAAGACTCACTCTCTCCTTTATTCAAAGTCCCTTGGCTGCCTCAAGATGCTCTAAATTACCTCATCATGCCTAAATTAGCAGAATTACTCTGCTGGTGCCTGCAGAAGATCTGGACCGAGCTGTGGTGACACAGGACTGTGGGAATGGCCTGGACATCACCTGCTCTGCCCTTCCAAAACAAAGAGATCCAAGAGTCCAAGTGTCCCAGGCCAGGTTGGACAGGACTTGCAGCAACCTGGGCTAGTGGAAGGTGTCCCTGCCCATGGCAGGGCTGGGACTGGACGAGCTTTAAGGTCTCTTCCCACCCAACCCATTCCAAGATTCTGTGATTAAGAGCAGAGGGATTGCAGGAGTGTGGAGGCTGCAGGTTTGTAGCTTCCCCCCAGCTTTTCCAGACCTCCCAGAGGGCATCAGGGTGGTCAGGTATGAGGAATCTGCAGGAGCCACACCCAAGAAACTTGGGATTGTGCCCAGCCCAGTGACTTTAACAAGTTCTTCCCTGTGCCTCAAATGGGAATAATGTGATCTAAAATATGTGGAAACCATTAGAAAATAAATACTATCTAGAACCAGCTGGTCTGGGAGCTGAGATGCTGGAGAATAATTGAGAAGATTTGAATTCATTCCCCAGCTAATTCCTCATGGGAATTTGGGAGCATCAGCTTATGCTCCCCGTGCTCAGCTCCTCAGAGCACAAACACAGCCATGAGGTTCACAGATAAGGTGATTAAAGCACTCTAAGGACTTGGAGACTTCATCCCATCACTCAAAGAATTTGGGGCAAAGAGACATCCCTGTAACTTCCCAGAGAGATTTGCCAAAGCAAATCCAGCCTTCAAGGTTTGTGCTCGCTGATGGGTGACATTTCCACTTTCCACTTCTAGTCATTTCAGTGCTGGAGCTGCTCAGTAAATGTCAAAATGAAAAAAAAAAGAGGGGGGGAAAAAGAGGAAGAAAGAGGGGAAAAAAAATCCAACTCTGTCCTTACAAAAGTTTTTAAAGAAAAAGAAAATCCCCCTTGACATTTTCTCCTTCTGTGTGAGGGTCAAAGTGTGGGATGAGGAATTTCAAATAGAAATAATTTACCTTTTTTTCTCTCTGCTACCAGATGTGTTTCAAAAAAAAAAAAAAATCCCAGCAGGTCAAGAATTTAAACATTTTAGAGAAAAACCTTTGCTTTGTTTTCCAAGGTCTTTGATTTTGAGAAATGGGGCTTTCCGTGGGGTGGGAGCCACCCTGGATACAAACTGAGCTGGTGGAAAAGTGTCTTAAGGGATAAGGAAAGGAGAAAAACAAAACAAAACAAAACAGGAGAGAAAAGAGAGATGGAAAACACCCCCAGGAGAAGCAAGGGGGGGTTTTCACAGCACAGCCTGTCCCAGACTCCACTGCTTTTCCTATAATGGATCCAAACTTTTGTCCGGGGCTTCCCTTTGGGTTGCTCTCATGGGTTAATGGCAAAGACTGGAGCACATCTGGGCAGGGCAGATGTTGCATCAGTGGGTGATGCTCTGACCCTGCCAAATTTTGGCTACTCACGAGATCCAGGGATCCCTGAGTGCTCCTTGTCTAAAGTCCTACATGGAAAACTGCACTGGGGTGTGGGGAGAGGAAGGGTGAGGGTAATTCATGTCCTGGTGGGAATTGCTTCCTATAACCCCCCCACAACTGCATTGTCACCATCTGTGCCAGCCACAGCATTTGGAATGCAAGGACAAAGGAATATTCCTGAATTCCTGAGCTGGGGATAGTGGAGGGTGGGAAACTTGAAAGGTAGACAATGGGTAAACAGTCAGAGAATCCCAGAACTATTTGGGTTGGAAGGGACCTTAAAGCTCATCCCATCCCACCTCCTGCCATGGGCAGGGACACCTTCCACCAGCCCAGGTTGCTCCATGTCCCATCCAACCTGGCCTTGGGCACTTCCAGGGATCCAGGGGCAGCCACAGCTTCTCTGCTCAACCTGTGCCAGGGCCTCCCCACCCTCACAGGGAACAATTCCTCCCCAATATCCCATCTAACCCTCTGGCAGTGGGAAGCCATTCCCCCTTGTCCTGTCCCTCCATCCCTTGTCCCCAGGCCCTCTCCAGCTCTCCTGGAGCCTCTTTAGGCCCTGCAAGGGGCTCTCAGCTCTCCCTGGAGCCTTCTCTTCTCCAGGGGAACCCCCCCAGCTCTCCCAGCCTGGCTCCAGAGCAGAGGGGCTCCAGCCCTGGAGCATCTCCGTGACCTCCTCTGGATTTGCTCCAGCAGCTCCACATCCTTCTGATGTTGGACCCCAGAGCTCTGCACAGGGGTCTCCCCTGAGGGGACAGAGTTAAAGCTGTACAACAGCAGGTCTTGCTGTGCTCTGAGAGGAAGCCATGAAAACCAGTGCCAGGCTGCCCAAAAAACCACATCTGGTTCTCCAGAGGGAACAAAATCCCCGTGTGTCTGATCCCATCATAAAAGCAGCCCCGCACATGGGAACAATGACAAGGAACACCCCTTGTCCCAGAGCTTTCAAAGAGCAGGAAGGGCCATGTTTCTACCAGAGATATTTAGAAAAATAGGAACTTTAGGGGAAAACAAAGTGAAACAATGCAAAACAAAACAAACAAAAAAAACAGCTCTCCAGACAAATCGCTGCTGAAACAGCCACATTCAGGGATTGTCTCTGCCACCTGTGGAGTGAGATCTCTCCCAGACCTGAACACCCCACATGGTCAGATCCTGAGGACATCTCTGCTGTCCCACCACTGAGTCTGCCACATGGGCACCTCCAGAGCCCATCTCAGCTCCCTCAGCACCCCCGGGTGCTCCCTCGTGGGCATCGCTGTTGGTGCGATCACCAGAGGTGATGGCATGTCCTGATGGCATCAGGAGTGGGGAAGGACGTGTGGGAAGGCTCTGCTGGGCTAAGTGAAGACCCCTCTCTCCTCCTATCCATCCTCACCCCTTTCCCACAGCTCCTCTCCCCCCCATCCCTGGAGCTCAGCTCCCGCAGTGCAGTTTGAACTCGCTCCCACCCCGGTTTGGGGGGCAGGGGCTCGGCCTGGCTCCAAAACACTCGTCCCACCGGGAGCAGCTTTTCCCTCCACCTTTTGGAGGTGGGCTGGGATCATCCATGTCCCACCGGCTTCCTGCAAAGGGAATTTCAGTTTAAGGAAGAGACGCTCCTGGGATCAGGGCCTGGGGACCAAGTGTCATCTCCAGACTGAGGGTGCAGAGGGATGAGGGGCTGGGGAAGGTTTGGGCTCTGCCCCCGAGTGCTGGGAAAGCTTTCCTGCCCTGCTGAGCACAGCCAGACCCTGCGACTCCCATGGAGCTCCAAAGCCTCCTGTCACATCCTGGCTTTCTGTCTGGGGCTGTTCCTGTGCTCAGCACCACTGCAGCCCAACTCGTGATGCCCAGGCAGCCCAGACTCTTTCCAGGACCACCTGAGCCTACCCAGGGCGTGGTTTGGGGATGGGTTCACCGTGGTGGCTCAGTTTGGCCTGCCCAGAGGGCATCCCACAGGGACTTGGCTGTAACTGTCCTACGATCCCAGCCACTGGCACTGCGTGGCTGTGTCCCACCCTGTCCTCAGGGCTGTGCAGCTCCAGCTCCTCTCACACCTCTCTGCTTTCCTTCCCCAGCCCACAGCAACCCAGAGGAGCCGCAGCCAAGGCCCGGGACGAGGCAGGACCCAGCTAATTCCAGCAGTGGGAATGCTGTTGCAACCTCCAGCCATGAGGAGCCCATCCCGCCCCCGACCATGGCCGAGACCCTCCCAGGCACAGACACTGAGGCAGAGGAGAAGAACCCCAGCCCCACCAACTCCTTGCCATGGCCAGAAGCCCCCGAGGAGTGCCCAGCCCGTGGCCCCGAGGAGTGCCCAGTCCGTGCCCCTGAGGAGTGCCCAGCCCGTGCCCCTGAGGAGTGCCCAGCACGCCCCAACACCCTGGACTTCTCCAAGTCGCTGAAGAAGCTGGAGGAGGTGAAGCAGGCGGGGCAGAGGCGGAACAGCGACCAGGTGGTGGTGAAGGAGAACGGGGTGGAGGTCAGTCCCGCTGCTCTCCCGGTGCTCAGCGAGGAGAGGAAGGCCCTGGAGTCCGAGCTGGGCAAGTGCATCGAGGAATTCCGGAAGATCAAGATCCCTGTTGCCTTCCCCAACAAGAAGAGGCAGTGGCAGAGCGAGCTGCTGAAGAAGTACCAGCTCTGAGGGCCCAGGGGAGGATGTCCTCTGCTGTGCTGAGTGTCTCCACCGCTGTCCCTTGGAGAGCAGGTGGCAGAGGTTGTCCAAACGCTCCCAAAATGAGGAGTGTGGGTTGCTCACGGAGCCCATCCAGACGTGGAAAGGGTCACAGGCCTGTACCCACCGTGGGAGGGATGCACCACATCCCCAGGGGCATAGGCAGAGCTGGAGGGGTGGAGGAAAAAAGAAGGAGATCCAGGGCCAGAGCTGCCATCCAGCGGGAGTTCCCACATTTCTGAGAGTGAATTTTCCTGGCGTTTCAAACAATAAAATCTAGTCGGTGTCCAAAATGAATTCCAGTCTCCTCATGGCTTTGGCGCAGATGGTTTTGAACTCGGCTCTTCCAAACTGTACCAGTGGTTTAGACATCCAGTCTCCCTCCATTGCTTGGCCCCTTGGGAGTGGAGGGGGAGACCAGATCCACATTCTTCTTCCTTTTATATGCAGCCAGGCCAGGGAAGTGTTTACAGGAACTGTGGAGAGCCAGAGCAGTGGGAGATAAGAGCAGGGCAGAGCTGGCAGCCAGCAAAAGGCTCTGGAAAGGGGGAGGAACCACATCATCCCCTGCCCAGGACCTTCAATTCCCAGGACACAGGCAGCCAGGGAGCTTATCAGAGCAGGATGTCATGGGAGGGGGATGAGCCAGAGGCCTCCCATCTGGAGCCTGTCCATGGCTGCACCGGGGGCACTTCAGTAGGAAGAGCTGCAGAAGACATTGCTGGTGCCAAAAGCAGCTGGCAAACAGCCCCACAGCTGACCTGGCAACTGCAGGAGCCCTGGCTCAGCCTGTTTCCCTCAAGGCTTGTGTCGTGGGGATCAGGGGGTCACAGCTTCTCCCACTCAAGGACACGCTCCAGCCTCGAGCAGCCTCCAAGGGGCACTTCTGCAGGGGCAGGATGGTTTCTGGGGGAAGGACCAGGAGGTTTGTTCCTGGCAGAAGGCCTTGGAGGTCCTCCTGAATCCCTTCTGGAGAGCTCCTTGGTGGCACCCACTGTGCCTGAGAGGACTGCTCTGGTGGCAAACAATAAAGCTCAAAAGAACTCACTGTCTGAGTTCTGCACTCAAAAGGCAAATGAACAACTCAAACTGGGCATTGGCCAACATTGCACTTGGACAGGAGTTGTGGAGTAGTTTGTCATCCTCCTTGGATGGTCCTCTGCTCTCCAGGAGCAGCAGGAACCCCTCCTCAGGCTGGAGGAGTTCAACCCCCACAGGTCCTGCCAGAGGTGCCTGAAATATTTATACCCATCACACCCAGGGCTCATTCCACATCACAGAGGGTTTCTACAGCCAGGAACAGCTGGCAAAGTGATTCATTCCTGTTTATCCTTCAACATTTGTCCTTCTTTGCTCAAAACAAGGCTCTGTTCAGTTTGAGTCAGGGAATTTATTGTCATTTATCTTCATGTCCCAGGAAATTCATATTTTTTCAGTGCTGTCCTGAAAGTCAATAGGACACAATTTCCTCCCAGACTCTTTGATCCTTGACATCAGTGAGAGCAATTGCAGGTGTAGACGTGGCAGGGGCAGAGCCTGAGTCACCCTGAGCAGAGAGTTTGGAAATCAGGTCTTGTTTGTGCCTCTGACCCGCTGTGGGAAGCTGGACACATCAGGTTTGGGCACTTTTCCTCCTTGCCAGAGATTTCCCTGAAGGTGTGGGAGCAGGGCCTGGCTGCTGCAAGGACTTCTTGCCATGAACTTGGTCTTGGTGCTGGCCCAGGAGAGTCAGAAGTCACCAGGACACGAGAGAATAAACACCCTCAGCTTCTCCCCTCGATTTATTTTCCACAAATACCTCGGCTTTTCTTGAGCAGCAGGAAGCCATTAATTACCCAGTGACAGTGTTCCACAAGCATCCCTTAATTGAATGCCATTATCCCTTAATTAATTAAACACCAATTAATTACCAGGAACATGCAGCAAATGCCATCAGCTACTTGAGACAGAATAATTTAAAACCTGGAGAGCGCTGGCCCAAATAATAATGACCAGGGATTGTCCAGCAAAGAAGGCAATGAAGAGCCCAGTGGCATTTCCCTCCAGGCAGGTTGGGATGTGCTTGTGGGGAAAAAACAAACAACCTTCCCAACCCACATCCCTCCAGGAAAGTTTTACTTTCCAAGCATGGCCTCAACTGGTTTCCTCTGGCACTTCCCATGGATTCTGAAATGTCCCAGTAGCTCAAGGCTCTTTCCAGAGGTGCTGAGCCTGAGGAACTGAGATATTTCAGGGGCACAAGGTGAAACGAGGGGTTGCCTCCCTTTGCTGGGTGGTGTTTGTACTCGGTGGGCTTTTCACCCACAGGAAAATGCACAATTTGGACTTTCCTTCCCGATCCGAGAGAGTTTTATTCCCATGGAGGGGAATTCTCAATGGTGACATGTTTCTGCTCAGGGAACAGCCCTTCCCCAAAGCACCCCCTGAGCAGGGGGACACAGGGACAGGGGGTGAGATGTGGGATTTGCCACCACCAGGGTGAAGCCTCCAGGGTTCTGCTCCTTGTCCCAAACCACACAGGGTGGGAGCAGATCCGAACATCCAGCTGTGCCTCCCAATTTGCAGGGCAAGACCCCCCAACCACCACGGTCTGGGTCCTCTGCTCCCTTCAGGAATGCTGATTTTCTGAGCCCTGGGCAAAGAAACCCCATTTTTGCTTCTTTTTTTGGACATTTAGGGGCAAAACCTCCCCACAAACAGGGCGAATTTGCAGCCCCTCAGCTCACGGCAGCAACGGGACAAAGCCAGGAGAGGCCTCTGAGCTCTCAGAGCTTGGGAAGGCAGCAAAGTCAGGCACATTCCAACTTTTCCAGACATCCTGGGAAGCGGGCTGCTCCTGCTCAGCCATGCAAGAGTTAAATCGTGCCGCGGCTCTGGCTCCCCTGCCAGCCAAGCACAGATAATAGCCTTTCTCAGACGAGGCTTAATGGCCGTGAGGGAGGGTTGTAAATGGATTATATTTTTATTTTAAACCGGCAGGAAAGCCAGGAGCTCATCCAGAGAGGAGAAACAAAGGCACATGCACGGGTGGAAAAGGCAGAAAATGGAACAACTGGGCTTCCAGAACCACTTCCCTGTATAAATATCTCTGTTTCTAAAGGTTGGAGGTTCTTCATCTGAACCAAATTCCTGTGTTCTTATCTTGCCTGGAGATCCTCGTTGTGGGGCTGCTTGGGAGCTCACTCTGCCTTTCCTCAGGAAGCTCCTGCTGCCAGCAGGAAAATCAACCCATTTAAAGAAAAAGTTGGGGGTGGGACTCAGGGATTTTATCCCCCTCACATTCCCCCTCAAGGAGGCTTTTCCCTGGCAGACCTGGGCTTTTCCCTGCCCCACCCAAGGCAGCAGGGAAGGGGCTTGGGGTGACAAAGAGAGTCACAATGAAGAATTAGGGTTGTTCAGGTTCTCCTCTGCTCTGGAGCCAGGCTGGGAGAGCTGGGAGGAGTCACCTGGAGAAGAGAAGGCTCCAGGGAGAGCTGAGAGCCCCTTGCAGGGCCTAAAGGGGCTCCAGGAGAGCTGGAGAGGGATTTGGGACAAGGGATGGAGGGACAGGACAAGGGGGAATGGCTTCCCACTGCCAGATGGGATATTGGGAAGGAATTCCTCCCTGTGAGGGTGGGGAGGGGCTGGGATGGATTTCCCAGAGGAGCTGTGGTTTCCCCATCCCTGGAATTGTCCAAGGCCAGGCTGGAGCAACCTGGGCTAGTGGAAGGTGTCCCTGCCCATGGTGGGGGGTGGAATGAGATGAGCTTTAAGGTCCTTTCCAACCTAAACCATGATTCCATGATTCCACGATCTTCCAGCTCTGCTCAGCACCTCCATCTGGAGGATCCCTGAGGTCCCTCCCCACCCAAACCATTCCATGATTCCGTGCTGCTCTCCTTCTCCGTGATGCCACCCAAGCCACAACCCCTGCAGGGCTGTTTGAGGAGGGACTGACTGAAATGTTTAGCCCCCCCAAAACTCAAAACTACTTTTTTTAATTTCAAAAAAGAGTATTGGATCAAAACAGTCCATTGTGCAGCCAGCAAGGAGGAAAACCTGCTCTGGTTTAACACATCCAGTGATTTAATTGATCCAACGATCCCGACGTTCTCCCAGAGGGATTCTGCAGCCTGAGTGATGTCAAATAAACTCCTTTTTTCCCCCCTCTTCTGCAATTAATATGATTTATGTCTGTTTTTTTCCAAATACTGGGAGATTAAGATCAGGATCAATGAACTCTCTGGAAAGTATAAATCAGAGAAGAATCTTGGATTAAAAGGCAAATCCCAGCTGGGACTCACTGGTGGCTGACAGGGCAGGCAGAGGATGCTGAGGTGGGGATGGAGGGGCAGGAGAGCTCGGTGGGGACCCTGGGCTTGGCCAAATTGGAGGTGGGAGGGGAACAGAAGTTACTTTCCCTTCCCACACCTGTAGTTCCCTAACTTTTTGACCCCACCTGACAGCAGGAATGGGATCCCATTCAGGGGCAGACTTCAGGAATGATGGATGGGCCTCATAAGCAGAGAGGAAAGAGAGATATTGTCTTCTGCATAAAAGGGACTAAATCTCTTAGTAACTATTTTATTAACACCCAGGAAACCCACTGGGATTTTGCCTGCATAAGGAAAACTTATTATGGGCTGTATAACAAACCCCCATCAGTTCCAGGCACTGCAGGGAAATTAAGCTGTTTGTTCAGTGCCTTTTCCATGGCTTTTTATTAGGGATAAACAGCTTGGATCTCCCAGGAGTCGCCTCACCAGGCCAAGGCCAATGCTTTTATCTCTTTCTGTTGGGGGTTTGCTTATTATTCCATCTCTAATTCCTGCTCTCCTCTCTCCCCATTTCCCCACAGACCCGGTGCAACGTGGAGGCGCTGCTGGTGCTCAGCCTTGGAGCCTCATCCCGAAGGATCCCAGGAGGATATTCCTTGTGCCAGATCCTCATGAGTTTCCTTCCTAACCTCTGCAGGAAAATCACCTGCAGGACAAAGTGAGCAGGGCCACGAACACGGTGGTGGGCACATGGTGGGTGGTGGGCACGTCACCGAGGGCCGGCAGAGATCCCAGCTCCTGGCTGGATCCATTATTATCCTGGCTAATGCTGTGTAATTCCACAGCAATTATATGTCATCCACAGGAAAAAAAAAGAAAAAAAAAAGGCAAATTAAGATGAGGAGATGCAGTGGGACCCACCAGGCATTTAAGATGCAGGAGCAGCCGCACGCCGGGGCTGCGGCGTAATTAAATAACGCTCGCTCAGGAGATGAGAAAGCATTTATTGAGCAAGTCGGGAAAACTTGCCAAGAAGTTTTCAGCAGAAGGATTTTCCACCAGAGAAGGGGAGGAAGGCGCAAAAAAAAATTCAGACATCTCTCAGGAATCCTCTGGGAGAGACGAAAACCGAAGCAGGGCTTGTCACACCCCCAGTCTGGAGCGCCGGGGCCAACATGGAAAATCAAAGCAGTTTGGTTGGACCTCATTGTTTTATTTCATTTACTTGAAGTTTTCTGTCGCAGAGAAACGTGGAGTTTAATATTTGTTGGCTGGGTAGTAACGTCTATATGTTAGTATGGGAGCTGGAGAGGGACTTTGGACAAGGGATGGAGGGACAGCACAAGGGGGAACAGCTCCAAACTGCCAGAGGGCAGGGATAGGTGGGATATTGGGGAGGAATTCTGGGCTGGGGGGGGGAAGGCCCTGGCACAGGTTGGGCAGAGAAGCTGTGGCTACCCCATCCCTGGAAGTCTCCAAGGCCGGGCTCTGAGCAACCTGGGCTGGTGGGAGGTGTCCCTGCCCATGGCAGGGGGTGGCACTGGATGGGCTTTAAGGTCCCCTGCCCTCCTGGCTGTGTGACCCATCTTGGCTCCTCTTCCTGAGGGGACCAGCCCTGCTTTGGCTGCTCCATGAGGACTGGGATCAAGTGGGTGGTTCCAAACCTCCAAGAGCTGCAAACCTGAGTCCTTCACTGGGAGCATCACCAAGAGTTTATTTTTTTTTCTTGGAAGTTCTTCATGTCTTTTATAAAGAAAAAAGCATTTTCATCACTGCAATTAGGGGTTTTTTTTGTCCAGCTGAAGTAGGAAAAATAATGCAGCCAGCCATACTTCCTGCTTTCTCATTAATCAAATCATTCTTGGATGGTGTGATTCTCTGATTCTCTGATACAGATTAATGCAATGTTAACATGCTCAGTGACATATAACTCAGCTGGTTTGCAGCTTTTACCATGGTTTTGGAGTTTATCATAGAATCATGGAGTGGTTTGGGTTGGAAGGGACCTTGAAGAGTCTGCTCATCAGCTCAGTGGGGAGGTGGTCATCCCTCCAACCTTTCTCCTGGGGAGGAGCATTCCCAAATCCCAGCCCAGAGCTCTCAGTCCCTCTTTTTCCAGACATCAGCAGCTGCCCTGGACATGACCCACCCCAGAACCTTCTCATGGCCAGAAGCTGTGCTGAAAAGGGTGTCCTGGGCACCACAGTTCGGCCCTTGCAGGAAACCCTCCTGTGCCAAGGGCACATTTGGACTCCAACACCTCTGGATTTTCCAGGCAGGGGATTACTGGAGTCAAGTGGATTTGGGGCCTTATCTCCCCTGCACGTTCCCTGCCTTGGCACTTCATGTCCTGAATTTTCAAACACTGTTCTCTGAAAGTGCTACCAAGGAAGAGAGGCAGAAAGAAAAGAGTCTGAGATGTTTGGATTGACCATCCATCTGATGAGCCAGGAGAACATCTGCTCACCCCAGAATCATGGAATTGTTTAGGTTGGAAAAGCCCTCGAAGATTATCAAGTCCAACCGTTCCCCCAGCACTGCCAAGGCCACCATGTCCCCAAGTGCCACATCCACACAGCTCTGGAGGACTTCCAGGGCTCTGTGCATCCTGCTGTGAGCTGGTGGTGGCCCTTGATCCTCTGAAGCAGCAGCTGGACCACTGGAGACATGAGCAGGGCCACCAAACCAGCTCTGCTGGCCACCAGCAGCTCGGATTCAGGGCATGGTTTATGGATTCATCTCCCCCCAGACAGCCAGGGTGCAACTGTTCCAAAAGGAAGTTAAGTAGGTGATGGCAAAAGCTCTCCAGGATTCCAGCCTGAGATGGTTATGGTGATCTGGAACATCTCTCCCACATCTGCCTGCTGGTCCTTGTGCCAGATCTCCAGCCAGGACAGGATGTGCTGGGAAGGAAGCAGGTCACAAACCACACGTGGAGCAATGTCTCGTTTGCCAAACCCAAAGTGATTGTTCTTACAAGTAAATATTGGCCATGGCTTCACCTCAACCAATATTTACTTTGTGGATCACTGGAAGTGAAGGAAGTGTCGTTCACCTGCTGTTTCCACTGATACTTCCTTCTTTTTATTCTGGAGAAAAGCTCCTGATTCCAGGGAGTGGCGAGTTCACAGAGCTTCAAAGGCTTTCCTGGAATGCCTTAAAGGGACACTGTAAAATACCAATAATATTATCTTGAACTCTTGACAAATGAACATTTCACTTGAAGCTTCATGACCTGAATGTGTTGCCTCAAGCCCAGTGTTTGCTGGAGAGTGAGGGACAATGTTGGTTCCCAGAGATGAAGGAATTGCAAAGATTCCTGGAGGGATCCCCCTGAGAATTCAAATCTACACAGAGTGATTGCTTTCAGTCCTTTTAACTGATACTGGACTTTATTGCTATTTATTTATTAAGAATAATCTTGTTAGTTCCTCTGATTTCTGTTTTCACTCACTTGGGCACAAGCCTGGGGTTGCTCCTTTTGCTTTGGTCTCCAGCTGTGCACAGATGTTAAAGGGAGGAGATCCCATAAATCAACTCAGGCCTCAGGGACAACCTCCCAAGGTGGCAGCTCATCCCATCATCCAGAGAAACTAAAAAGCAGGGAAAAGTGATAAAGAACTGTCTGCTTGGCAGGAAAACTGAGACCAGGAGTCAAACAGCTCCTGAAAGAAACCCACCCTGAAACCACTGGACTCAAAGATGGGGAGAAAGATGGAATTTCAGTCTCCTGGGAAATGACAGTAACTTTATTGGGATTTTTTTTTTGAGATAAGAGAGGAAATCTCACAACGTTTTGCCGAACAAACACGGAATGTCTTTGGGAAGTGCTGAAAGAGAGAATCTCTGAGCTCCAGTCCTGAACAAAGACTGTGCTCAGAGAAACCCTGAGTGTGCCAGGGAGAGGTTTGGAGCCAAGAGCCTGGATCTGTGTTTGGCTTCCCTGGCAGGGAGATGGGATGGCAAAGGGACTGAGCAGATGGTGGAAGCAGGAATAAAAGAGGAGCCCCATGGAGAATCCTTTGGGCGGGAGGGAAGAAGACACAGAGGGGATTTTTAGGAGGAGAAAGGTTGGGGTTTTTTTCTGCAGGAGCGACCCAGACAGAGAAAAAACTACTCAGGGTGGGGACAAACCTCAGGAGGATGGATGGGGATGATCTTGGAACTGCATATTCCCGCCTTTGGCAAACAGGAACGTGGGGGAGCAGAGCTGGGCAGGGGGGATACCTGGAGAGGAGGCATCTCTGCTGGGGGGTAGCAGTGGGGCAGCCTGGTCCATCCCATCACCCAGGGCACAAGAATTTGGGCTCAAACAGCCAAAGGTCTCACCACCAAGAGGACTTGGGCAAAGCCACAGCATGGGAAGGACACAAAGCACTGCCAGGCCTGGAAACTTTCTCAGGTGAGATCTAATTCCTCCCACTAAACTCTCCTTATCACCTCAGTCCACAGGTGCTCCTGCAGAGCAGACAAACATCAGCCACATCCATCTTCCCAAACCTCCTGTGGGAAATCACTCCCTGGAAATACTCCAGGGCTCTCCTGAGTGTTGGAAACTGCTCTGGTTTCTGATGCTGAGGACAGTGGGAGGATCTGCAGGAGACACTGGGGAATGTTGGGGCTCCAACAGACAGGACCCACTTCCCCAAAGGGGAGAGATGAAATGGTCATGGAATCATGGAATGCTTCGGGTTGGAAGGGACCTTAAAGCCCATCCAGTCCCATCCCCTGCCACAGGCAGGGGCACCTTCCACTATCCTAGATTGTTCCAAGCTGGCTTTGGACATTTCCATGGATGGGGCAGCCACAGCTTCTCTGGACAAGCGGTGCCAGGGTCTCACCACCCTCACAGCCAACAATTCCAACCCAATATCCCATCTATCCCTGCCCTCTGGCAGTGGGAAACCATTCCCCCTTGTCCTGTCCCTCCATCCCTTGTCCCCAGTCCCTCTCCAGCTCTCCTGGAGCCCCTTTAGGCCCTGCAAGGGGCTCTCAGGTCTCCTGTGCAGACAGGAGGAGAGACTTGGGATTGTCCAGCCTGGGAAAGAGGAGGCTCTGGAGACACAAGGGATGTCCCTGGACCTCCCTCTTCCCATGCATTTTCTCCAAGGAACAAAGCCATCAACAGCAGGGCAAAACCACCCCAGTGGCTGCTGCTTCGCAGTCCTTGTTCCTAAATATTGTATAAGCAGGAGAGAGGCTTTCCCAGCACATTTCTCCTGTCAGCTGAATCCAGCCACTCCCAGAGATACAAACAGCAGCAGGGTGCTCCTGCCCTGCTTCCCACCCAGCAGGGATGGGGGCTGATCCCAGGGACAGAGGGGCAATAAACCCACCCCGAGTCCTTTGGCTGCTGGTTCCCAAACTTGTGCTTTCCCCTGGTCCGAGCAGCAGCTGAGGTTGGAACATCCCCCTCCCCCAGAGGCCCAGCAAGAGGCTCCAGGGTTTCTCTGAGCACAGTCTTTGTTCAGGACTGGAGCTCAGAGATTCTCTCTTTCAACATTTCCCAAAGACATTCCGTGTTTGTTCGGCAAAACGTTGTGAGATTTCCTCTCTTATCTCAAAAAAAAAAACAAAAAAACCAAAAACAAAAAACCCCCCAATAAAATTATTGTCATTTCCCAGGAGTCTGAAATTCCATCTTTCTCCCCATCTTTGAGTCCAGTGGTTTCAGGGCGGGTTTCTTTCAGGAGCTGTTTGACTCCTGGTCTGTTTTCCTGCCACTTTTGTGCCACACCAGCAGGACCAGCTCCTGCCTCTGCCCACGATGTTGCTGCTGTGCCCTGAGCCAGAGAGGTGAGAATTTAAATGATGTTTCTTGGAAAAATCCATTTCTGTCCAGAACAGGCGATTATTGCCAAATAACAGCAAGAGCTCAGCACTCTGAGGCAAACAACATCTTGGAAAATCAAGCACTGACCATGCTCTGAAAGAGCTCCAGCCAGGAATGACCAGATCTCCTTGGACTGGCCCCAGGTCAGGCTCCAGACACCCCATGGCAAAGGGATGCAGTGAGAGGTGCAAGGCTGAAATTTGGGTACAAATCACCTACTTGGGGCATTGCAGCATGAGCAGAAGGACCAGAGGCACAGCTGGGATGGCTCTTCAGGCCTCCTGGAAGAGAGATGGAGGGAGGAAGGGAAGGAGGGAGGCAGGGAGGGAGGTTGTTCCCTCCTGCTGTTCCGTGTTAAGCCGCCACCTCCGATTTCACGCTTGTGAAAGCGTGAGACAAACAGCTCTCGGCAGCAGCCGAGGGCAGGAAAACACACCCTGTGCTGCTGTGAGGGGCAGCCTCTGCTCCGTGGTGGCACCAGAGGGCAGGAGGGCACAGGGGCATCCCTTCCCCTCTGCTCCAGCTCAGTCCAGAAAGGTCCAAGTGCCAAAGGATGGGGAGAGGATCAGTGTGTGAACCCCTGTGCCACCCCCGGGGAGGAGCTCTGAGCAATGAGTAACGTGTAGGAACAGCCTGTAAACTCTGCTTTTTATTAACAAACATTAGTTAATGCTGGAGTGTTGATATGATCCCACATCCTGCAGGGGTCTGTACCTGCTTCCCAGCCCTGACAGACACGCCAGAGGCAGAATTCCCATTCCAGGCAGCAGGATGAGGGGTTGGGTTCTGCTCAGGAATAAGTTGGCCATGCCCAGCCTGCACCAGGAACCTCTTGTTCCAGCCCCTGCCTCCACAGGTCACAGAATCCCAGAATCACTAAGGTTGGAAGAGCCCTCCAGGACCATCCAGTCCCCCCTGTGCCCCATCCCCACCTTGTCCCCCAGCCCAGAGCTCTGAGTGCCACATCCAGTCCTTCCTTGGGCACCTCCCTGGGCAGCCCCTTCCAGTGCCTGACAGCCCTTTCCAGGAAGAAATTCCTCCTCATGTCCAACCTGAGCCGTTTTCTCACTTTTGCCACTTTTCCCTCAACAATTCTCCCAAAAACGCCATTTTATCCCTCAAAAATGTCCCCAAAAATGTCCCCCATTTCTCCCCAGTTTCGCTCCAGGACCCATTTTAAGCCACTTTTTCCTCAAAAATGTCCCCATTTCCCCCAGTTTCCCTCCAGGACACCAGCCATCACTACTCTCTCATTAACTTCCCATCTCCATCCTGGTGTTCCCTCCTTTTCCAGATGCTCCCCCATCATTGGGACTGGGGTGGGAGCAGCAGTTTGCAGCCACTCCCCAAGGAAACCTATTTTGGGATGTTATAAACACTGTTGGTTTTCAGTCATGGGATAAAATGCTTTGATTTCTGGGCCTCTTTTTGTTGCAGAAAAGGCTT
The DNA here is from genome assembly GCF_036250125.1 of Pseudopipra pipra. NCBI lineage: Eukaryota > Metazoa > Chordata > Aves > Passeriformes > Pipridae > Pseudopipra > Pseudopipra pipra. The sequence continues at coordinate 19,849,729 of NC_087561.1, read as the reverse complement.
TGGGTTCGGATTTTTGGGGGGTTTTCTTAACCCCACCGTGCTGGGGCCTCTCACAGAGGAGTGGGTTGGGATCTCCTGGACCACATGGACTCTCATTCTCACAGGAAGGATATTTTTAGGAACAGATAACAGCATTTCATGCAATTCCCTGCTCTGCCCTCCCATTGCTGAGCCAGAGGAGGAACCAAAGACTGCAGAGCCCTCACCGGGTCCCCTGAGCTCCCTTCAACTAGGACATATCAACCACTTAATGAATATAGATAGATTTCCATGAAAAATGCATGATGAATGTGCATCTCCTCTCAGGAAGGGAAATGTGCATCTCTTCCAAGCCTGGGAATGCACCAGGACGTCGAGGGAGGGACCTGAAGTTCACCTGAATGACCTTGTGCACATGGAGAAATTATTCTGTTCCTGCAGCCAAGGCCTTGAGAGCCCCTTGCTGCACCTGAATGACCATCCCAGAGCAGTTTGGGTTGGAAGGGACCTTAAGATCATCCAGTTCCAACCCCCTGCCATGGGCAGGGACACCTCCCACCAGCCCAGGTTGCTCCAAGCCCCGTCCAACCTGGCTTTGGGCACTTCCAGGGATCCAGGGGCAGCCACAGCTTCTCTGGGCAACCTGTGCCAGGGCCTCACCACCCTCCCAGCCAAGAATTCCTCCCCAATATCCCATCTCTCCCTGCCCTCTGGCAGTGGGAAGCCATTCCCTGTGTCCTGTCCCTCCATCCCTTGTCCCCAGTCCCTCTCCAGCTCTTCTGGAGCCCCTTTAGGCCCTGCAAGGGGCTCTCAGCTCTCCCTGGAGCCTTCTCTTCCCGGGATGGGGCAGCCACAGCTTCTCTGGGCATCCTGTGCACTGGAGTTGCTGGAGGAGCAGCTCTCCCATGGCCACACATCCAGGGAGGTTGTTCCAGCCCAGGGGGAGATGGTTTTGGCTGCTGGAGGGACACAGTGGTGGGATGAGCTGGGAGGTGTCACTGAGTGCCCTCAGCTCACCCAGCACACTGAAATGACTTCTCCTTTCGCTGAAATGACTTCTCCTTCCTTCCAAAGACTCCACTCATGCATAAAACAAGAAGCTTGGCCAAGATGTTTTTATGCTTATGAGATTCTCGGGAGGGAGGACAGGGAAGCTGGGGTTGGGATGAGGGATGAAGGACACAACCCAGGCTGGCAGCAGAGGTGGGAGAGTGCTGACAAGCCACAGCTCTGCAAGATGGGTCTCTGCCAGGGGGTAGAGCAGCAGGGAAAAACATCCAGGAGTTTTTCTTGGAGGGTCATCCCATAGCTTGTGTTTGTCCACTGGTGCTTCACTTGGGTTTAATTTTCTTCTCACTCAGAGAATTGTCTCCCCTCACCCTCAACTGCCCTGCCCAGGCTGTTGTGCCCGAGAAAGCTGAGGGAAAGGGGTAAAAACCAGCACTGAAGTCTTGGAAATGTAATGGAAAATGACTGGAAATGGGTGTGCTTTTGTAGTCACGCAATGCAGACACCACCACGGATGGAGACAGCAGTGCTGGCTTGGAAAACTGCAGCTGAGCCTCAGAGGGGTTAAAAACACACTCCAGGAAACTCTGCTCCCTTCCTTCTTCCTGGCAGAAGGTTGGGATCCCCTTCTCCTCCCACCTGCCTTGGGCTCAGGTGTCTGTGTCCTCCTTTGTACCCCTTTGCTGCTCGTTCAGGGTTTTACATCCCCCTTCGACACTTCCCCCCCCCCGGATCTCCAAAAGTTGAGAAATCCATTCAACCAGCAAGGAGTTCCTTTATTTACTTATTTATTTTTATCCCTGCAAAACTCCCTGTCTTGACCTGGGGATCAAGATCTCCATCTTGTGGGGTCTTGATCTCCATCATGTCATTTTGGGCTTCCTGAAAAATGAAATAATGAAGCGAGAAATCCCCCTGAGGAGACACAAAGCCACCACCACTCCACCCTCCAGTGCCAACCCAAGCTTGTGGGGGTCACGCTAAGATGATGAACATCTCTCAGGGCTTCCCAGGAACTGGGATAACTCCCCATGTTATTCTGGTCGAGGAAGCTGTCAGACACCTGGAATAATGTGTGTTTGGGTGTGTGCAGGGTGGGATACCCCTTGCAAGCCTTTCCTGCCTGCAGATGCCTCCGAGACCACTCTGTGCTTTAGTCCAGCCCTGAGAGCAGCTCCCTCTTCCTCTGGTTTTCCAAGAGAATGGAGACTGTTAATGTGGAAACCTGCTGCTCTTGTCAAGTCCCTAGTGATTAGTGTTCCCAGATTAATAGATACAGCTCCACTTAACAGCAGATCAATAGTTTTCACTCCCTCCTTTGGTGCCACTGCCTGGGGCCGAGGCATGAAGTGATCCCTCCTGGAGATGTATTGCACAAGGTGCAGTTCTGGATGGAAATGAGCTTCCCTGGGAGAGCAAATGTTGGGATAATAGCTCATGCCTTTGACTGGGCCTTTATGGATGGTGACTGCCTGGTCAGGGGGATGTATTACTTCGGGGCTGTGAATAATTCCTGACCTCATTTGGCAGCTGATGGCACTAGAAAAGTTTCTTTCTGGGGTGTTGGTGAATAAAGGAACGTGTGTCACTTGGTGTTTGCAAACCCAGGCAGCTTAATCATCCTGCCAGAGAGAAACCTGGGGAATGCCAGGGGCAGTCAGGGATGTTCTGCTGTTCTCCAGCCCCTCACATCCATTTCAGATTGAGATTTGTCTCCCTGAGCCCCACTTTGCCCAGACACCCTGAGCTGCCTGGAGAGCAACTGGGAGCACAGGAGGCTTTTGGCTTTTCCTGCAGGCTGGTGACAAACCCTTGGGCCTTGTGACATCCTGCACATCTCAAATTCAGTGATTAAACACTTATTGCATCAGCACATCTGGGCAGCAAAGAGGGTTCTTGTGTTGCTGGTCCTCTCCAGGCAGGAAAAACTCCAGCTGGCGGATAATGGGCTCCCTGCTGATGCACCAGCACCAGGGCAGAGCACAGACACTTATTTTCCAAGCAGGAGATGCTCATCCTGTGACAGAGCCCTCTTGTCTAATGACACTAAATGATTGATGTGGTGGATGCAATCATCTGCTTCGTTGGACATCACAGAGCCGTGGTGACACACCAGAAAACCCATCATGGGGCTGCTCCACCCTCCCCGTGTCCCCCACGCCACACGGCTCTTGTCTTGAACACACAGCAGCCCATCCATAAAACAGCAGCTCATCCAAAATGCATCTTGATTCAGTATCAAGATAAAACAGCAGCTCATCCAAAATGCATCTTGACTCAGTATCAAGAGGGTCCCCGACTGACTAAGCTTTATTTTATCTTTCAAGATGTTTTCCCTTCCTCTGCTCTTCCCTTTGTCGGTGGCAACATCTCCCTGGGAAGAGATTGTGCTCCAAGCAGCCCCAAAATGATGGGTTTGTGTGTGGGGACTGTTCCCTGTGCAGGGACAGGAGGGGTTTGTGTGTGGGGACTGTTCCCTGTGCAGGGACAGGAGGGGTTTATGTGTGGGGACTGTTCCCTGTGCAGGGACAGGAGGGGTTTGTGTGTGAGGACTGTTCCCTGTGCAGGGACAGGAGGGGTTTGTGTGTGGGGACTGTTCCCCCGTGCAGAGAAATTCCACGAAACAATAAAACCTCCCTGCCCCAGGGAGCAAAAAAGCCCTAAAAAACCAATTTCTGCTATGCAAATGTTGACAGATTTTTTTTTTCCTCTGTCTGGCTGTGACGATTTTCTGGAAGGATGCAAACTTGGAGTAGGTTGTAGATGTTGAAGGGTGAAGGCTGAGTTTCTGTAGGAAATGGTTCTTACAGAATGTCCCCACAGAGGTGCTGATGCCCTTAGCTTGGCCTACCCTGGGGAGAGCAACAGGGTGTGATGGTACTTGACAATCATGGAATCATGGAATGGCTTGGGTTGGAAATGGCCTTAAAGCCCATCCACTTCCACCTCCTGCCATGGGCAGGGAACCTCCCACTAGCCCAGGTTGCTCCAACCTGGCCTTGGACACTTCCAGGGATGGGGTAGCCACAGCTTCTCTGGGCACCCTGTGCCAGGGCCTCCCCACCCTTCCCAGTATCCCATCTAAACCTACTCTCTGCCAGTTTAAAACCATTGCCCCTTGTCCTGTCAGGCAAGGGACTGGTAATAGATGTCTTAGGACAATGTTGCAGCAGGGAAAGCTGATTTTAGACTTGTTTAAGCATCATTTGTCGGGGAAGAGGCAGGAGTTTTGTAAAACTATGGGGGCTGAGTCTCCTCAAACCTCCTCCTGTGGATGCTGCTGTGATGGGAGACTTTAAGGGATGAGTTTGCTGCTTTGAACACAAACACAGGAGCCGGGGGGCTCATGTGCAAGGTACACCCTCCTCCAGCAACACTCATTGCCAAGTGTTAAGAGAATTCCACAGGAAAAGAAAAAAAAAAAGAAAAGCAGAACTGGGAACAGTTTAGAGAACAAAATTCTGTGTTCCTGGAGAAATCTGAGCTTTCCCTGCTGCTCTGAGAAGCAAACAATATTTTGGGTGCAGCGTTCATCCTCCACTTGCTTCATCTCTCAAATGAAGCATCTTTTCCAAGCCAGAGGTAACAACAAAAGGAAAAAAAGAACTTTTGGGGGTGGTTTCCACAATGTTTTGAAGCAGTAGGAGAAAGGGCTGAGCTGGAAGTGCTTCCTAAGCCCTGCCAGGTCCAGCTGGGGAGGGTCCTGGTGAAGGGGGTCCCAGGAGCTGCTGGCTCCCCTGGGATGGGTGATATCTTTGCTGGCCCTCAGGGATGGGTGCCATCCCAAGGAATTTTACCCAAAAAAGGAAGGGAGGAGAGAGAGAAGTCAGTAACTGCAAACACCTCCAACACAAACCAGAGGGGAAAGCACTTGAAAGTGTTGGGACACCTTCTGCTGACATTTCAGTATTCCCATTTGATCTTGTCTCCTGATATTCAGGATTTCCTGCCTTCAGGGAAACATCATCTTACTTTAAAATGACATCTGCTCTTTTTTCACTTACTTCATTCCCACAAAGCACAGGACCCCAGGAACCCCCACAGGCCATGGAAAGAGCAGTGGGATAACACAGTTGTTTGTTCCTTCCGCTGTTTCCAAACAACACCAGCCCCTAAATTCTGTTTGCTGGGCCCAAAAACCTTCTCTCTTTTCTTGTGCCTTGGTTGAGGGATCAGTCTGCTGGGGCTGCCCACGGGGTGGACAGTGGTGGGAGAAGCTGGACCTCCTTCCCTCTGGAGTGGTCGCTTGCCCAGCTGAAGTGGCCCAGGTTGCCCAGAGAAGCTGTGTCTGTTCAACCCCTGGAAGTGTCCAAGGACAGACTGGACAGGGCTTGGAGCAATGTGGACTAGTGGGAGGTGTCCCTGCCCATGGCAGGGGGTGGGATGGGATGAGCTTTAAGGCCCTTTCCAACCCAAACCATTCCATGATTCTGTGGAAGGTGGTAGCAGGGAAAAACATTTTCAATCCTTGGAGGATGCCAAGGGTGCAGGACAGGGGGGAGCCTCTTCTCCTGCCTCAATTACACGACCCACAGAAAACTGGCTCCCTTCAGGACATGCTACATGGATGCTGGGGGGCCCTCAGACAACATTCCCACTCTTCCCAGCTCACCACGACTGCATCAAACTGGGAGAGGAGGGTTTCTTAAATCTGTGGATCTCGACCTCTCTGCTGGAATACTGCAACATCCAGGACATCTGCAGTGTTACACAGAGTTTTCCCAGATCTCCTGTTCTCTTTTGTGGCCAGATGTTCCCAGAGGTGCTGACCCCCTCCCTCACCCAGCCCACTGTGTGATGGGAGGAAAGCTGTTACTTTAGGGGAACAGAGGTGAGATCATGATAAGTTGAAGGAATATTGGCTGAGGGAAAGGTGAGATCAGGACAAATGAAAGAACATTGGCTGAGGGAAAGGCTTGCAATGTGCTCAAAGCCGTCAAAGACCTGGGAAAGGTGTGGTCACATGGCCTGGGGCTAACTGGGATTCCCGGGACTTATCACATCCACAAAAACCCCTCTGGGGTGGTGAGCTGTGATTAGAGCTCCCCTGTTTTGGGGCATCGGCAGGGATTTGCCAAGTGCTTTTGGACTGATAAATGCAAGAGCTTTTGCTTCGCTTTAAAGCAGATTCCCCCAGCTGCTCTGCCAGAGGTGGAAGCGCAGGGAGCAGGGAAGGGCACTGGGCACTCTGCCCTGTGCCAGGCAGATGGTGAGGGCGCAGCCCCGGGGGCATTTCCCAAAGATAAACTGAGGTTTTGGATGAGTAACAGCATCAGGCAGGGCCGAGAGGTACCGATATGCTCCGGGAGCAGAGCCGGGCTGGGCTCTGCATCATTCCCGGCCGCGCCGGGGGAGCCGTAAATGCCACTCCCGTGATCCGCAGTCCCTGATTTATGGACCTGCCTCCTTCCTTCCCGCCGACTTTCCTTTCTGCTCACGGCAGCAGAGCCCGGCAGGCAGGGTCTGGGTGCCTCTGCTCCCACCGGCTCCGCTCAGAAGCCTCCCCCCGGCTGGATCCCCCCACCCAGGATCCCCCCATCCCAGCGCACAGGGATTAAGCAGAGTCGCTCCAGCGGGAGCCAGAGCGACCCCTCTCTCCTCCCAGCCTCTGCAACGCTGGTACCCAAACACCCCTGCCCCATCCCGGCAAAGATAAGCCCTAATTAGTGCTCAGATCAAGGAATTTATCTATTACATTATTATATTATATTATTCTACTATTACTAATTTTATTCTATTTGTTTTATTAGATTTCTTATAATCTAAATTATTAATTATTTATGTGTTTATATTGTTCGTTTATTATTTCTCATACTTCTATTTCTCATATTTATATTTATTTATTACACTTATTTGTAATTATTATATTTATTGTATTTATATTTATTTATTACACATATTTATAATTATTATATTTATTATATTTATATTTATTTATTGTATTCATATTCATTGTATTTATATGTGTTTATTATATTCTTTTATTATTTTTATTTATTTATTTATTTATTTATTATACAAGTAGCATCCTAAAATGCACAGGCAACATCTCTGCAGCTCATTTCTGGACCGAAGCCCCGTTCTGATCGCTCTGCAACGCTCTGCTTTAGAGAGAAACCTTTCCCCGGCGCGTTTATTCAGTGAGGCTGAATGCGATGCGCTCCCGGGGCATTTAATTAGCCCGTGGTTAATTGCGCTCGTGGCGGGCTGGCCCCGCTCGGGAGCCCCGCCGGGGGGGTGGCACAGCCCGGCCCGCCTCGGGTGAGGAGCCGCAGTGCAGAGAAGGCAGAGCGACCGGGGGCTGGTGCAGAGGACTCTGCCCCTCGTTTCCTCCGGGCCAGAAAGCAGAGATGGGCTTTTTTTTTTTTTTTCTTGTTTTATGCTCAGTCTGCAAGTTACGTTTGATAAATCTCGGGGAAGTGCCAGTGGCTGTGATTGAATGGGAAGAGAGGGATGGTTTCCAGCTCCTGAGGGCACAGGATGGCTCTGCAGGAGCTGCACAAGTCCTGATGTGGAGCCAGAAGCCTCTGATGGGAGACTGTGGGATGGTTTGTGCTGGAAGGGACCTCAAAGCCCATCCAGTCCCACTCCCTGCCATGGGCAGGGACACCTTCCACCAGCCCAGGTTGCTCCAGCCTGGCCTTGGACACTTCCAGGGATCCAGGGGCAGCCACAGCTTCTCTGCCCAACCTGTACCAGTCCCTCCCCACCCTCCCAGCCCAGAATTCCTTCCCAATATCCCATCTGTCCCTGCCCTCTGGCAGTGGGAAGCCATTCCCCCTTGTCCTGTCCCTCCACCCCTTGTCCCCAGTCCCTCTCCAGCTCTCCTGGAGCCCCTTCAGGCCCTGCCAGGGGATCTCAGCTCTCCCTGGAGCCTTCTCTTGTCCAAGTGAACCCCCCCAGCTCTCCCAGCCTGGCTCCAGAGGAGAGGGGCTCCAGCCCTGGCAGCATCTCCTTGGCCTCTGGATTTGCTCCAGCAGCTCCATGTAATTTTTATATTGGATCACACACTGGTTTGGGTGGGAAGGGACCTTTAAAGCTCAGCTCATTTCGCCCCCTGCCATGGGCAGGGACACCTCCCACTATCCCAGGTTGCTCCAAGCCCTGTTCAACCTGGCCTTGGATGCTACCAGGGGTAGGGACACTTTGCCCACCTTTCCCTCTCCATGTGAACCAGCAGATCCTCCACACCAGCTGCTTTCTGAGGCATCAGCCCCTGGAGCAGCAGAGCTCCATGGAACAGGGCTGCCAAACCCAGGGGGGGCTGGGATTAGCAGGACAAGCCCAAGGAGGGGGAAGGCTATGACCCCAGAGCCCTCCTGCCCTCACAGCCGAGGGCAGCCAGGCTTGGGAAGGCAGAACAAGGGGTGGAGGGAGGGTGGAGATGATTTCCATCCCCCTGTGGAGTTGGCAGCCTGCAAGGAGCTGGCTGGGATCTGGGATGCTGGGGGTGGGGATGGCCTGTCATTTATTTATTTCTCGCTTTCTCCCTCCCCACAAATCTAAAAATAAATCAAGCCACACAAAGAGCAGGAGCAGATCAAGGCCAGCAGTGGCTCCCAGGCCCTCTGAGGAGCAGCAGGAGCGAGCAGCAGGTTGGGATGCAAAGGACTGGCATTTCACTTCCAGCTTCCCCTCACCCAGGATGCAAAGGTCACCTCATCTGCTGCCTCTTTGTCCTCCCAGCCCTGCTCTCCCTGCCTGCTGGGATGAAGGCTGGCAGGCAGGCTTTGATGTCTAAGCCTCCAGTGCCTCCTCTCTGTGATGGGAACCTCTCCAAGGAAAAGCTGGAAAGCTGCTCAGTGCCTGCCAAGGGCTCCCAGGCACCCCTTCCCACCCATCTCCTCAGGGAAACCCCCCCAAGATAAACTCAGCCCTGGGCTGTGGCTCGCTCCAGCAAGACTTGGGATGGATCTGGAGCCCAGGGAAAGGAGAAAGCGAGAATATTGTCTTTTCTCCTTGCATTTGGCACTATTCACTGAAAGCTGAAGTTCTTCTGGGACTTTTGAGGAGAACTGGCACTTTGGGGTTTGATGGGACAGCCCCTCCTGGCTGCTCCATCAGCCTGGCTCCTACAAGGCTTTGCAAAGTGTGCTGGCTCTGCTGTCCTTGCTCTTCCCTGGTCCAACAGGGGCCCAGGGATGAGATCTTTGAGCACTCCAGGCCGTGCTGTGACAAACTCCGGGAGGTGCCTCTTCCAGCAAGGTCAAGGAGAGGAGTGTTTGGGGCAGCAGGAGCCCTTGGAGATCAAAATCCTGGGGTTTAGGCCAAGAGCTGAGGCTGAACTGTTGGCAAGTGCCTTCTGCCAGTTCCCCCCGATAAAGGAAGGGTCTTGGTCCCTTTGAAGGAGGCCAAAGCCACCTCTACAAACAGCACAAGCCCATCAGAGGGTCCTTTGCTAAGTGTCCTCCTCCTGCCACATTCCTGTGACATTTAAACCCTGATTCTCTACGTACCCCAAATACACCATTAAGGGTTTGGATGGGATTGCAGTCACTTATGGGGCTCCTGGAAAATCCCTCTTCCCAGGAGGTGGTCTCAGGGCTGAGGTGGCGGGGCAGATGCTCCAGGAGCCTGGAGGTGGCTGCACAGCCACTGGTTCCCTATAAAAACTCCCTGGGATGCTGGAGATGCCACTGGAGAGGGGCCAGAGCCTATTTGCCAAACCAGATCAAGCCCCTCGAAGGAAACATGGGGGGTCAAACCCCTCATTCCCTTGGCAGAGGTGGTGGCAGGAGGCAAGTCAGTGGGTTTAGAAGTCATGTCCCTCCTGTCCCCACAACAGCCCCAAACGATGTCATCCCCATTTCCAGCAGTGGCTTTGGCTCTTACCCATCCAAGTCCAGGGACCTGAGGCACAGCCAGGAGCCCTTTGGGAAGAGGAAGCTCTTTGGAGAGAGGCTCCCCCTCGCCTGAACCCCAAGATTTCGGCCACTTTTCTTTGCAGCCTCCAGATCTTTGCTCCAGATTTTTAGAGCAAACTAAACTGGGACAAAGTGGGATGTTCTGCCTCGTGCTTCCCATTGGCAGCAGCACCAGGTTGGGATTGATGGTGGCAGCAGGAGCTCTCCCAGCGCTCCGGTGACATTCCCTCTGTGCCTGCTCACCGGGGGTCCTGCTCTCCTAAATAACTCCCCAGCAACACTCCCTGTCCTTCCCTGGCTCCGTGATTTGTTCTGGGTGTCAGCCCAGCACTCCCTGGGAGCCATTAAGATTAATCTAATAAATATAAATACGACCTTGACGGTTCCTCTGCCGGCAGAGGCTGCAAAGGAAAGCAAAAAATAAATGTATTTTACATTTCAGAAGCAGAGAGGACGTGCAGCACAGCTGCATTTGCAATCCCAGGTTTCAGTGGGGATTGAAATGGGTCAGCAGGGAGGGTCACCTGCCCTGCTGCAGCCTGGGGGGTCCTGTGCACCTCTCCTTGTGAGGGACCCCCCAAAGTCCCTGCAGGAGCAGCAGGGACAGGGTGCAAGGGGTGCAGGGACAATGGGAACACTGTGGGGACTGTCCATCCCCATTCCCTGGGGATGAGCTTCTCACCACTTAGATTGGAAAAGCCCTCAAAGGTCATCAATTCCAACATTCCCGACGCCACCACTGATCCCTGGCCCCAGGTGCCACATCCATAAAGCCCCCAGGCTCCTTCCAGCTCCCAGCAGCAGAATGGATCTGTTGCTCTGTCTGGGATGAGGGTGTTGGTAACTGCAGTTCCCCACCCAAAAAACCCCAAAACCCAAACACCTGAGGGGCTCCAGAGGGTTTAGTGCCTGTGGCTTCTCCTTGTGGGATCCCCGGGGCTCTGCAGCAGCTCCTCCAGCTGCTGGAGCTGCCTCTGGAGACACAACCACAGGTAAGGAGAGGCACCAGGGTGGTCTTGGGGATGGCTATCCAAAGGGTGGGATATTTTAGACCAGTCTGGGTGAGGTTTTATGGCAGTCAAGGAGAGCTTGAACCAGTCCCAGCCATGCCTGGGGAGGGCTCAGCGTGGTGTGGTGTGAGCTGAGCAGCCCCTCCCAGCCCCCCCAGGCTCAGGGCTGGAGCTTCTCTCCCCTCTGGCTGTGCTAATTAATATCACCAAGCAGGGACTGCACAGATATTAGCCCTTGATAGTGATTAATGGCTCTAATAGGATTCTGCCAGCCAGTCACTTTTGTTTGTCACCATGTCTTTCTGAGCCTGGCAAATCTAATAAAAACCCCAAAATAAAGAGCATATTGCTTTAATATTTCAGTGCTGTGTTGTTATTGAAAACCATTAGCTGAGGCTTCTTGACACTGTGAACTCATGCACTGGCAAAGCTCACCTCCCCAGGCTCATGGGATCAGGGGTTTCCATCCAGCCCAAATCCCAGTGATCCCGTTGATGTGAGCAGAGTTTGTCCCCCTGAGGTGGGAGGACCAAAGGGCACCTGTGAACCAAAGGCTACAAACACATCCTTCTCCAAAAGATTCTTCTTTAGAAACTTTAAAGGTTGGAGAACGGTTTGGGTTGGAAGGGACATTCAGGATTATCCAAGTTCCACCCCTGGGACACCTTCCACTGTCCCAGGTTGCTCCAAGCCCCGTCCAACCTGGCCTTGGACACTTCCAGGGATCCAGGGGCAGCCACAGCTTCTCTGCCCAACCTGTGCCAGGGCCTCCCCACCCTCACAGGGAAGAATTCCTTCCCAATATCCCATCTAACCCTCTGGCAGTGGGAAGCCATTCCCCCTTGTCCTGTCCCTCCATCCCTTGTCCCCAGTCCCTCTCCAGCTCTCCTGGAGCCCCTTTAGGCCCTGCAAGGGGCTCTCAGCTCTCCCTGGAGCCTTCTCTTCTCCAGGTGAACCCCCCCAGCTCTCCCAGCCTGGCTCCAGAGCAGAGGGGCTCCAGCCCTGGCAGCATCTCCGTGGCTTCTGGATTTGCTCCAGCAGCTCCATGTAATTTTTATGTTGGATCACACACTGGTTTGGGTGAGAAGGGACCTTTAAAGCTCAGCTCATTTCACCCCCTGCCATGGGCAGGGACACCTCCCACTATCCCAGGTTGCTCCAAGCCTCCCCACCCTCACTGTAAAAGAACTTCTTCCTCATATCTAATCTAAACCAACCCTCCTTCAGCTTAAACACAATTCCCCCCTGTCCTACCAAGGGGTCTTCACTTCCTGCCCAAAGCCCACATTAATCTGATTTGACTGTAATTGGGAACACTGATTGACCATCGAGCCCCAGGGGCACTCCCACAGGGCCTCCTGCTCTGCTGAGCTGCTCTGATTCCTCAGCTGGAGGCACTACCTGCTGCAAGGAAAATGGTTCCTTGGATGCACCTCCCCAGGCTGTGGATGGCTCCTGGCAGGAGCAGCTCCCTGCTAAACCCCCCAGAGATGGGCACAGAGCCTGCAGGGCAGCCTGACCTCCTGAACCCCTCCTGCTGCAGCCACTTGGGCAGTGGGAACTGGCTACTCTGTGCACAAAGCCCCCCTGGGCTGACCTGGGGGGTGGTCAGCCACCCACTCCTGCAGTGAAAGGCTGCTCAGATCCATGGGGACCCCTCAGAGCTGTGGACTGACCCCCACCTATTCCCCAGGGACTCCTTATTCCTGCTGCATTCCTGTTTTTTGCATGACTTAAAACCACACAGTCACAGAATCAAGCAGCTTGGAAAAGACCTCTGAGATCATCCAGTCCAACCCGTGACCCAACCCCACCTTGTCACCCAGCCCATGGCACTGAGGCCACATCCAGGCTGTCCTTAAACACCTCCCAGCCCTGTGGGAGGGAACCTCTCTGTGATGGTTTGGGTTGGGAGGGACCTTAAAGATCATCCAGTTCCACCCCCTGCCACGGGCAGGGACAACTTCCACCAGCCCAGGTTGCTCCAACCTGGCCTTGGACACTTCCAGGGATGGGGCAGCCACAGCTTCTCTGCCCAACCTGTGCCAGTCCCTCCCCACCCTCCCAGCCCAGAATTCCTCCCCAATATCCCATCTAACCCTGCCCTCTGACAGTGGACAGTGACTCCACCCCCTCCCTGGGCAGCCCATTCCAGTGGCTGATCCCTCTCTCTGCAAAGAACTTCTTCCTGATGTCCAACCTAAACCTCCCCTGGCACAGCTGAAGACTCTTGTCCATGGAATGGTCCGGGCTGGGAGGGACCTTTAAGCTCATCCAGTCCCAACCCCCTGCCATGGGCAGGGATGCCTCTCACTAGATCAGGTTGCTCAAAACCTCATCCAGCTTGGCCTTGAAGTTGTCCCTAAAAGCATCAGCTGGCCCCTCCTGAGCTTTCCAAGAGGAATGTGGCCACATCAGCTCCAAAACTGACCTTCCCAAACTCGGGAAAACTTTGCCCCCCCTCCAGCATTGCTGCAGAAGGGGTTAACAGAAAACAGCTGCTGGGCCATATTTCAAAGGTGTCCATGTCCCCCCCAAATGCCACCAGGCTCAGATGCTCTAATTGATTCCTTCCCCAGCCCCTGCTTTGTTCCTCGCTGACGAACATTATTAATTGCAGGCTGCCCTCCCCGGGGGTACAATCCAGCCAGGAGGGCTGTGCCCTTTGCTCCTGGCAGAGCTCATGAATCTTCCTAGAGGAGGAAAGGGAAAGCCCTGGAGGACCATGAGACTGAATGAGCTTCAGAGGAAAGTTCAGGTTGTTTTGCAGAACCTCCTGCAGCCTTGGTGTGACCTTAAAGCAGCAGGATTGGGCTGGGCTGGGAATTGCTGTAAAAGAGATGGAAAATGCACCTCCTGACGGAAGAGATGGGATCTGCCAAGAGCTCCCTGGAGTCTGCTGACCCTATATCCGTGCAGGGCTTTCCTGCCCAGCCCCACAGCCATGCACAGCTTAGCTTTGCCATGTCTGCACCGAGGGATGGCTTGGGAATGGCAGAGGATCAGGCACTGGAGTCACCCATGGGTGCCTCGTTACTCCTGTCTCATCCTCCTGTGCTGTGACCCCACTGGCTCAGAGCAGAGCAGAGAGTGCTGGACCCTCCACATGTCCAGGCTGACACATCAATGACCCCTCATTGTATCCAGGTGGGTTCTGAATCTGTTTGTGGGGTCATGGTGCTGGTGCAGGCTCTGTGAGATCTTTGGGAGCCCATCTCCAAGCACAACAGGCCTTCCTTTCTCTCCCAGCAAGTGTGAGAAAGCTCTGGAGAGATCAATCAGCTCTGAAAGGATTATCCCCAGGCTTAGTGTTCAATTAATGCCCCGGATCTAATGATGGGGCTATTTTTCAGCAAGGACACCCCCCCTGGGGAGTGGAGCAGTGGCTGCTCCAGCCTAATCCCGCTTCCTGAGGAGCCCCGTCACTGATCCTGATGGATAGTGTTAATTACAGCAGGGCCAGCCCAGGGGAAGGGTCCTCCCAGCACTGAGCAAGGACATAAATCCTTGCCAAAAAAACCTGGGAGGAGTTGCCCTCAACAGTGGCCACGTGTGGGCCTGGGCACGTTCCGGGGCGACGGCGATTTCGGGACGGTTGGGTCGTGGTCCTGCGGGAAAAACAGGGCCATTTGCTGGAATTTTCTGGAATAAATATAATTTCTGGAATTAACATCTGATAATGTAGTGGAAGAGGCCAGAAATTCAGCTTCTGCCCAGCAGCTGCTTGACACAGTTGTTAATGTGTAAAAGGTTGATCCATCCTCGCTGTAGTGAAGGATTTGGAGCAGCAGCGTCTCCCTTTGATGGAATCTCACATGGGCTTTTTCTCCTCGCTTTTAAATGACTCTTCAAAGCCCAGCTCTATCTGTTTGAGATAAGAAAACCAATAAATCAGCTTTTCCAGCTGCTGGCTAGAGGAAAGCAGGACATCCCTCTGGCTGAAATCCTTCCTGTCCCAGCTGCAAGGAGCTGCATCTCCCCCTACCTGAGCCTCCTTCCCTTTTTTTCCTTCAAACGTTGCTGGTTTGCCCCAGATTTGCCTCTCTGGCTGTACCCAGACATGTTTTCCGTGGGGAAAGGGGAACCAGTGCCCCAGCACCAGTGCCCTGCTGGGGGTGGGAGCTCTGCTGGGGTGCTCAGGGGTGGAGGGAAGCTCCCGGGGTGTTCCTGGTGGTGCAGGAGCTATGGAATGGCCTCTGGAAGCAGATTCAACTGTGAGGGAGCGATGATGTTCCTTTATTAAATGTTGCTCCCCAGGCAGCTCCTGGAAGCAGCCAAGCAATGGATTAGAGGCTTTCAGTTTGTTCTCCTGGCCCTCCTGGGTGGACACGGGGTGTGGGGTGGGGAGGGCTGGACTCCTGGGGTTCTGCCAGAGGGGACCTGGCCTGGTGTCCCTTCCCCATGGCTGAGAAGGAATGTGGGGTGGAACTTGCCCAAAGATCCGTGGGGTTATTCTGCTGCTGTCCTGGGATGTGTAAAATTCGGATCCTGGTGGGGGACTGCAGAGGGTTGTGCTGGTGTCCTGAGCTCCAGAGGGATATTCCCACACGGGGAGCAGGGCCAGCATCCCACTAGATGGCACAGCAGGACAACGGGGGCCACTGCAACCCCTCCCCCTGCCTGTCCCAGGCAGCACTGGGGGTGCAAGGCCAAGGCAACTCCTGGATCCAAGAACTGCCCCAAGAACTGCTGGGAAACATCCCGGGGCCTTTGTGTGAAGCTCTGAACTCCAGGAGCCCAAGCAAATCTTCCAGTGCAGGTGTCCCATCCATCCACCCATCCCTCCCTCCCCTGGGTGATGCTTTCAGTGACACCTTCCAGGACCTCCCTCCCCTTCCTATTCCTTTTATTCCAGTACTATTTACGGAATTTTTCCCTCTGGCTGCTCTCCCAGCCAGACCAGCCACAGGAGCCTGGGAATGGGCTTTGAACGTGGAGCTGAGCCCCTCATCTTCCTCTGGGGCTCGCTCCCTGCTTCCCCTGCTTGGAGCATCGTCCCACAAAGCTCTGCCACGAAAGGATCCAAGGGGAAAGCGCCGCCCGCCTTGCTCGGGGGCAGGTAAAGCTCAGCCGGGGCAGGTAAAGCTCAGCCCGGGCAGGCCCGGCTCGCAGGACCGCGGCTGAGGCTCGGCCGAGCGCGGGGCTCTGCTGCCCCAAGTGCTGCTCGGGCGAACGGCAGCGGGAGCCGGGAGGGACAAGGGATGGAGCGGGAGGAGTTTGGGGAAAGCGAAGGGTCCGGGGGTGAAGATCCGGCTCATCTCCCGCGCTGGGTGGAGCTGTGGGAGGGAGGAAGGAGCCTCTGCTCTTCCTCGTGCCTTGGCAGATGCGTCGGCTTCTCCTGAGCACGGAGAGAGAACGGGCTGTGGAGTAAAAGTTTGTGCAATAAAAGTGTGTAGAATCCCAGATTGGTTTGGGTTGGAAGGGACCTTCAAGGGACCTAGTCCAACCCCCTGCCCCGGGCAGGGACACCTTCCACTGGACGGGGTTGTTCGGAGCCCCCGTACTGGACGCAAGGGGGTGGAATCACCTCCAGGAACAAGCCCTGCTCCCCAAACTCGCTGTGGAGCGAGGATGTCCCCCCTCCCTGCGGCGTCACACGGACACAGCCCCCGGGCCGGGTTTGTTTGCTCGGAGCGTTTTTGGCAGCGCTGCCGCCGGGGCTGTTTGCCTTGGCCCCGCTCCGGGGCAGCCCCGGGTCACGGCAGGGGCACCCCCGCGGCACCCGCGGGCACTGGCCACGCTCTCTCTTTCGTGGCTTCCTTGCCCGAGGGAATGCAGGACCTCGGGACAGCGGGAGGGACCGGCAGGGACAGGGATTGATGTCACGGCGGGAAAAATTCCCGTCACCGGTGCGATGAGTTGCAAGGTCTCAGCTGAACTGGAGTCCAGTGGGAGGTGGTGGGAGCTTCCAGGGGCATCCCTGAGGATGCCCAGGCAGGGGCTGAAGTGCCCTGTGAGCTGGAGGAGATGATGGGAGCCGGAAGGGCGTTCCCTGCTCTCCTCACCCTCCCCAGTCCCGGGGGGAGCCTGGTGCGTTCAGAGGGCGAATCCTGTGGCAAGGGGGGGGGGTTGAATTGTCCCCTCCTGACCCCAGAGGGACCCTCGGTGATGATCCTGGCCTCCGGGTGGCTGTAGGGAAGTGAACGCCCCCCTCCCCAACCTCCCCATGTGTCCTGTGCCCTCTAATCCTCTCCAGCTCAGGGTTTGTCCCTGCTCTTACCACCTTTCCGGTGCCTGAGACAGATCTGAGCCTCACTGGGGCCATTCTCCCCCTGCTTTAGAGCCCTCACGCTCCTCCTGCCGCCACAGAGGGATTTTTCCATCAAAATATTTGTTGCATCCACCCAGGTTTCTCTCCAACCCACCCCCGGGGGGGTTTAGGGCAGAGCAGACCCCACCCAGCGGTTTGGGGTCCCCATTTTTGTCAAGGCAAAGGCAATCCCGGGGGACACCTCCCACCCTTGTGGTGCCACAAAGACACTCTGGAAAAGGCGGTTTGGGAATAATTTGGGATAAACGCTGCCAGCGCCTGGGGGGGGATTGGGATGGAACTGGGTTGCAAGGAGGGTGTGGAGCTGTTTGTTCCCTGCTCCATCCCCCAGCCCTGCTCCGTCTGTCAGGAGCACCGGGATGAGCCAAAAAGGGACGGGGGGGGGGGGGGGGGGGGGGGGAGGGAAACGGTTCCCCCTCTCTGGGGCCCCTCTGCCTCGCACATGCCGGGTAATGCCGGGTCTCCTTGGTGATGGATTACGGGATTAGAGGGTTCAGGTGAGCCCTCCTGGCTCCATTCGGGTACTCCTGGGAATGGCATTGTCTTGGCACGGGGAGGAAGGGGGGAACCTCCTGCTGCTGCCACGTGCCCAGGAGGACCAGGCACAGCAGGAGGGTGAAGAATCTGTCCCACTGCCCAGTTCTGGGGTCAGTCAGGGCTCAGGTCGCGTCGGATCCTGGTGCTGAAAAGCCTGGGGATGTCCCTGCCCTTCCCCACCTCCAGGGAGAGGAAAAAAATGTCCTGAGGTTGGGAAAAAAGGACTTAGACCTGGGACAGTGACTTGGCTGGGGCAGGGCTGGGACTGGGGGTCCCTCTGCTTTGGGGCTGTGCAGCTTCAGAGGTGGGTGATGCCCCTCTACAACCCAAAGAAGGGTCTGGATGTGGATGTTCCCTATCCTGGCTCCTACTTCTGCCTCTGATGGGAGCAGGGAGGGGGATGAGCAGCCATTTGGGTGGAGATACAACGTGATTGGACACACAGCGTGGGGAAATCATTGGGAAAAGGAGGATTTCTTCCCAAAGACGATAAAAAGACAGGGGAAAGCCTGTAAGGAGCTTTTCTCCCACTGGTACCAGACCACCCCCCCCTGTACAGGGCTCCCCATGGGCTGGGGGACACTGAGTGTCCCTGTGGGCTTGGAATTCTGAGTCTCCTCATGGGACAAACAACCCTTGTAGGTCTGGTCACAGCAGCCATGTATCACCACGAGCTCCAGCACGTGAATCTTGGTCATAATCATCTTCATGATCTCAGGGGGGACAGGAGAGCCTGCAACGATTCCTGGAAGAAAGAGGAAAAGACCTCGGAAACCATCTATTTATTGCCAGGAGCGGTCCCTCAAATGGTTCTGGGCACTCCCAGATTTCAGTGCTGGCAGGATCTTTGGGATGCAATGGCTCATGTCAAAATACTCTCTATTTTTATGGATACAGGTCCTAGTTATTCTAGAAGCAAAGGCTGCAGCAAGGCCACTTTGCCTGGTTGAATTAAGGGCTGGCGGAGTTCACTCATCAGGAAAATAAACTCTACAGCACAACCCTCGTCTGAGCTGCAGTTCCCAAAAAAAGGAAAGATCCAGAGCAGAAAGAGGTGCAGATTTTTAGCAGGGCAAACACTCCCACCATAACCCCAAAAACTTTGCCTCCTGCTTTGCACAGAGCACCTCCCGTGGGCAGCTCCGAGTCTCCTCGTGGGCTGGGAATACCGAGGTGTCCCTGCTTGGCCGGGCCTCTCCAATCCCACCTCCCGGCAGCGCTGTTTGCCCTCTCTTATTTAAGCATTCATCTTGTTTAAGCACCACTTTAGCGCTGCAGGGCGGGGCGATATCTTGTAGAAAAGCAACAAGAGTCTTCCTCCCTCCCTCCCTCACTTTCCCCCGGGCCTGTATTACCCCAAATAAACACTCACTTTGGGTAATAGTTAACTTTAATGGCTCGGCCCCGGCTTGGGCTGCACGATAGGGCTCGGCGGGGAGACTCGAGGGGTTGATAGTCCTCGGGGGAGCGGAGATAAGGGCTGGGTTTGAAGGGCAGCACTCGTGGCTGCTGTCACGGCCGTGCCCGGGGGGTGGGAGCCCCCACGGGATCTCTCCGCCACCTTCCCCGAACCGTCCCCGCTGTGGCACTGCCGTCCCAGCCCTCGTGTTTCCCAGGGGAGCTTCACCATCCCCACAGCCCTGACCTGAACGGCTCTGTCCCAGGCCACAAACCTTCGCTGAGCTTCGGAGATGCCTGAAGAACCCGCCCAGCAGCTCCTTCTCTCTTAATTGCCTTTTCCCGAGTCAATGGATAACTTTACAGCCGGGGCCAGGGACACATCGAACGGCACAGCCTCGGGGAGGCAGCGCTTTGCCGCGGGGGGATGGCAGGGAGAGGCACTGGGGGGCAAGGACTGGAAAGTTCAAAACTAAAACCATCCTGAAAGTCACTGGCAGGCTGAGGGTGCACGGTGGGCGTCTGCGTGGTCCTCTCCAGATCCCCAGGGAAGCTGGGTGGAGTTTTCTCTCATCCCATCCCATCCTATCCCATCCCACCTGAACTTGGGCTGTCCCGGAGCAGTGAGACCTTCCAGCCTTCCCCTCCAAAATCTCGCCGGGGGGGGCAGAGGAAGAGCAAAGCTTCTCTGAGCCTCCCACAATGAGCTGCCCATCTCCACCAGCCCACCAGCCCCTCCTGCCACGGTGGCTCCCGTGGTCCTGGACATGGTGTGGTGCCACCGGCGCCGTTTCCTTCTGGATGCCAAGGAAAGGGCTGAGAGGACTCTCCAGTTGGCCCCTTCACCTCCTGGTGAAGACCTTGTGGCAGGACCCCCTCCCCCAGGCTTTCCCCCAGGTTTTTATCCCCCCCTCTGCCTCCTCCTCCCCTCCCTGTCCTTGAGCAGCCCGATCCTGGCATTCCCGCAGCTTTAACAGCCCCAGGGGATGGTCAGTGGGATGGATCCAGGTTTTACAGCCCTTGCTTCACCGTGGCAGCACAAACAAGGTGGGGACGGTGCCAGCACTGGGGGGGCACTGGGGGCAGTGAAAGTCAAGGGGCGGGTGAGGGGGGTCTGCAGGGGAAGGGCTTTGGGCAGGGCAGGGTCCTGCTCTGCTGGGCACCCGCTGGGGAGGAACCTGAACTCCCCTCTCTGCTTCGAGCAGAGCTCAAAAAGCCATCCCAGATTTACCCCTGTTGAAAGGGGATTTTTTTAACTGCTGCCTTCTCCTCGGTGTTCCAGGGAGGGGTTGTCCCAAAGGAACCTCAGAAAGCTCTTCCATCTCTCCCTCCAGTGCCCTCTCCGGGCTTTTCCCCGCTGCAGCTCCACTGAGGAAGGACGCTTCAGTTTCCCATGCCCTCAACCTTCCTGGCATGGTGGCAGAGCTTCCCTGTGATCCACTGTCCTGGGGATCTCCCCAGGAACAGCTTGGCTGCACAGCCAGAGCAAAGTCCAGAGCACAGCATGTGCTGAAGGACGGGAGGGGGTTCCTGGAGATGTTCAGGTGTTCAGGCACGTGATGGCTCTTTCCATGGGAATGTATTGAGCAAAGATGAACAGTGGCCTGGCTCCTTCCCTCCTGGACAATGTGAGACCGTACACCAAAAATCAGTTTCCATGAATACTTGCAGAGCAGGAGATGGCTTCAAACAAGGCGTGTTGTGCCGTAGATCAGGGAATCATGGAATGGAAAGGACCTTAAAAATCATCCAGTTCCAACCTCCTGCTGTGGGCAGAGACACCTTCCACTAGACCAGGCTGCTCCAACCTGGCCTTGGACACTTCCAGGGATGGGGCAGCCACAGCTTCTCTGGGCAACCTGTGCCAGGGCCTCCCCACCCTCATTGTAAAAACATCTTCCTTTGTTTTGTGTTGGGGATCCCACAAAAATTCCTTCTCTCTGTGGGCTCATGTCTAGACACGTGGATGTGGCACTTGGTTATAACTGCGTTGGCCTTGGCAGAGCTGAGGGAACAGCTGGACTTGGTGCTCTCGGAAGGCTCCTCCAACCCAAACGACTCCGTGGTTCGATGTAACACAACTCGTCCGGGCATCGGAACAAGGTTCGAGCTGAAGGGACTTAATCAGTCAGGGAAAGAGGATTTTCTTCACCAAAAAATGAAGCTGAAACACAAGACCTTTGGGAAGCTTTAGGGAATTGTTGGTTTGAACATGATCCTGCAAGTGTAGCCGGGCTGGGAGGCGACTGTGACAAAGGAGATGCTGGAGAAGGCAGGTGGGATCCTGCCAGGAACGGTTTAGAAAGAGCTGTTTGGTTCAGCCTGTGGAGTTACAAGGGCAGGGGGGGCTGGAGGGTCTGGGGGGTGTTGGGTGTGTCCATGCTAAAGGCATGAGCTCATCAGCCCTCTCAGAGCTGTTTGCATATGGACAAATGTGTTTATACACACACAACAGTTCACCCAGAGGGATTTCGGAGCCCAACCCAGCACTTCCTCATGTTCCCCTGGCTTATCTCTCTTCCCCCTGCCTGGCTCTTCTCTGGCTCCCTCTGACCCCCAAGGTCTGTGGGTGTCCCTTCTCCCCTCACACAACAAAAAAGTGGGAGCACTTAGTGAAGGTGAAGAGCATTAAAAATAAATATCGTTTATAATATTGCAACATCAGCCTGGGACAGGGCTGCAGGCTCTCGCCATGCACAGATCCTTCCTTGCCCAGAGACCCACTTTCCCAATTAAAAAAAACCCTTTTTTCCCCATTTTCTTAAGCCTGTAAAAGCAGAGGGTAAAGGCAAAAAAAAAAAAAAAAAAAAAGGCATTTTTAACAGGAGGGAACAGAAGGCAGACAACGTCTCCACGTGATAAAATTTTATTACAAAATATGAGATGGATTAATAGTCACAGGGGAGTTTGGCAGGGGAGAAGGAGTTCTGTAACAAACACAGCATCACCAGCGAAATAAATCTTCCACCCAAGTTCTCCAGGGCCCCAATTTCTTTCACATTGTGTTCATCTTGCACAGGAAAGGATCACCCTGAATCCACAGCCCCACGAAGCCACACCGCACTTTTTTTGCCTATTTACAGCGATTTTCTCCCTGTTATCATACAGAGACCAGGCCCCACCTCCTGGCCTTCCATCAGCTCCTTGGAAAGCTTTTCCCAAGTCCCTGTCACCCCAGTGTCCCCTGGGATTGGGGCTGGAGGCTGGGATCACCACAAGGTTCCATCAGCATCGCTCCCTGTCTCCCCGTCCTTCTCCCCAGAAACAGCCACGAAAATGCCATGAAATGCCATAAAATGCCATGAAATGCCATAAAATGCCATGAAATGCCATAAAATGCCATGAAAGGCAAACCTAGAGCTGTCCACTTCTGTACATATAAAAATAGAGAAATAAAAGCCAAGGCTTGCTGTGGTTTTCCTCTTTTTTTAAAAAAGAAAACACACCAAGTGTTGCCTTTGCATAGCCAAGCATTTGCATGGCAGCACTTTGCATACAGAGCAGTGGGGCTGGGCTGGGCTGGGCTGTTAAGACACTTCTTCCTCTGCCCCCCCATCAAATTTAAAAAAAATATATATATTTATATATATATACACAGAGAGAGGACAAGGAGGTGCATTTTTTTTCTTTAGTGAAAATAAAAAAAAAGAGATTATCAGGAAAATTATTTAAAATTTCAAGCTGCCTGTTGGTTGGTCTGGCTTTGGAGTGGTTTTTAGCCAACTGGTTTTGGGCCCCCCTCAGAATCACAGCAGAGCTTTCCTTCTCCAAAAAGCAGAGGGGGGCAAAGGGACCCCTCTGAGAGGGCCAGGGATGGGAGTGACCCCTCGACAGCAGGGGGACCCCGTGCCTTGTGCTTTAGCTCAGGCTTTGAGGAGGTTCAACAACAAAAGGTGCACCAAAAAGCCATCTTGGAGCGTGGAGGTTGGGATTGCAGCCATGGGAGCTCCTGGGGGACGTGGGGACACAGGTTCCCCGTGCCAGGGCTCATCCATGGAGGGGCTGAGCTGTGCCAGTGGAGGGAGTGGAGCTCAGCAGGTCCCAGCATGGCCATGGGGGGTCCCCACCAACCTCATCAAGCCAGCCTGAGCTTCCTGGAGACACCCTGAGCCTCCTGGAGACACAGGCGGGGGACTGGCTGAGGCATCTCCACACTGTGCTGAAATTCCTTTGGGATGAGCTTGTCCGGGCCGCTCCACCACTGCTCTCCAAGAGGCTTTTCCATCATCAGAGACCTTCCCTGGGGCTCTCCAGATCCACCTCCCAGCCACAAGGCAAGAGGTAAAACTGTCCCCTGTGGTTCTACCTTAGCTGGGAGGGGGTGGCACCGCAGGTCCAACCTCCCAGGTGAGCTCAGGTCACCAGAAGGAGCCCGGGTCGTGGGGGTGGCATTGGCAAGGTCCTGCCCTGTGCCCCAGAGAGGAGCCAGAGCCCACAGCCAACAAGGGACATGGCCAACGAGCCCCTTGGCCCCACAGCCAGCCAATCCTCATGGAGCTGCCACAACGAGCAACGGAAGAGTTGGAAAAGGGATTGGAAAAAGCACTTGGAGGTCCATCCACGTGGTCAGCTGGGTATGAGCCAGGCCCTCCGACCTTCACTTGAGCTCGATGTCAAGAGGTTGCTGATGTCAGACCCTCCAGCCCTGGTGCTGAGGGCTGGAAAGCCCTTCCCATGTACCATTGGAAAAGCCACCTAAGCCACCTCCAGCAATTCCATGGCCTGACATTCCCACCCTGCCTGAGAGCCAAAGAGCCACCCCAAGGGCTCCCGGCAGCGCTGGGCCATCAGCCGTGGGCACATCACCCACCCCAAAGCCTACACCACACCACGGACCCCCCAGATCCTCCCTGCCCTCCTCTTCTGCCACAGGTGCCCCTCAGCTTTATTTATCCAAGGAAAAGCACGAGCAGGACCCCAAGGATGGGCTGTGGCTCCCGTGCAGTTTGACACCAGCAGAGAGGAGTGGCCTCCACATTCCCACCAGTCAAAGATGCCCCAGTTCAGTGTGGCCTCTCATCCCACGCTGCAGACACACATCAGGCCACGGGGCACCTAAATTTGTTCGAGGAGAAATAAAAGAGGAGGAGGGTGTGAGGAAAATCAATATTCAGTTGGACACACCAGGCCCATTATTTGTTCTTGATTTATTTATGACCCACACAGCTGCTGTTGGAACTGGCAGGGCCTGGCTCTTGTCCTGCCCAAATTTAACCCCTGGTAGGCTTTGGAGAGCGGGTGATGTGCCCCACGTGTCGTGGCACCCCACAGCAAGGAGGGAAGGTGCTCACGGAGCCCGAGGTCATGAACTTGTGAGGTAGGTAAATGTGATTACAATCTGAACAGGAGGATTTATTGGAATTTGTTTCAAAGATGCTTTTTTTCTATTTTTTTTCCCCTCATCTGAAGGTGATGAAATGGCAACAGCACAGGCCTGGTGTGATCGGCGACCACAGAGTCCTTGTGTGCGTCTTCTGGAGAAAGGCACCACCGGTGTCTTCTGGGAAACCAGACCTTCATCAGTGGCTTTTTGGGTGGCTTCAAACCCATGCCAGTCCTCCCAGAGACACCTGAAGTCAAAATTCATCTTGGAAGCAGAAATGCTAAGGACACAACCGAAAAACCTCGCCAAGCAGGGCAGGTGTGTGCTGAGCTGAGCTGCTGCCAGGAAACCACAGCTGGGCTCAACAGGACACAGGTGGGGCTTCTGTCACCTGCTTTTGTGCTGTCCCTTGCTTGAAGGCACGTCAGGTGAGTATGTCATAGGTCTTCTCCTCTTATGCCCCCACAGAGACTGGGATTGTCAACCCAAACAGCCCTGGGCACGTGCTCCTGTTCTCACACGGCAGAGGTGCCACCTTCATGGTCACACCATGGGGCAAAGTGTCACATCCATGGCCATGCCAAGGGGCAAGGTGTCACACCATGGGGCAAAGTGTCACATCCATGGCCATGCCAAGGGGCAAGGTGTCACACCATGGGGCAAAGTGTCACATCCATGGCCATGCCAAGGGGCAAGGTGTCCCATCCACGGTCACTTCATGGGACAAGGTGCCACATCCATGGTCACACCATGAGACAAGGGGTCACACCATGGGACAAGGTGTCCCATCCACGGTCACTTCATGGGACAAGGTGCCACATCCATGGTCACACCATGGGGCGAGGTGTCACATCCATGGTCACACCATGGGAGAAGGTGTCACATCCATGGCCATGCCATGGGGCAGTCCAAGAGGGTCCAAGCTGCTGACCCGTCACATCCCTCCTGGGCCTCACCAAAGGCACCACCCTGGAAGGGGTAAAAAAACCATCCCAAAGAACTTGAGGCACGAAGGACAGTTGCTCCTGAGTGACAAATAAATAGCAGGTTTGCCAGAAGAAAGCCCTTTGGAATCCAAGGTCTGTCAGCCCAGTGGCACCGGGAGCCTCGTCAGGAGATCAGTCTGTAATTAGAACTCATTGTAAACGAGCCAGTTGGGTTTTAATTTCTTTTAAAACCAGAAAGAGTGGGGGACAGGCCTGGCAGGGGGTTCACCCGCCATCCCTGCCCTGCCAGTTGATCACAGCGTGGGTTTGTTCCTATGTACAGCACGAGGGGAGGCCCCTTGGAGGCGGAAAGAGTTCCAGCTGCTCTTGGAGAAGTGTGGGAAGGAGGCAACTCCTAGTTCTGGTGCCTCTTCATGTGCAGGGCCAGGTGGTCGGAGCGGGAGAAGCAGCGGCCGCAGGCGAGGCACTTGAAGGGCTTGGCCCCCGTGTGCTTCCGATAGTGCCGGGTGAGCTCGTCGGAGCGGGCGAAGCGCCAGTCACAGCCCTCCCAGGTGCACTTGTAGGGCTTCTCACCTGCGGGGGACAGCCACAGGTCACGGGCACAGCCTCCCAGAAACCCACCCCGTCCCCTGGGAGACGCCCAACTTCCCCAGGAGAACCAGCGAGGGCACTCTGGCACTGCCAGGGCTCGCCCGGAGTCACCGCGGGCATCGTGGACTGCGGAGCTGCAGCAGCCACGGCTTGCCCCTCTTCACCCCGCTCCCACTTTGCTTTCCAGGCTTGTTTTCATGTCCCACTTTGCTTTCTAGGCTTGTTTTCTAGGGCTGCCCGTCTTCCTGTTGCATTTTGGAGCATTTCTGGCTTAAAAAAAAAACCAACTTTTGAGTTTGTTGTGATTTTTAAATAAAAAGTCAAGAGTTCCTAAGGAAAGTGTCACTGCTCATACAGGTGTGGGGGATTTTCCTGTTGGATTTTGGACCATTTCTGGCTTAAAAATAAACTTTTGAGTTTGTTGGGATTTTTTTTTTCAAATGAAAAGTCAGGAATTCCTAAGGAAGGTGATGCTGCTTATATAGGTGGGGAGGATTTTCCTGTCAGATTTTGGAACGTTTCTGGCTTAAAAAAAAAAAAAAAACAACTTCTGAGTTTGTTGGGTTTTTTTCAATAAAAAGTCAAGAGTTCCTAAGAAAGGTGTTGCTGCTCATACAGGCGGGAGGGATTTTCCTGTTGGATTTTGGAGCATTTCTGGCTTAAAAAAAACCCAAACTTTGGAGTTTGTTGTTGGTTTGGGTTTTTTTTAAATGAAAAGTCAGGAATTCCTAAGGAAGGTGTCGCTGCTCATACAGGTGGGGGGGATTTTCCTGTTGGATTTTGGAGCATTTCTGGCTTAAAAAAAAAACTTTTGAGTTTGTTGGGATTTTTTTTTTCAAATGAAAAGTCAGGAATTCCTAAGGAAGGTTGTGCTGCCCATACAGGTGGTGGGGAGCATGAGAAGGAAGACAGGAATTACAGCACTGACCTTTTTTGGAGACCACCACCCAGGGATGGTGGCTGTCCCATGCCTGGAATTGTTCAAAGACAGGCCTTGGAGCAACCTGGCCTAGTGGAAGGTGTCCCTAAAGTCCTAGCTGACCTCCAAAGACCCCTCCTAACCCACACCACTCCTTGGTTCCATGATCTGAGAATGTTGCCCAGCTGCTTCTGGCAACTTGAGGGCTCCTGTCTCACCAAAACGGAGATCAGAAGAGTGTCCCATCCACTGCCAACGTTTGCTGGCACCAAAATGGGTGAGGAATTAAAATTTTTCCTTTTCCCCCAGGGAACACTCCGTCTTCCTCTCCCAAACGCCCGTTTACAGGTGACATGAGGTGTGGGGGGTGACCTCGGCTGGCCACCAGGTGCCCACCAAGCTGCTCCACTGCTCAGCAGCAGGGGGAGGGAGAAAATAAGCTAGAAAAAAACCCTTTGTGGGTCAAGATAAATGGAGTTTGATGTTGGAGAATATTTTCTCCAGGCTGAGCCCCCCCGCAGCTCCCTCAGAAGTTCTCCTTGTGCTCCATTCCCTTCCCTGGACACGCTCCAGCCCCTCAGTGTCTCCCTGCCTCGGAGTTCACCCGGGGAGCAGCTCTGTACACAACACATTGTGTTTTCCTCGGGGTGATGTAATGCCTCTGCCCTCCTCCCTCCCTCCCTCACACACCTATTTTCCCCAACTGAAACCCATTAAATCACGCAACTCCCGGGCCAGCTGGGAACTGGGCTGGAAAAGCCAGTGGCCGCTTCCAACCGCCTGCGTGCCCGGGTTGTGGAGCTTGAACCCTGGCTGCAGCCCTCTCCACGCAAGGGTGTGGCGCTCTCAAATATTAGCCCTCGCTCTTAACAGCCTGAACAAGCAGGCAGAGTTCAGGGAATGTGCTGACTTTCCCGACCTCAAATATTTACCGTCGCAGCGGCCAATTGCCGCGCGCGGCGTCGCGGCCCAGCGCACGTACGCCCGCGCCCGGCGTGCACAGGCATGTGTGCCCCGCTCTCACACGCTCCCCACGCAGCGGCCCTGCCTTCCCCGCAGCCCCTGGGCCTGGCACAGCCGGGGGATCGTGCCGTGGATCGGGTCGGAAGGCACCTCAAAGCTCGTCTCGTGTCCCGCGGGCAGGGGCACCTTCCGCTGGATGAGGCGCCTTCCGAACCGGCTTTGGGCACTTCCAGGGCTGGGCAAGGGGCAGGAGCACCTTCCACTAGACCAGGCGCCTTCCGAACCAGCTTTGGGCACTTCCAGGGCTGGGCAAGGGGCAGGAGCACCTTCCACTAGACTACAGTGCTCCAGGCTCCTTCCAAGCTGGCCCTGAACACTTCCAGGGGTGAAGAAGGGTCAGGGGCACCTTCCACTAGACCAGGCTCATTCCAAACCGGTCTTGAGCACTTCCAGGGCTGGGGAAGGGGCACGGGCACCTTCCAAGCCAGTCTTGAACACTTCCAGGGGTGAAGAAGGGTCAGGGGCACCTTCCACTAGACCAGGCTCATTCCAAGCTGGCCTTGAGCACTTCCAGGGGTAATAAAGGGGCAGGGGCACCTTCCACTAGGCCACATTGCTCCAGGCTCATTCCAAGCTGGCCTTGAGAACTTCCAGGGGAGGGGAAGCCACGTTTGGGCAGGAAAGTGAAAACACTGGGCCACAGCAAGATCTCCAGGGCCTTGCCCGCAGCGGTGAAACCTGGAGGAGACAGGTCGCCAGGACCACATCCTGCTCCTCAAAAAACCCCTGGAGGCTGCACCACGGGGAGGAGGGAGGTGTGTTTTTTATGGCTCAGGGAAATACAGGTTCTGCAGAGGGTTTTCCAGCAGTTGGCCGGGTGTTTTATGGGATCTGGGGGTGCCTCAGCGTGCCAAGACAAAGGCGGGATTCGCCCACCCAGTGCAGCCCAGACATTGTCCCCAGCAGGTCACCTGGCTGGGTCAGCCACGAGGCCCTTCGGTTGTAAACAATACCAGGTTGATCTCCAGGATGGAAACCATTGTCCCAGGAGCTGGCTCCATCTCCCAGGACAGCACGGCAGGGCAGGCTCAAACAAAGGGCCCGAACGGGCATTCCCGGCCCCGGGGGAGGCGGGGGAGCAGCCACGGGTTAGATATTTAATCTCACAATGGCTCCCAGGAAATGAATGGTGTCTCCAGGAGAGGGACACAGCCCAGCCCACAGCAAAACCACAAGGAAAGATCTCAGAGATCAGGTACTTCTCAGCCCAGGCAGGGAATGGGGAGAAAGGACATGATTAACCCTTCAGGGGATGGAGCTGAGGTGGCATCGGGCAGGAGCTGGGATGGGTCCTGCCATTGCAGCTCCAGTGAGGTGAGAGCCTCAAAAGCAAAACATGAGGCTTAAAATATTGGATGCAGAAACCCCGAGCCTGCCTGTGTCTGGCCCTGGATTGGATTCCCTTCTTTTTACTCGCTCCACACCACCAAAAGTTCTCTTAACTACTCAGGTCACACCCTCCCTCACCTCTATGCCCTTCCCTCTTCGAGTAAGTGAAGTGGAAGGAGGCAAACACACGAGGCTTTCCAACCCAGTTACTGGGAAACCTGGAAAAACCACCACATTTGATTGGATTTAAAAGCCACCCAGGTTTTCCTGGACACCTCTTTATACTGCCTGACTCAGGTGGGTCATGGAGCTCTGAAGTGAAGGGGGAAAGAGAGTTTTCATTTTAAAGCAGAGCCCTGTGACAAAGGCCTGTCACCACCCAGCTTTGGGAGCAGGGACAACATCCTTCCTGTTCCTTTCTGTGCTGGTCTCCAGCCCACTCCTACCCAGATCCTGCCAAAAAAATATTGTACCTCACACACACAAAGAAAAATTCTTTGCTGGAGTGTTCAAGGGGCTGATAAGGGGAGAAGGGAAGGGAGCCAAGAGCAGGAAGCGATTCCCAGCCACGGGATGGGGTTTGGTCGTTGTTCATAAAAAAAGAAAAGTGAACTCTGGGCCAGCTTAATTGCTTTCAGTAAAGATCAGCCCTTCTATAAAAGAGATTTATGAGGGCACTGATGGTTCCTGGACTACCAGGGGATCTGATAAAGTTTCAGGTATAATAAATGCCTTAATGAGGGGACCTGGGCTTGAATGCACAAGTGGCACCGAGGGGAGCTGGCTGTGGTGGGAGCTGCTCTGGGCTGGGCACTCTGTTTGCACCAGCGAGGGCACCCCTGCCCTGGGAAGGAGGGCACAGCCCTTCTGTGCATGGATTTGGAGCCCTTCTGGAGGTGGGTTGGGAGCGATGCACCACTGGCAGCTGCTGAGGGGACACGAGTGGTCAGTGTAAACAGGGAGGCACGAGGGGTCCCCTCCCTTCCTGGGGAGTCACAGGGGTGCTGACAAAAAAGAGACAGCCCTTGTCTCCTCAGAGGTCCTGTGCAGGCAACACAGGCCTTCACACAATCCTTCTGTGGGAGAAGCAGGATCAGATCTGGGGAGGATCTGGGAGATCTCAAAGGAAGAGCTCAGAGTGACAGAGGATCCCAGAATCCCAGACTGGGTTAGGTTGGAAGGGACCTTAAAGTTCATCCAGTCCCACCCCCTGCCATGGGCAGGGACACCTTCCACTAGTCCAAGCTGCTCCAAGCCCTGTCCAACCTGCCCTTGGACACTTCCAGGGATGGGGCAGCCACAGCTTCTCAGGGAAACCTGTACCAGGGTCTCCCCACCCTCTTCCCAACATCCCATCTAACCTTGCCCTCTTTTTGGGGGGTTTAGGAGGCATCTCTTCCAAACCATTGACTCGAGAGCCTCCCAGAGTTCTCCTAAATTCCAGACCATCCCAGCAGAAGGCAAGCAAGGCAATCCACTATAAACCAGCACAACCCCTGGAGTTTTCTCAGCATTAACAGCAGCAGACCTGCCTGTGCTCCTTATCCTGACCAGATGAAACAGCTCAGTGACATTCTCAGCACCATTAACAGGACAGGGAAGGAGCACAGGCAGCATTTCCTGGTGCTGTGCTGCTCTTACCTGTGTGAGTCCTCTGATGTGCCTTCAGGTGGGAGCTCTTGGTATAAACTTTGGAGCAACCTGCAAGAACAGGAAAAAACCCCACAATTTCCTCATGAGAAAGGGGCCCTTGCTCAAACAGTCTCTGATATTTGAGGTGAGGGACAGAGCTGGGTAATGCAAATAAGCCTGGCTGTATTACTTGGGTTCAGCAGGAACTAAAGAGCATTTGTTCTCCCAGACAGACAGGCCTTTACATCATCTTTGGACACAATCCTGACACCCCTGGCCATTGTGCTGGGAATTAGGGGGGGAAGAATCAGGCACAAACATTCAAACCTCCCCTTCCTCCACCAGATCTTCCAGGCAGGATAAAAACACTCAATTCACCCCCATTAGCTGCTGGCTTTGTGCTGCCGTTTGTCTCTCTGGATTCCAGACATAACTGATATCACTTTGCAAGGCTGGAGGGAAGGTGTATTTTGTAACAGTCCCAGCCCCAGTAGACGTGGTAAAAATGTCCCAGGCAGCAGGAGACATCAGGTACAGTGTGGAGCCACTACTTGCCTTCCAGGATCCAGAATAAAGCCAGTGGGAAGTGCTTCCAGAAGCTCAGCAAGAACAGGTTTAATCAAAGAAAGGGTCTGACCGAAACACTGTGATCTGGGCAGAAGTTTCAACAGCAGGTGTGTCAAAACGAGTCCTCAGCTCCTCTTTTCAGTCAGAGAGAGCCCAGGAGAGCCCCTCCTGCTGCCTTCCTGGCCCTGCTGCTTTGTGTTTTGACAAGCAGACTAAAATATGAATTTGAATTTTTATGACCTGCATAATGGCCCCATTTTCCATTCCAGCGTTTCCACCCAGCCTAAAGAAGCCTCTTGCCCCACATCAGCCCTTGGTCCCGTCCTGCTCAGGTGGTGGGAGACCTTATCCCTCCTGGCTGGGGGGCACAAGGGTTGGTGACCCACTTCAGTTCTGCTGCTGGTGCTCTGAAGCCTCACACTTGGAAGAGAAATCATGGAATCACAGACTGGTTTGGATTGGAAGGGACCTTAAAGCCCATCCAGTCCCATCCCCTGCCATGGGCAGGGACACCTTCCACCAGCCCAGATTGTTCCAACCTGGCCTTGGACATTTCCAGGGATGGAGCAGCCACAGCTTCTCTGGGCAACCTGTGCCAGGGCCTCCCCACCCTCCCAGCCCAGAATTCCTCCCCAGCATCCCATCTAACTCTGGCAGTTTGAAGCCATTCCCCCTGTCGTGTCCCTCCAGGCCTTTGTCCAAATCCCTCTCCAAGTCTCTTGGAGCCCCTTTAGGGCCTAGAAGGTGCTGGATGGGGCTTTGCAAATACATCTCCCCCATTCCCGCAGTTCCAGGTGTGAATTCTCCCTGTGTCCCTTCCCTGCCTCACACAGCCCATGGCAGTGAGAGCTGCTGCCCCTGCCAGAAGTCCTGACTGGTCTCACCTCCAGCTGAACCTCAGAGTGAGCCCAGCTCTGTCTCTGCATGTACACACCCCTCAGACACCCAGTGTTTGTTCAACACAGGTTGCTGAGGGGTTTTTTTTGCACCACAGACCAAAATCCTGCTGAAAACAGGTGAGTTTTGCCTTGGTACTTCATCTTACAGGATCAGACTCTTCCTCAGAGCAGCGAGACAAGAGCAAGGAGTCTGTCCCAGAGCAGTGCTCCACTTACACCCTTCAGATGGAAGGTAAAAAGCAGCACATGCTGTCAACCCCAAGAACATGGGGGCAGCTGCTGGCTCAGAAAATCCCTGCTCTGCAGGTTGCCAGAGGGTGGGAAGGGGTAAGATCCTGGAGACAGGACCTGGACCAGGCAAAGCCTCTGAGCTGCCTTGCTCCAGACACTCCTACACCACAGAAAGAGCACATAAATCTCCCAGGAGGCAGGTAGGAAATGACTCTCCTCAGTTCAAACACCCCCTTGGGAAAACTGTTTGCTAATCCACTACTGGTCAGCAGCTGGAGATCAGCCCAGGAAGTGGGAGGTGTGTGTCCCTGCCCTGGGAGTGGGGATTTTCAAGCCCTCACTCTGCTCTCAGCTGGGATCTCTCACTTGGGATTTGCTTCCCTCCTGTGTGTCACAGAATCCCAGAATTGTCTGTGGCAGGAGGGACCTTCCACCCCCTGCCATAGGCAGGGACACCTGGTTGCTCCAGCCTGGCCTTGAATACTTCCAGGGGTGGGGAATGAAGGAAGGAATGAGTGAATGTGAGTTTGCAGCTGTGGGTCCAGGGAACTCGGCAAGGTCTCCACCTGCCAAGGCACCACAGACGTCCATCGTTAGATGGACACCTCATGGAGTGGGAAGGCACAGGGAACAGCTTCAGCTCTGGGCTGGACAAGTTTCATACAATGAGGGTGGGGAGGCCCTGGCACAGGTTGCCCAGAAAAGCCGTGGCTGCCCCATCCCTGGAAGTGTCCAAGGCCAGGTTGGAGCAACCTGGGATAGTGAAAGTGTCCCTGCCCATGGCAGGGGTGGAACTGAGAGATCTTTAAGGTCCTTCCAATCCAAACCAGTCTATGATTCCACTGAAATGCCCTTCCACACCACCGTGATGCAGGACACGAAGCCATGGAAGGACATGACATGAAGACCCTCAACTTCATTGCCTGTTTGGAAGAATTGGGGCTACAGAGAGAGACCATCAAGGCTGCTTGTGGAAATTACTTCCTGGTTTTCCACCCTATATGAGAGAGCAGGAAAGGAAGAGTCAGTGAGAAAGGCAGTGTGCTTTCACCTGCAGAGGTGATTCCACGTGGGGTTATTCAAGACCAGAGCAAAACAGGCAGCTGAGGAGCAGCTTTCCAGGAGCATCCCTATGCTTTGCAGGACCTCTCTGCCCCTCAGAGCCAGGCTTGCTTTTGCCAGAGCATGAAGGGGAGAGGGAAAGGGAGACAACAGGCACCAGATAGTGCAGGTGGGATCAACCTCTTCTATTCCCTCCCACTTCCCCAGGGCTCTCCGCTGGACTCCACAGCTCCCTCCATCACGCAGATAAGAGGATCTGAGATTAAAAAAGAGGCCCAAGGCAGCCCCCAGCCATCCTCAGGGTGCCAAGAGACACCCCCGAAGCCAAGCCCTGCACACACCTGGGTAGTCACAGTGGTGGATCCTCCTCTTCTCCAGCTCAGGGTTGTTGCGCCGGTTGTACTTGGGGGGCTGCATGACAATGTGCCCCTGGGAGAGGGTCCCGACGCCATTGGGGACCGGGGGCACCTGGGATGACTGGACCAGTTTCAGTCCAAAAGTGGCCTCGTAGGACGGCGGGGGGGAGATGGTGTTGATGAGCTCGGGCTGGTTCTCTGGGCTGCCCGGCTGCGAGTTGGGGGGCGAGGGGGGCAGGGTGACCCCCGGGGCAGGGTAGAACTGCCCGGAGATGTTGAAGCTGCCCTGTCCCTGGGACACGTGTGGGTACTGCTTCAGCGGCCCCGCCGGCGGGACGGGCCTGTGGCCCACGCTGGCCATGGTGCTGCCCGTGGCCATGGTGACCCCGCCGAGGCAGCTGACGGCCGTGGTGGTGCTGCCCGAGGACGTCAGGGCGGGGACGTCGGCACTGCCACCACCCAGGGGCAGCTGGTAGAGCTGGGAGGGCTGGGGGGGGGCAGACAAGGGGACCTCCGAGGGCATCTCCTGCTTGATGAAGATGTTGTTGACCGCCACCGACTGGGGCATGCTGAACACGCTGGTGAAGTCGGGCAGGGTCTGCGTGGGGCCGGGCGCCGACGAGCAGGGCTGGGCGAAGCCGGTGCCGGGCTCGGTTTTGATCTGTGGGAAGGGTGCCATGGGTTTGGGGGGCCGGTAGAGCCCCGTGCGCAGGTGGGTCGTGTCCGGCAGGATGACGTTGATGTTGACGCTGTAGGGGGTGGAGCTGGGCTTCTCCGTGGAGAAGAACTCGTCCACCACCGAGGCGCTCTCCCGACGGTACTTCTTGTCCGGCAGCATCGGGATGGGGGGCACCTCGCTGGAAAGGTACTTGTCCATCTCAGAGCGTGCCTGGGGCAAAAAAACACGGACAGGAGAACTTGGGAAGAGGAACTTGGGAAGAGGAACCTGGGAAGAGAGGTCCCCCCTGGTTGTGGGGGCAATGCCCAACAGGGATTTGAGCCAGCAGGAAAGGGGGAGAGCGTCAGGAATGGCCCAGGAGCCACAGGCTGAGCTGATTTAGCTCAGTCTGACTCAGCCAGACGCCCCAGCAGTGAATCACTGTCCTCTGCCCCACTTCCCTCCTCCATATCTCCACTGGTAACACAGAGGATGCAGGTAGGGGAGGAATACAGCCTGATAAGGGGGAGACAAGCTTTGGGCACAAAGCCTTGGGCACACAAAGGAGAGACTGACACTAGGAATGGGAGGAAAGCAGAAGCTCTGCTCCAGCCATGCTCTCACACCTTGGGCATGTTGGATTTGCAGTGCACCTTGGACATGCTGGCTCTGGTCTCCTTCAAACTCAGCAGCCTGAGATGGGTTTTATTCTGGGGCAGTGTCTTTAATTACCTGAGAAATTCTAGGACAGTATCTTTAATTAATTGAGAATAATTTGGGCCTAGAAATCTAAGTGTTGTTGTTCAGTGCACTCTGAGCCTAAGATGGAAACCTCCAGGCACACTCTTACTGCCTCACCTTGGCAGAGTGACTCAGCCCTCACTTCACCTTTGGCTTAGTCCTGGTTTTACAGAGCTGTTTTTACAAGCCTGGGTCCTCCAAGCTAACAGGACTTCTGGCTCAGACAAGCAGGTTCCTTCCCCTCCTGGTTCCTGTCTGCTGTGGCATCCCACTGGATCCAGGCCCAATAACTCAGCAACCTGATGGAGCAATCCTCTAGGAAATTCATCCCCTGGCGTTGGATGACTCAAGTTCTGCTCTCTGTGGTTACAGATACCAGCTCTAACGCTCTTCTGCAAAGCTCCAGCCTTTAATTATGTGGTTATCCATGTGTCAAGCTCCTTGCAAAGCCCTCGGAGACTCATTCATATGTAGAGGAGCTGGCAGAACCGCCAGGTTTCCCTGGCAGAGCCCTCAGTGCACTCCAGGAGCACGAGCTGATCTCAGCCCACGCCCTGCCCAGGGTTGTACAGCCCTGAACTATGTCACCAGAGTGCCAGGGGCCAAAGTCAGCCCTGCTGCAACTCCACTGCTCATAACAAAGCTGGAGGGGGGCCAAGAGACTTCCTTGTCCTTTCCAGCAAAACGTATCACCCGGGATCCAGCTCATTCCAAGGGCCTTTGCCCCTCCGGGAGCACAACTGGGCGCTTGGCTGAGCTGGCACCTCCCCTGGCACAGGGACGGGCACAAATACAGCCTCTGCTCCACTGATACAGCCTCTGCTCCAGGAATACAGCCTCTGCTCCACTGATACAGCCTCTGCTCCAGGAATACAGCCTCTGCTCCACTGATACAGCCTCTTCTCCACAAATACAGCCTCTGCTCCACAAATACAGCCTCTGCTCCACAAATACAGCCTCTGCTCCACTGATACAGCCTCTGCTCCACAAATACAGCCTCCTGTCCACAAATACACCCTCCTCTCCACAAATACAGCCTCTTCTCCAGAAATACAGCCTCTGCTCCACTGATACAGCCTCCTGTCCACAAATACAGCCTCCGCTCCACAAATACAGCCTCCTGTCCACAAATACACCCTCCTCTCCACAAATACACCTCCTCTCCACAGATACAGCCTCCCGTCCAGAAATACACCCTCCTCTCCACAAATACACCTCCTCTCCACAAGTACACCTCCTCTCTACAAATACAGCCTCTTCTCCACAAATACAGCCTCTTCTCCAGGGACAGGAGCTCAGGGAAGCCAGGCTGGGAAGGGCTACACTGCCCCAGAACACAGTGCACCAGACTGGGACTGGGGTGTGTGCCCACTGCACTGGGAATCCTATGGAATCATGGAATCTTTATGGTGGGAAAAGACCTCTAAGATCATCAAATCCAACCATAACATGTCCATCCTCATCAGGCCCTGAAAAGTCCCTTGTTAAAGGAAGCTCAAACAACCCCCTCACGTGCTCCAGAGAGGGAACTCTCACTCAGGAGGAACCTAAAGCCACTCACAGAGTCATGGAATATCCTGAGATGCAAGGGATCCACCACGATCATCCAGTCCAACTCCTGGCCCTGCACAGACACCCCAACAATCCCCCCTGTCCCTCAGAGTGTTGTCCAAACCCTCCTGGAGCTCTGGCAGCCTTGGGGCTGTGCCCACTGCCCTGGGGAGCCTGGGCAGTGCCAACCACCCTCTGGGGGAAGAACCTTTCCCTGAGATCCAACCTGAGCCTGCCCTGGCACAGCTCCAGCCATTCCTGGGTCCTGTCACCAGAGATCAGCCCCTGCCCTCCCTTTATTCCCAAAGGCATCAGTGGGAGGCAGGGAAGGGACTCCGAGACCCTTCACCTCCATCCTCCCAGAGGGCTCCAAAGCCCTGATTTCCTCCCAGTGTCCAGCCTGGGTTCCTGCCCTAAGGAGAACCACTCCAAAGCTTTGGAGCTGAGCCCTGGGTGCTCCTGGCACCCAGACTGGCACGGGTTCCCTTGGGAGTCAGCTCCAGGCAGTGGCAGTGGCTCCGGATGCCACACATACCTGAGCAGTGAAGGGCCCCTGGCCACTCCAGCAGGGAAGGTGCTGGATGCCTTTTACTTCCACACTTCTCTTATCTCTGGCATTTCACTTTCTCACCTCCAGTTCCCAAGGGAAGGTCTCCTCCCCACTCCTCCAGTGGGGCAGGTGACCAGGCAGGCGGATAAAGGTGGAAAGGTGTGGATTTTAGAGGTCCTTCCCAAACTAACTGGTTCCATGGAGGGCCCTAATTTCAGATGCCAGAGGTGCATCCTCAGCTGGAGCCCCCCTGCCCTCTGCCTGCCCCCCCCTTCGGTGTCACCCAACATCCCTTTCTCCCACAACCCCCCTACCTGCAGAGCACAGTCTTCTCCCTATTTTTCCACTAAAACCCAATTCCCTTTCTTTCCTTCAGGCTTCCCAGGAGGGTGTTGAGGGGCAGCAGTGGGGTGTCACCACATGGGAGGACACCAGTGGGGACTGCCTGTGGCTGCAGCCCCCCTGCTGTGCGTGTGTGTGCAGGACCTGGACAACAATGGAATTGTCCCATGGAAAGCTCCACTATGGAGGCCCAGAGTTCCAGCATCCTTCCAACAGGGAGAAACAGGCACTTCTTGTTTGTGGCCCAGAAACACGTGGTAACCACAGACCCCCTGGCACTGCTCAGCGAGGGGGTGGTGCTTCAGACCCCAAAGCACTTCCCAAGCAGAGCTCCATCCAAAACCAGGGTGGTTGAGGGAGCTGGAGGGGCTCAGCCTGGAGAAAAGGAGGCTCAGGGGGGACCTTCTGGCTCTGCAACTCCCTGACAGGAGGGGGGAGCCGGGGGGGGATTGGGCTCTGCTCCCAGGGAACAAGGGACAGGAGGAGAGGGAACGGCCTCCAGCTGTGCCAGGGTGGGCTTAGATTGGATATTAGGAAAAAATTCCTTCATGGAAAGGGCTGTCCAGCCCTGGCACAGCTGCCCAGGGGAAGGGTGGAGTCCCATCCATCCCTGGAAGGATTTAACAGCCCTGTGGATGTGGCACCTGGGGACATGGGTCAGTGATGGCCTTGGCACTGCTGGACCTGATGGTCTTGGAGAGCTTCTCCAAATTAAACAATTCCATGAGTCCGTGAAGTCCTCGGCCCAGGGTGGGCACAGCAAGGGTGACCCAGTGCAGACATGCCTGGGTGGGATCCCCCTGAATTCAGGTGCCTCAGGCTGTCACTCAGGGCTCCTGTCACAGCCCCTGGGATCCAGTTCAGGGATTAACTGGAGCCATGAAGGACACACAGGTGCCTGGGGACTGGCAGAGTTGGAGGGACGTGCCCTGCCTGGTGGTGGGGGCAGAAGGAGGGAGTGGAGGTGCCACCTTGTCCTCACAGTGGATCTGGGTGGGTGGGGGGATGTCCCATCAGTGGTCCCTCACCAAGGGGAGCAGGAGGATGCAGGGGGAGGAATGAGGGAAGTGACTCACCTCCAGAATGAGTGGTGGCATCCGCTGGTCCATCCTCATGGGGTGCAGCTGTGGGACACAGCACGGGGTTAGTGGGGTGTCCACCCCTGCAGGCCCCCCCAGACACCCCTGGCCATGGAGGGCATTGCCCCCCACAGCCCCCACAGCCCCCCACAGCCCCCACAGCCCCCACAGCCCCCCACAGCCCCCCACAGCCCCCACAGCCCCCACAGCCCCCCACAGCCCCCCACAGCCTGCCCACCCTGTGCCCGCCATCTCCTCCCACTCCACACCCCATGCAAGCACCTGATGGTTGCCCACCACAGGTTGATGGTTGCCCACCATGGGTTGGGACTTGCCCAAGGAGGAACAGTGAAGCCTCTTTGGCTTCTCACAGGGAAAGCAAAGCCAGCTGAGAAGCACAGAGCTCTGCAGAGGAGACTTTGAGGCACACAGAGCAAAGACCTTCGGAGACATCCAGCCCAGTGAAACCAGTCTGTCCTCCCAGTTCCCTGCTGGGCAGGCAGGAACATTCCTGCTGTGTGCTGGGAATGGGCTGGAAGCCCCTGGAGCAGACAGCAAGGGCTGAGCCCCAACACTCACTCCCCAAGCCATGCAGGAGGGTTTTTTGGTGCAGAGCAGGGGCTGTGATGAACCCCAACACCCCCCAGGGTGGGCACCCACCACGAGGGGCTGGGACAGCAGCAGTGGGACAGCTCCATGAACTCAACCCAGCCCCTGCAAGGTGATGTTCTCACATCACACTGCTGCCAGGCTCCCACACACAGAGGACTTGAGGGAATCCTACCTCCCCAGGGACCTTCTCTGCCATTTGCCCTCAGCTGGCCCGTTCCTGTGCTTCCTTCCAAGGTGGAAAGACTTTGCCAGGATTTACATCTGCTTTAGCATTCCCTGTATGCCAACAGTAAACGTTGTGCATACACAGCCTCTCCTCTCCTGCCTCAGTTCCCCCCAGATTTTCACAGAGGGCCAAGGACTCTTCCCAAATCCCTCCCCCAGACCCAGATCCTTTCCCCAAGGTCAGTGCTCCAAACAGGCCACAGTCCTCCGGCACCAAGTAGGGGGGAAGAGTTTTATCCAAATCCCAAACCAGTATTTATCAGCCTTCTGAGGGTTCTGCCTGTGTCCCATTCTCCCTCCACGTCCTTCTCCTGCTCACTTCCAGTGTGTCCATCTTCTCCACAACCCCTTGGTTCCATCTGCTCTCCCATTCCTCCAGTCCAGCAGGTGGTAAAGCTCCTCTCCCCTCCCGGTTTGGGGCCACTCACACATCATCAGGCTGGTCATGAGACCAGCAAGGGCTCCAAACCAGCACAGCCTTCCCTCTGTCCCACAGAAAACCAGTAAAACCAACTCAGTGGACTCATTTTTGAGGTGTCCACGTTCTGGGAGCTGCATCCAAATGGAAGATGGAGAGCTGCTGGGCTCCATGTGCCCATGGAAGCACGAGGAGATGCTTAAACATAAATTCTCCTGAGGTTTGGGCTTGAAAGCTGTGTCCCATCACCCCCATCAGCTGGAAGAACCAGCTTCAGAAGCACCTGCATCCTTCAGCCAAGCTCCTTCACAGGGAATCCTGAGCCTGCAGCAGCTGGATCCTCCTGCTGGGGTCAACCTCACCAGGAGACCACCAAACCCTCTGCTCTGGCAGCTGTCTGCAGTCCAGCCTGGCCTTGGAGAGTGCAGACACAGAGGAAGGACTGAGGGCAAAGGGGCAGGGAGCCCCATAGACACTGGGGCTCTGCATCCTCACCCAGATCCATGGACACAGGAGCTCTGCATCCTCACCCAGATCCATGGACACTGGGGCTCTGCATCCTCACCAAGATCCATGGACACTGGGGCTCCTCCTCTTCCATCCCAAGCAGGTCCTGGGTGCATCCCTGCCTGGGACAGCTCCAGCCTCTTTGGGGGGCTCACACAAAACAGGAATGACCTGGACTGATCAGCCCATCCCTTCCTCCCTATCCTCCAGCCACGGGCGGGGAATGAACATTTCCTTACTTTTTTATGAAGGACTGAACTTATCACACCCCCAGGGCACTCAGTTCATCAGCAGGGCACAAGATGCCCACCATGACATGGGGAAAGCCCTCAGGGCCTTCCAGATGAAGAACCAGATGAAGGTGATCCAGATGGGATCACCTTCCTATAGCAGGGACACCTTCCACTGTCCCAGGTTGCTCCAATCGGCCCCTGGACACTCCCAGGGATGGGGCAGCCACAGCTTCTCTGGGCAACCTGTGCCAGGGCCTCCCCACCTTCACAGCCAAAAATCCCTTCCCAATATCCCATCTAACCCTACTGTCTTTCATTTGAAGTCACCCTTGGTGTGGCCAGGAAGGCAAAGCCAAGAGGAACAGTCTTTCACACAGTCAAAGCACTGAACTCTGGGTGTATTTTCCCCTCAAACATCAGAGTCTCTGTTTTTTACCCCAAAGGAGCATCTCTTCAACTTGCCAGAGAAAAGAAAACTGAAATAAAACTGAGAAGAAAACACAAACAAGCACTTTGTCCACCCCAGTAAGGCCACTGGACACCAGTTTGTGTGACTGGAGCAGCAGGCCCGTGTCACGCTCAGCACTGGCACGTCCCAACCTGGCCACCAAAATTCCCAGGAAGGCAAGATAACCTTGGGAGCAGCTCTGGGAGGGCTGTGTGGTGTGGAACCCCCCAGCCCTGCAGGCCACTCACTCACTGAAGATGCAATGACACCCCAGCTCCCCAGAGTGGATTCTCCCGTGGCTCACGGGTGTGGACACAAACCTTCCCTCTCTGCCAGAGTCCATAAATCCTGCAGGAACTTGGAGACCTGCAAGCCCTGGAGCCCTCTCTCCCTCCTTCAGGTGTTGTCAAAGCCAGGTGAGGTGTTATCAGGACACGGATCAATACAAGCAGAGTCCAAGACAAACATTTCTGGGGAGGACTGAGATAAAGCCCCGCTGAAGCCAACGGTGGGGATTAACCAGGAGCATGGTTAGCACAGCGGGGCTGCGAGGGGGACTGTCTGTCCCGTGATTAAACGCTTTCTAATCTGCAGTTGATAAATAACAAACGGTCAGAGAAACATCAGGCGTTGTCAGCACAGCAGAGAACAAGGCGAGAAATCAATGTTTGCTAAACAGGCAACGAGCTTGTAAAGCTGCCACAGGGAGGGGCTGGGGGGGAGAGGCCTCAGGGGGGGGACTCTCAGCCTTGAGCCCAGTGCTCATTCTTGCCTGGCCAAAGCCCCCATCCCATTTTCCAGGTAGGAGACCCCTTCCCAGCTGGGTTCCCAGGCACCCCCCAGCAGTGGTGCTGTGCTGGTCACTGGTGCAAAGAGCTTTGGGGACAGAGGTGCCAGCAAAATGTCCCTGCAGGGCAGCCAATGGCACAACCCTGTGTCCAGCTCTGGGGAACAACAGAAGGACATGGAGCTGCTGGAGTAAATCCAGAGGAGGCCA
Organism: Pseudopipra pipra; assembly: GCF_036250125.1. NCBI lineage: Eukaryota > Metazoa > Chordata > Aves > Passeriformes > Pipridae > Pseudopipra > Pseudopipra pipra. The sequence continues at coordinate 19,807,422 of NC_087561.1, read as the reverse complement.
CGGAGATGCTCCAAGTGCTGGAGCCCCTCTGCTCTGGAGCCAGGCTGGGAGAGCTGGGGGGGTCACCTGGAGAAGAGAAGGCTCCAGGGAGAGCTGAGAGCCCCTTGCAGGGCCTAAAGGGGCTCCAGGAGAGCTGGAGAGGGACTGGGGACAAGGGATGGAGGGACAGGACAAGGGAGAATTGCTTTAAATTGGAGTAGGACAGGTTTAGGTTGCATATTGGGAAGGAATTCTTCCCTGGAAGGGTGGGGAGGCCCTGGCACAGGTTGCCCAGAGAAGCTGTGGCTGCCCCATCCCTGGAAGTGTCCAAAGGCAGGTTGGAGCAACATGGGACAGTGGAAGGTGTCCCTGCCCACTGCAGGGGGTGGGACTGGACGGGCTTTAAGGTCCCTTCCAACCCAACCCACTCCAGGATTCCATGACATGGGGGTTCAAGGGATGGGGGAATGGCAGGATTCTCCATCCAGAGGCAAAGGGGGCCCCTCCTCAGGCCCAGGCACAGACAGTTGTGCCCGTTGTGCCAGCCCTGGGATTACCCAGCACAGCCTTTCTCATACATGCACCTGCATGAAACTCCAGCCTCCAAGGGAATCAGCAAACAATGGGCAGGATAATCATCAATCAACCCCCCTGGCAAGTACCTGGCAGTGCCCCTTTACAGGCTCACATTATAAATAGACCGTATTTATATACAGATTTGGTTCAATATCAGCATTTATTGTCTCCTAGTTAAATATTGACCTGTGTAAATATTTGTTTCTCTGATCATTTGGGTTTGATACCGACCTCGATCGACGTTCTTTTTTCTGTTTGTTCCTCAAGTCTTCTGGAACTCTCTGTAAAACGGGATTAGCAAAGAAAGCCCCGGGACTCTTCCTTTGGCTGCTGGAAACAACAGAGCTGAGCCACACTCGGAGCTCCTGGGGGAGGTGGCTGGGCTGGGGCAGGGCCCAGATGGGCTCCTCTGCTCACTCTGTCTCACAAGGCTTTGAAGAGACTCCAGGATTAGGTGCTGCCCTCAAAGAATCACAGAATTCTTTGGGTTGGAGAAGACCTCTCTAAGGTCACAGAGTCCAACCACTGGATCTCCCAGTCCAACCGTTTCTCTGTTCCCTGCAGCAATTCCCTGCCAGGCCATGGATAAGCACAGTGAGCCCCCCACACTGCCCAGACCTGGGGGTCCCAAACCATCATCCCACTGAGCTTGTTGTAAAGATGCTGTAAAATCCCACCAGGAGCAGGGGGAGATGGGGACAACCGAAATCCTTTGGGAGGGAGGGGGGCTGGGGAGCAGAATTCATCCCCTGCACACAGAGGGGGTCACAGCTGGCCCCCAGGGGTGTTGGGGGTGTCTCTGTCACACACAGTGGGCAAAATTCACCTGGTTTGGCCCCTGGAAAGTGGGGATTGACATGGAAATCTCTGTGCAAGCTCTCCCTGGAGCCCATGGAGAAGCCTCCCACAGGTGATCCACCCCACCACCTTCCCACCTACGAGAGCAGCTGCTGGAGGAGGACAAAGATCCCCCTCTCTCCAGGTTTTTACCTCATGGATGGCCCAGGAGCAGAGCCAGGCAGCTCCACAGGGTTATTCCAGTGCTCCTTCATTTGTGTTTGAACTACCCAAGGTGATTATCACCTCTGAGGAACCAGGAATTTGCCTGAGGCCAAGAGTCACCATCCAGGCAGATGTGGGCAGCTGGGAGGCTGCCTGGCCTCTGGCAGCACCATTCCCAGCAGACTTGCTGACTCTGTTTGCTATTCCTTCCCTCCAACAGCTGATAAAGGCTCCCTCAGAGGCAATCTCCCTGGGTTAGTTATCAGGGGAATCATTCCACCGCAGCCAGGGATCCCAAAGGCCAAGGAAACCAGGAAAAACACCCTCAGCCAATGCCAAGGTCAAGTGCCTGGAAGAGGAGCAGTCCAAGAGAGCAAGGAGAAACCTTTCCAGAAATAAAGCCATAAATGGACTGAAAAATAACCAAACTGAGCCTGGAGCCAGTCCTGGCCCAGCCACAGCTTCTCCAGACCTTATGGAGCAGCACCTTATGGAGCAGGTCTAGGTGAGGGGGCCAGGTTGGCATTAGAGCAGCTCCACACTGGTTTCCCCTTTTGCAGAACTCCAAAGTGCCACCTCAGCACCAAAAGGAGCCCAAAGGCAGGTGGGACACAGGGACAGTGTGTCCCCTCCCTGGCATGAGGGCTGTGCTCAAGGTGTGGCGGGGGGGGCAAGGGGAATCAAGGGAGCTGTACCTTCACACACAGCCTTCAGGAGATTCTGATCCTGTGATTTCTGAGCTGCCAAACCCACCTAAGCCAGCTGGAGGTTTTCCATCAGGCCAAAGAGGCCCCCAGTGCTGGAGGCTGAGCTGGGCTGACTCTTGGTGTGAGTTGCTACAGCCATTTGGATGGTTTTTGGGGAAAGATGAAATGATTTAATGCTGTTTCCACTCCTGGAAGGTCAGGAAGTTTGGAGCTACTTCAGCCCCAGCCAAAACATGCCATGTAAACTCAAGTGTTTCTGAGTTTACATGTGCATAAATCAATGCTGAATTTGGACACCAACCAGGAGCAGGTGCCACCATTTCTCCTTCTGGATCCAGCCCCCACCCCAGCACACCTTCTCCCTGACTCTGGGAAGATGGAAGCACTTGGATGTCATCACCAGGATGACCTGGACAAATTTATCCCCCTGTTTCCAGCTGTTTCCTGGCCACAGGACACTGGGCTTGTCCTTGAACCTTCCAGCTCCCCCTGGTTACACTTCCCTGCAAGTCCTGAGCAGAGCATGATGTGGGAGAGCTCCCAGGGAGCTTCCCCAGTTGGCTTATGGTGGGATTCAGCCCACCCCACCCAAGCCATGGAGAAGCTCCCACTCATCACCTCAGCCCTGATCCAAGGCAGCACATTCCCAGGGCTGACAAAGGCAGGGTGAGTCACCCACTGCTTGCTGGGACTTGTGGAGCCCTCCTGGCATTGAGCACATCCAAAATCAGCCAGAGAGCCTGTTCTTCCCAGGGAAATGCAGCAGGCACCCCGTGCCAGGCCAGGTTTCACGTGCAGACAGCAAATCCCCCCCTGGCCCTGCACTTCCTCCCCAAACCACTCGGCAAAACAAAGCAAACCAACCCCGAGGCAGGGGGGAACATGGTGTGGGAACGAGCAGGTCTTTGGGCCAGCCCTTCTCTGAGGTTTGCCCAGCTCAGGGCCAAGGGGACACTGCCAGAACAGGGATGGAGGGGATGTGGGAGCAGCCCCATCCACTGCAGCCCCTTGTGCCACCCTAGAACCATGGAATGCTTTGGGTTGGACCTTGCAGATCATCTCGTTCCAACCCTGTGCCATGAGCAGGGACTTCTGTGCTGCCAGGAGGGCCCTGGTGTTGGCCTGAGAGCAGAAAGATTCCAGATCCAGTCCCTTCGGCTTAAAGCCTCTCTCTCCACATTTTCCCTATAAATGAATTCCAATCGCTGTTAATTAAGGGGCACTGATTAAGGCAATCAACAGTTCCTGTGGGAAGGCTCCAAGCCCTGCAGAAGCTCCAGACAGAGCATTTTGGAGCCCAGGGTTTGCCAGCCCCCGGGAAACAGGAGGGCTGTGACACTCCTCAGGTCCCAGAGGGGATGACAAACAGCCAAATTAATAGTTTTGAGCTCTCCCACGACACAGAAACACCAGATATTCAAAGTCACTCAGAACAAAACGCTATGAAATGTTCCGGATGATCAGTTGGGAAGGGGAATTTGAACTTTCCCATTCAAATGAACAAACTTGGGTCATTTCCACTCTCAAACCTGTTCACTGGGAGAAGGATTTTAATTTGGGTATATCCAGCCACCCCTGGGCACCCTCGACTGTCCCTGAGGAGCAGCACAGCGATGGTGTTGCACAGGCAGCATTAAAACCTTGGGCTGGGGAGGATCCACATCCTCTGTCCTCTCCAGGAGGGGTTCAGATTCATGACATTCGTGTGTGATAACAGAGGGAAAATATTCTTTCCTCCTGCAAGGTGATAAGTACCATGGCTTTGGATAAAGACCCACTACACTGGGACCGATTCCTTGTCATTCCCATCTCCTGCTTCTACTGGAAATACTACAAAGAGGAAGGTCAGGAAATGCATTTTAATACTTGCAAATCCTGGTCTTGGTGGAAACTTGAAGGTCCCCCCGTCACATAAAAAAAAAAAAAAAACCACAAATAAAAAATAACAATTTTGCATGAATTCTCCCAGCATTTCTGAACTTAATGAAAGATTCTTTGTTTGAGTTTCAAGCTGAGCTTGAAAGGGGCTGAACCTCTTTAATGTGGTAAACAGCCCATGGGGGTTTTTTTGGAGAGTTTTCATGCAAGCTCAAGTTCTGAGAACATCTGAATGGTAAACAGGAGTTCTCCAATCCCCAAAGCCCAGCCGGACCCTGTGACTCAGGTAATTCTCCAATGGAGCACAAGAAAAGCAAATACTGTAATCAAGGGGCTCAGCTAACGAGACGCTAAGTGCGATTATTTGCAGTGGATGGGTTAGATAAAAGAACTCACTGGAGCAGGGAAGGAGGAGAAAATAGCGCGGGGAAGGTGCCCAAACAGGTTTGAGAAGGGAAAACTCACAGTTGATGATGCACCGGCCAGAAATGCGTTACCCTAAACCCCGGTGAGTAAGTTCAGGTGACGGTGTTTGCTTCCCACACACTGTGCAGGAAGGGCGATAAAGGGAAATCCGTTGCCTTCGTTATGGAGTCGGAGTCTCCTGCTCATTCCCTCCCTTCCCAGGTTTCCATTTGGGTTTTTTAATGTTAAAAACCGACCCCACCAGACGCTTTTGCAGCGAATCCCCAACCCCTGGGCGGGCACGTGGGGAAGAGTGAGGAGCACAAGGACAGCACACCTGTAAATCCTTGTCTGTCCCAGCGCTGCCCCTTTCCCTCTCTCCCCACCTCCCGAGCCAAACTTCCCCCGGGCAGAACAATCAGCCTTTGTCCCACCCAGACAAAGCCACGGAGCTCCAGAGCTCAAAGTTCGGAGCTGTTCCATCCTCCTCGGAGCTCCCCCACCCACACCTGGGGAACTCCTGGGTCTGGGGGGGGGGGGCTCAGAAACATCAAAGAACAAATATTGGGAGCGAAATGCCCGAATTTCCCAGGTTTTGGCTCGGTGGTAACACCATTTTTATCCACAGGTCCTGCTGACTCTGGATCTGCTCCCACCACAGTGAGACCACCCCCTGACACGTGGGTGGGTCAGGGGCTCTCCCTGAGGGTCCTCCTGCCAAACCGGAGGGATAATTGGATCCTTCCCGGGGATCTGGCCTAGCCCCCCGTGGCCCTGCAGGCACAAAGCCCAGCAGACTTGCAAATCCACGGGCTGGGCCTGAAAGCATCGGGATCAGCTGATCCCAAAGCAAAACAGCGGGAAGGGAGGGATCCCTCCAGCCAGAGACCGTGCAGGGCTCAGCAGGCAGCTCCCACCGGGAGGGGTCGGGGGATCCCACTCCTCCTTGCCCAGATTTAACTTGCTGTCTGTCCCCACCTTCCTGCCCACCCTGGAGCTGCCCGGGCTGCCAGCACCCTCAGGAAATGAATTTTGTACACTTCCCTGGATTCAGTGGACATTTCTGACCCCTTCTGCAAAGCCAGGAGGATCCCAAAGGGCAGAACATCCCAGCCAGCTGAGGGGGAGTGAGGTACCACTGCCCAGGGAAGCACGTTCTGGGTGGAGCAGCTCGGGAAGAGGAAGAAGGGACTGGGCACGGAGTCCTGGGCAGGTCACACCAGCCTGCTCCGCTTCCACGCCTGGAAATGTGGGATCCTGAGCTCAGCTGGGCACAGAGGGAGGATGGGGGAGGGCTGAAGGAGTCACCAGCTCTCCCAGGGCTGTGGGTGGTGGCTCGAGTGACATGTGCTGGTGCAAACCTGCCCAGTCCCCTCACACGGTCACCAGCTGGCAGGGACACCTCTGATTGCAACACCAGGAGCTCGGGGACTGTCCCCAAACACGGGCACAGCCTTGGAAATGGGCACTGCCCTGCAGGGCTCGTGGCTGGGGTGTCCCCACGCCTGGGGACACGTCCAGCAGCCACAGCCAGGACCTTCTCCTGAGCATGCTGGGCACAAGCAGGACCCTGGGAGAGGACACAATATTTTCAGCCCTCTCTGAGTACCCAAGGAGTGACATTAAACTGCAGAAAGATGCCCAGGCTTGGCTACCTCTTTACTGTGAGGGTGGGGAGGCCCTGGCACAGGTTGCCCAGAGAAGCTGTGGCTGCCCCATCCCTGGAAGTGTCCAAGGTCAGGTTGGACAAGGCTTAGTGCAACCTGGGAGAGTGGGAGGTGTCCCTGCCCATGGCAGGGGGTGGAATGGGATGAATTTTAAGGTCCCTTCCCACTCAAACCATCCTGTGATTCCATGATTCTATTCCCAGCCACAAGCTGTCAGCATCTCATTCCAGCTCCACAGCAGAACTCAAAGCCACCATGTCCTCTTTTCCTGCAGAAAAGCCAAATTTATCCACTGCCTGCAGCTCCTGGAAATGAATTACTCCTTGACAGAGGTGCTGTGACTTCTACATCTCTCCTAATAAATAAGGGTTCTTTATTTTTGAGGGCAGGACTCCTTCCTGGCCCTGACACAAACCACATCTGTACCAGCAGGACCCATCACCCTGGTTCCAACTGGGCTGTGCCAGGTGCTGGACCACCAAGGAGCAGGGAAGCCCATCCTTGGTCCAAGGGAAAGCCACCCTCTAGTCACCACCCCAGCACAGCCACGTTCCTGACAGGGACGTGGCCAAAAGGGCTCAGATCCAGGAGATGCAGGACATACAAACAGGGACAGAGCCACCCCAGGGACTCCAACAGCTCCTGAAAGCTCCTAAAAATTCTCATCCCAGCTTCTCCTGTGACACCAGGAGGAAGATCCCTGCCAGGGGAGATCAGAGGAACATCACAGCACATCCTTCCAGCCTGTTGCAAGGGTCTGGGAAATGCCATTCCTGGTGCTGTGGATCTGAAGCACCAGGAGAAGCTCTGGGGGAACACCAGCACCATCCTGGTACATCTGATCTGTTCAAGCACCTCCCACATGCTGGAGATGTTTTGCTGTTCCCAGTGAGCCCCCCACCCAGCCCTGGAGCAGGGCAGGAGGGTGGGAGCCAAGCACAGGGTGAGGAACTGCCTGTGGGGCAGGAACTGGGCTCCAGGGACACAAGGGGAGCCCTTGATGCCATTCCTTATTTGCAGCAGCACAGCCCACCCAAGGAAAATCCCCTTCCACGCTCCCCAGGATCTTCCCTGCCACCCACAGCAGCCTCTGTCCCCACTGGGTGCTCACAGGTCTCAACACAACCACCCCTGAGGCTCTGCTACAGGTAGGAAGGGGTTAAACCAGGGGACAGGGTGGAGGGTTTGTCCATCTCTGTCTTCCCAGCAGCTTCTTTGCCAGGTCCTGCCCTGGAAGCACAAGTGACCCCCCCCAACACCAGAATTCCCGGCCAGTGACCCTTCAACACCAGAATTCCCACTGAGACAGGCACTGCCTTCCCCAAATCCTCAAGGACAGGCGATGGCAGAGTCATCTCACAAGTGCAGGGAGGCCACAGGAGCCACCTCCCGTCCTGCACCTGTTGGGCAGGAGCAGGGAAGTGCCATTTCCTTCCTGGAAACCCAGCTCTGTCCCCCCCCATCTCACTGTCCAACCCCACAGCTCTCAGGAGAGGGCAGGGACCTCAATGGCACCACTGGAGACCACGGCACAAAGCCACAGGAGGCCCCAGAGGGACGGGGAGACCCAAACAGGACCTGGCAGTGGGTAACTCATCCCCCAAGCCCAGCCCAGAGGGACATGGGCACCTGCCTGAGAAGCAGCAGGAGACCCCAGGATGGTTCTCCAGGAGCTGCTGTGGCCCAACAGACTTGGAGAGCCAAGGGCAGCCAGGTGGGACCACAGATGAGCCCTGGTGCCCCCAGTGCCCTCCCTCATCCAAGAGACCTGACAGCAAAGGGATCAGCTCCTCCTCTCCCCTGGAACACTCCCCTGGACGTGCCTTGCTCTTGCTTTTATTTATTATTATTTTTTACCTTCTCTCTGGGGAAAAGATTTAAAGGGGAAAATGCCATTTCTGGCCAACCTGACTCAAATCAGGAGGGAAAAGTGCTTTTCTCTCTTTTCTCTGTTTTGTAACTTGGCTGGACAGACCAAGGAAAGGGAAAAACCTGCTCAGAAACCCTACAAAGAATCTATTCCCACCTGGCTCAGACTCAACCAAATTTTTGTCAGCAAACAGCTCCCACCTTCCCCTCCTGTTTGAAAAGGGATTTGGGGCAGTGGGAGGGGGGACACACACGACCCTGAAACCATGGAGATGGTTGGCTCCTGCCTTTGCCTGAGCTCAGGAGCAGCGGGAGATGCCCCGTGGGCGACAGCCCGAGCTCTGACAGGTCACAGCCCCGTCCAAGTGCCCTGATAAACATCCTCCCGGAGCAAAGGGATTCCAGCCTTTCCACCCTCCGGCCCCGGCAGCTCCCGCCGCGCCACAGCCTCTGGCACCGGTTAAGAGAAAGGGGCCAGGGCACGGAAAACTCCTCCCCGGGACATGTGGGGTCCAGCCCCGGGGGGTTCCCACCCAGAACGCTGCACCCTGTCCCGATGCTGCTCCTGGAGGCTGGGGGGTGATCCAAGGGGACTGGGGGTGATCCAGGGAGCGGGGCTGATCCAGGGAACGGGGCTGATCCAGGGAACGGGGCTGATCCAGGGAGTGGGGGTGATCCAGGGAAAGGGGCTGATCCAGGGAGCGGGGCTGATCCAGGGAACGGGGCTGATCCAGGGAACGGGGCTGATCCAGGGAACGGGGCTGATCCAGGGAGCGGGGCTGATCCAGGGAACGGGGCTGATCCAGGGAAAGGGGCTGATCCAGGGAGCGGGGCTGATCCAGGGAGCGGGGCTGATCCAGGGAATGGGGGTGAGCTGGTGCTCAGCTCCAGCCCAGCAGCTTCCCAACCACCATCCCAGGGACCCAAAAGGGACACAGGATGGCCCGTGGCAAAGGGGTGACACCCCCGAGGTGCACCCTCAGCTGCCACCACCCTGGAGCAAAGTGGCAGTGAGGTGGCCCTGCCCTAAAGCTGGGGGAGAAACCTCCCTTCCCTGTGAAGGGCAGCAAGGATGGGGTTGGGGGGCGAAGGTGTTTCCAACCTGCATCCCCAGGTCCCTCAGGAGGAGGGCAGGAGGTGGCACAGGGCTGGGCAATGCCAGAGCTGCCGCTGCCCACCCACCCCAGGGCTGATGTGTGGGACCAGTCCTGGCCCCGCTGCCTCATCCCACCCCTCATCCCCCACAAAGGCAGGGAAAAGCAAACCTCACGCTCTCCCCGAGCGTTTTGGGGGAGGTCTGGATGGGGCTGACGCCCTTTCCCACCGGGACAGGCCCTGGAGATCACCAGCACCTTCCCCAGAGCCACCACCTGGTCCCTGTTCCAGGGAATCACCCCAAAGCCGGCACGGAGGGGCAAAGGCTCCACAGCCCCGGGATTATGGGAGAGGGCCCAAACCAGGAGCACCACAGGGGGAGGGGGAGGAGGTTGCAAGGCCCTCTCCCCTCGTTTGACCCCCACATCCATGGCCACCACTGACAGGGATGCTGGATCACCAGGGAGTTCCATGAAATACGGAGACACGGCCTTAATCCCAACACCTCCCTCGGAGGGACAGAGCCCCAAAGTGCCACTGGGAAAGTGGAAGTGGCTACAGAACCCCAACCCCTGTGCCAAACCAGAGCCACCCACCACAGGGACACCCTCCTGGGGGTCCCCAAAGGAACAGAGGCGGGGTGAGGGAGGTCCCCGTGGAGCCGGAGCCACCCTCCCTGCGGATCAAAATGGCGCTGGGGTTAATCATTACCCCGCGCCCCAAACCCCGGGGAAAAGCCTCGGCAGCAGGGTGGGGTCAGGCCTGGCTCACCCCCCTTCCCACCAGGAAGAGCAGCTGGAGGCTCTTGGTGGTGGGACAAGGGGTCTGGCACCCGAAACGCCACCGGGGAGCCTCGTCCCCTTGGCTGGGTGGGCAGCAGGGCTCGGACGGGGCTTCTGCCACCACCCAGGACAGGGGTGGACACGCAGGAACGTCCCAAAGCCACTTCTCCGGGTCTTTACCTCCTGCACACAGAGGGAGGCTGCCTAGGGAAGTTCAAGGAGTGTTCCTTCCCTGCCAGGGCGGTGGAAAAATACATCTAATAAAATAAAATGGAAAACGAGGTCCCATTTTCCCCCTGGAAACGCCACGGACGCGGCGATCCCATGGCCCACGTCCTTCCCAGCGATCCAACGGCGGCACGGAACCCCTGGAGCCCCCTCGCCTGCTGGTTCCAGGGATCAAAAGCCCTACAAACCCCAGGTTCTCCTCCCAAACAGGGTGTTGTGAAGGAAGGCAGGAGAAAAAAAAAAAAAAACCAAAACCACCAAAACACAAAACCACACAAACGAAACCCAACACGCCCAAGAGAAAACCCGGCCGAGGGGGAAGCGGGAGCGGACAAAGCCACGGAGGGGCTTCGGCAAAGAGCAGGAAAACGAGGCAGAATTAAACCCAAACCCAGGCTGGAGTTTCTGGGAGGAGCAGGCAAAACCTGAGCCTTACCTGGGCCAGGTCGGGCGGGTTCTCCAGGGGCCGGGAGGGGGGTTTGATGTCCTCGAAGACGGGGGTGTCCTCGCCGGGCTCCCCCGACATGGTGACGGGTTTGAGCGGCGTGAACACCGCGGGGTCCTCGGGCAGCGGGGTGCGCAGCACCAGCCCGCTGCTCATTCCTCACACACCCCGGGGGCAGAGCAGGCTGGGTGCCAAACGATATTTAAAATAAAAAAAAAAAAAGGGGGAAAAAAAAAGGTGGAAAACGAAAAAAAAAAAAAAAGGCAAGGAAGGGGAGGGGAAAGGGGAAAAAAAAGCTGGAGGTAGAGGCGAGCCGGAGCGAGGTGTAACCGTGGGAGGTGGCGGGTCAGGGAAGGCTCTACCTGGGCTGGGGAGGAGGAACGGGAGGAACACCAACGCCAACCTGGAAGCGGCGGAGAGGCCGCCGGAGCCAATCAGGCTCCCGGTGATGGCCCCGCCGGAGGCTCCACCGGGACACCGGCGCATAAAAGGCTGAGTGGGAGCTTCGCAGCCAGACACGCTCCCACACGGGGCTTGGGATCACCTGGCACCACGGGAGCCAGCCCCCAGCCCCAGGCAGGTGGCCAGGAGGGCCTCCAAGGGCCACGCTCCTACACGGCGGTTGAGAGGATCCGGCACCTCAGGATTCAGTTCCCAACCCCAAGCGGGTGGTCAGGAGCTTCAGTGTCAGCCATACTCTGCCACGGTGCTCGGGAAGCTCTGGCACCCCAGGACTCAATCCCCAACCCCAGGCGGGTGGCCGGGAGCTTTGGTGTCAGCCATATTCTGCCACAGTGCTCTGGAAGCTCCAGCAGCCTGGGATTCAGCCCCCAACCCCAGGCAGGTGGCCAGGAGGATCTCCAGCTCTGACACAGTGCTTGGGAAGATCCTGCACCCCCACACTCAGGCCCCAACCCCAAGTGGGTGACAAGAGCTTCAGCACCAGCCACACTCCAACACGGTGCTCAGGCAGCTCCAGCAGCCCTGGACTCGAGTGGGTGGCTGGGAGCTTTACCAGCAGCCACGCTCTGACAGTGCTCAGGAAGGTCCAGCACCCCCACACTCAGTTCCCAACCCCAAGCAGGGGGCCAGGAGCTTCGGTGTCAGTCACACTCTGACATGGTGCTTGAGAAACTCTGGCACCTCTGGGTTCAGCCCCCAACCCCAGGCAGGTGGCCAGGAGGTTCTCCAACAGCCACGCTCCGACACGGTGCTCGGGAAGATCCCGCACTCCCAGACTCAGGTCCCAAACCTGAGCAAGTGGCCAGGAGCTCCAACATCAACCACGCTCTGACACGGTGCTTGGGGAGCTCCAGCACCCCAGGACTCAGTTCCCAACCCCAGGCAGGAGGTTCTCTAACAGCCACACCCGAACACGGTGCTCGGGAAGCTCCAGCACCTCTGGACTTAGTCCCCAACTCCGAGCAGGTGTCCAGGAGCTTCAACATCAGCCACACTCCAACACAGTCCTCACAAAGCTCTGCCACCCCAGGCTCAGTTCCCAATCCCACATGGGTGACCAGGAACTTCAACATCGGCCACACTGACATGGTGCTTGGGAAGCTCCGGCACTCCAGGACTCAGTCCCGACCCCAAGAGGGTGGCCAGGAGGTTCTCCAGCAGCCACACTCCAACACAGTGCTCGGGAAGTTCCAGCACCCCTGGAGTCACTCCCCAGTTCCAAGGGGGTGGCCAGGACACCTGGCCAGGAGCCTCCTCATCAGCCACGTTCCACCACGGCACCCGGGCAGCTCCGGCACCACCGATCGGCTCCTCTGGGATGGAGGGACTCAGTCCCCACCCCAAGGGGTGACCACCCCCCAGCTGGGACACCATTCCCACACCAAGTCCCCTGCACTGAAACCAGGGGGTCATGTGAGGTTTTTTACAGCCACAGCTGGTTTTTTTAATAAGAAAACACCAGTTTTCTGACAAACGGTCGAATTTGGCATGAAAACTGGTTTTTAGAGAGGGGGTTCCTGCTTGCACTTTTCTCATTCCCGGGGAGAAAAAGGGAAGGATCAAAAACAAAAGGGACAAACCTCAGGGAGAGCAAAAAAAAAAACCAACTAATGAAAAGCTGGAAAGGCACAGCAACAAACAACACAAGTGACTGTGTTTGGGTTTCACTTTTTGAAAGGAAGGAGTGTAAAAATCCAGAGATACAGGGGAATAAAAATCACCTTTCTGGCAAAGAAAAAAACCCCCAAACCATTCTCCTCTGGACACATCCAGCCCCAAGTGTCCCCAGCCCCTTCCCAAGGAGCTGCACTGTGCCAGGCTCACTAAGAGCCTGGTCTCTGCCTCCTCTCTGTGTTTACCCACCCCAAATCAGCCCCAGAACCTCCCTTGCCCACTTCCCTGTGTCTCCCAGGCAGGATTCCCACACAGGCTGTGCCCTTGCAGGGGGATGTTGCTGTCACCCCCCTCGGGGACAACCCACCACCCTCAGGGGACTCGAGGACCACAGAAATAGGAGAGGGAGGGGATTCCTGCCACTCTGGGGACTTCACAGGGGCCACACAAGGCCTGTGATCGCTCAGATAATTCCAGGAGCCACAGCAGAGGTTTGGGGTCTCACAGCTGCCATTCCCACACCAGGCTCCAATAAGCATCAGCTGGCAGGGGCTCAGCATGTTGGGCCCTTGGAAAAGCAAACACAGGAAAAGCTCAGGCCTTGCCAGGAGCCCTGCCAGGCTTTGTTTTCCAGGGAAGCTGTGCTGCTGCTGGAGCACGCACCAGAGCTCCCAGGGAACACCAGGAAGATGGGGGTGTCCCCACCAAGCCTTGCAGGACCACACATGGAAAGGATTTTACAGTGAGGGTAGGGAGGCCCTGGCACAGGTTGCCCAGAGAAGCCGTGGCTGCCCCATCCCTGGAAGTGTCCAAGGCCAGGGTTGGAGAAACCAGGTCTGCAGGAAGGTGTCCCTGCCCATGGCAGGGGCTTTGGACTAGATAATCTTTAAGATCCTTCCAAGCCAAACCATTCTGGGATTCTGTGATAAATTATATAAACCAAAAGAGTTCCTTCTCTCTCCACCCCATCACCAAAGCGTGGCCTTGCAGCCCCGGGGCCGGGTGCCCCCCGTTCCCGGAGCAGGGCACACTCCAGGCTGGGCCTGCCCTGCAGGGATCAGCCCAGATGGGATTTCCCGAGGCAGAGCAGCTCCCCCTGGCAGGGATGGGCCAAAGCCACGGCAGGGCCCTTATCTGCTGCTGGCCTTGAGTACATCCTCCCACCCGGGACTTTGCCCCCAGCCCCCGGGGGGCCCCCCCGGGCACACCCCGCTGGCACAGGGTCCCTTTGTGGCCCCACGTGCCGGCGGGGACAGCACGTCTGGTACAGCGATAAGGGCAGCTCTCCCTGACCCCCACACCACGCACCTCCCTCCCAACATTCCTCTCTCTCCCTCCATCCCTCCATGCAGAATTCCCTTCTGTGGGGGAAAGCCGAGATGCCGAAGGGGGTTTGGGGAAGGGAGAGCCTGGAAGGGGGTGATGGAGGGTCCACGGTGGCTCAACCCACCCGAGGGGGTCTCAAGCCAAGGGCTGGGGCTGAAGGCTCTTTGCAGTGCCAAGGAGGGCAGGGGGTGCTTGTGGAAAAGAGGGGAGCCAGCCCCTGATCCCCAGCCCTCGAGCACTTGGGGTTCATGGGAATGGCGAGGAAGGACACCCGGGTCCTCCTCTCACCTTCAAGCAGAGGGAGCAGCAGGAGGTGAAGCCCTGAGTTACAGACACTTGAGCTAAAAGGCAAGAAAGGCACCGAATTTTGAGGCAGTCTGGATCAGGCTGGGAAGTGAACCTCGGCTCCTGCCTCCCAGATTATCCCAGAGGCACCCCCAGCCTGGGTGAGCCCCAGGGGCTTCCACCCATCCTCAGACCCCAGCACTGGGCTGGGTCCCAAGAGCCACCCCAACGGGTGACAGCCCAGCAGCACAGCCCGGTCCCATCCCTGCCGGGGTCCCAGAGCACATCCCACCCAGCAGGTGGGGACAAGGGAAGGGGCCAGACCCTGGCTGGGGGTCCCAAGCCCTGCTCTCCTCCTGCAGCAGCTCTTCCTCCCCCTGCTGCTCCCCCAAACCCACTACTCACCCCGAAAGCGGCTGCAGCACTGACCTCTTGCTGTGCCGTGATGGACATCCCAAATCCTCTCTGCCTCCCTGGGGCCAGGCGCTCCTGGTTCAGCCTGGGTACTGCTCGGGATTCCTCTGGGAGTCACAGGCTGGCCAGGGAAGGGGGACAAACCCCCCCTTGCCTTTCCCCAGGACCAGCAGACAAAGGTCGGCGAAGCTGCCGGAGCCACCCCGCGCCTGCCCCGCTCCCCCAGCGAAACCCAAAACCACCTATTTTTGTCTCTTCCTTTCTCCTCCTCGGGAGGTTTTCCAGCCATCAAATCCCTTCCCGGGAGCCCTTCAAAGGAGAAGCGGCCGCCCCATCATCCACTTGCTAAACCAGTCTGAGCAGTGCCGGGAGAGGCCCCGCACCCCCCGGGAAAGGGACGGGGAACCGTCCGGAGGGACCTCGGGTGACCCCGGAGCGAGGAGAGGGATGAGTGTGGCACCTCTGGGACAAAGGCATTGCCACCCCCTGTGCACCCTAAGGGTGCCACCAGACACCAGGACCCCCCAGCCAGGCTGCAGACCCTCCTCAGTCACAGCTCGTCCGCAGCAGGGAGCGATTTTGAGATTGCTAAATTCTTATCCCGGCCAGGGAAAACGGCAGGCAGGGATGGGGAAAGAGCCCCGCGGAGCTGAGGAGGTCCCCAGCGTCCCCAGTCGGGCGGTGCTGGAGCACTGGGAGGTATCACAGCCCCCGGCAGGGAAATCGAGCGGCTGTTCCAGGCGTTCCTGGGAGAGAAGGAGGGTGGGGAGGAAGCAGAAGGGCCCCAGGCTGAGGTAAATTTCCAGGACAAATGACAAGTGGGAGGAAGGGGGTGGTATCTGTCTTTTTAATCCCCCCAAACCCAGGCTCGGACCTTTGTCAAACCTGGAAACCAAGCAGAGGGGTTCCCCATGTTCCCATCTGGGCTGCAGGGATAGACCTGGGGCCTCTGCAACAGGATCCACACCTGGCTCCACACCCTGATCCCAGCCCAGGGACACCACTGCACGGAGGGATTTAACCCCCTGCCCCTCCCGAGCCCACGGGGGAGGGCAGTGCCCAAAAACAAAGCCAACCCCAAGAGTTCCAGCAAAGCCCAGTTCCCCCCAGTCCAACCCAGTTGGAGCTGTTGCTGCCTGTACCCAGTTGGACCGTGCTGGAAACACCATCTGCTCCCACCTCACAGGGAGACCCCTCCAGCACCCACTGAGGGAAGAGCCAAGCCACCAGCACAACCCCACCCAGCCACTGGAGAACACCCCCAAGGATGTGGAGCTGGAGAACCACCTCATTCCACAGGGTGTGGCAGCAGCACAACCCCACCCAGCCACTGGAGAACCCCCCCAGAGAAAGTGGAGCTGGATGTCCACCTCATTCCACAGGGTCTGGCAGCTCTGCAGCCACTGAGGGGCTTTGCTGAAGCTCAGGGCCCACCTGCCCCAAGAAAGGGGGTGGCACAGACCACCCTGGGGAGTTCACCTTGCTCTGGGCCCCGGGCACCAACAGGATCCCAGGGGTGAGACAGGTCCAAGGCGGAGAGCCAGGAGGGTCCATGGCTGTGGAGGTGCCAAAACAGCTCCAGCACAGCAAAAGGGGGAGCTGAGGGTCTCACACTGAGCTTAAATGGGCCCACGGCTGTGGGTTGGGGTCTTGGGTGGGGCTGCTCACAGCAATTACGGCCAATTAGTGCCCTCAGGGCCTCAGCCGGGAGAGCAGAGCCTGGACGTCCTGGGATGATGATTCCAGCAGGTGGGGAAGGGCTGGCACCAGCTGCCTGTGCAGCAGGAGCTTGGCATCTTCTCCGACCACAGGGTGATGCCAACTGAGAGGGAACCGATGTCCCTTTGTCACGTGTGTGTGACACAGGACCCCGTGTGACCCCCAAACCTCTGTGCCCTCCCCCAAGACCCCACCACCCCACCACCACCAACCCTGCCAAGGGAGCAGGAGATGCTGAGCTCCAGCACCAGAGAAGGTGTCCCAGAGGCAGGAGAAAGGATGAAGGAGGTGACACTGGAGCTGGACAGAGCACAGGGGGTCCCACAAAGGGGGAGTGGGGTGGTCTGAGGCCTTCCCCAGCTCATCCCGTGAGGTGAGGGCATCATCCCATGAGGCACCCTGCAGGCAGGAGGGGGGTTTGCTCCGGGGCTGGAGTGTTTGCCTCCACTCTGGAATGACAACCTGGCACCCTCCAGCCAAATGTCCACGCGCAGGAGAGGCCAGGCAGGATGCAGGGGGGAAATCCAGGGGAAAAGGCACTTTTCCCTGAAAGCACATTCCCTCTGGAGTGAGCTCAGCCAGCAGTGGCATCTGAGACACGATTCCCTCTCTGGGATAAGACAAAGCCGTGGTTGGCAGCTGGGAGCAGTGACATGGGGACACCAGAGCTGGCCCACCATCGGTGCAGCGAGTTTCTCAGGTCTCAGCACCGCCCCCCGGGGGCTGGCTCAGGGTTTGGGCACAAACACCTCAGGGTTTGGGCCACAAGGCCAAAATCTCACACAACACCTTGGGTTTTCCTTGGAAAACTTCCTCTCTTTTGTTGCAGTTGCTCTGGCTCCTCCACCGGCAAACTGGAGCAGCGCAGGGAAGAGCTCGGCTGCCCCTGGGGCTTCCACGATGGACACGTGTCTCCCTGGAAAACCATCACCTGCTCCCAGGCATTCAGGGAATATTTGGCCCAGCTTCTTTAAAAAGTCTTTTTTTTTGCCGTTAAAGATTCCTTTTTTTTTTTTTTGCGTTTAAAAAGTTTTTTTTTAATCCACTGAGTCAACGTAAAAAAAATAAAAGCCCAAAGTAAAAATAAAATAAAAATTTCAAAAAAATTTCAAAAATGAAAATAAAATTAAAACAAAATTTAAAAATAATATATAAAGTAAATTAAAAATAAAATAAAAATAAGGTAATATAAAAATAAAAATAAATTCCAAAATAAAGTAGAAATAAAAAATAAAATATAAATAAAAATAAAATTAAATTAAAAATAAAATTAAATTAAATTAAAAATAAAATTAAATTAAAAATAAAATTAAAATAAAAATAAAGCAGGATAAATAAATAAATAAATTAAATAAAGCCACGGCAGCAGGGAAGGATGTCGGGGAGGGGGAGTGGTGGGGCACCACCAACCCCTTCACTGCCACTTCGGAGGGGTTTGTCCGCCCCTGCTTCACCTGAGGGTCCGGGGATGCCGCAGGGGTGGGTGAGGGGTTCGCCTCGGGGGGTCACTGCTGAAGCCAGAGGCAGGTCGAGGTGCTGCTGTTTCCCGCTGCGGGAGTTGTTCAAAAGGAAGGAAAAGCCACATTTTTCCCCAACACTGAAATTTTTTTCTCAGTTGCTGGGAAGAGGGAGACGATTAAAGCCAAACGCTGTGCCCAGCTCGGCCCCTCTCCCTGCCCCACAGCACGGCACACGCGGAGCAAACCCCGCTCTTCCCAGTGTTATTCCTGTGTGGAAAGAACGGGTTTGTATCAATCTCACAGCTCTGGAGGCTCAAAGTGCCCGTCGGGTCGAACAACAAAGAGCAAACAGACCCGCCCCCGCCCCAGGGCTCGCAGCAGAGCAGGGGGGCGATGGAGTCCCCGCCTGGGGGGCTCGGGGCTGGCCCCAAAACCCCCGGGAACGGAGCAGCCCCAGCCCCCGAGGGGCTCAGAGACCCCCCCGGGTTCTCCCTTCTCTGGGGGAAGGCAGGACACGGGAGCAGCCCCGGGAGGAGCCGCATCAGTTGGAGAACTCGGCTTTGGAGAGGGAACAGCAGAGGGGTGGGGATGTTTTGGTTGACGAAGGGCCCGAAAATCGGTGGACAGACACTGGGAGACAGAGGAATCCAGGAATCCAGAGGAAAACCGCTTGGACTGGGAGGGGAAAAAAGGACAGGGGTTCCTTCATTGTGGGTCCTATGAGGTACCAGCTCGGGTTGTTTCTGTGTCACTGTGCCGTGAATAAATTGCTTTATGGGATGGGTCCAGGGAAGGGAACGGAGCTGGGGAAGGGGCTGGAGCAGCAGGAGCGGCTGAGGGAGCTGGGGGGGCTCAGCCTGGAGAAAAGGAGGCTCAGGGGGGACCTTCTGGCTCTGCAACTCCCTGACAGGAGGGGGGAGCCGGGGGGGGTCGGTAACATGTGAGTGGTAACAAGTGACAAGATGAGAGGAAACAGGTTGCTCCAGGGGAGTTGGAGATTGGATATCAGGGGAAACTTCTTCCCAGAAAGGGTAATTAGATATTGGAAGGGGCTGCCCAGGGAGGTGGTGGAGGTGTCCAAGGAAGGCCTGGACGTGGCCCTCAGTGCTCTGGGCTGGGGGACAAGGTGGGGGTCGGGCACAGGTTGGACTCCATGGTCTCAGAGGTCTTTTCCAACCTCAGTGGTTCTGGGATTCTGAGACATCTGACATCTCTTCTCCTGCTGGGACAATGGGTGGCGATGGAGAGGGAAGAGCCCATCGCCCCCCTGCCCCTGTCCTTGCCACGGCTCCCAGGGCGAGGAAGGGCTTGATGCCCGTGTGGCTGCGGGAGTCGGGGGAGCTCCTCGGAACGGGCCAACTCCCGCGTGCAGCCTCCCCAGGGGCACTTGTAGGGCTTCTCACCCGTGTGGGGGGAACAGAGAGGAGTCAGCGCTACCACAACGACCCCCACGCGCCTCCCGGCAACTTCCAGGGAAGCGCAATCCCTCGGTAATTCCCAGAGCAGGGCAATCCCTCGGCACCTCCTCCCAGCCCTCGTCCAGCACGGGCCGCGGGCGCCACCGGGTGCCCGAGCGCTGCCGTCGGGTGCCAACAGCAGCACAGCCCGGCCCGGATTTGGGGGCACTGCCCTGCCCCAGCAGCCCCCACGGCACAGCCGGGGGTCTCAGCCCCGCACACGGCGCAGAGGGACCCCCCGGGCGCTGGGGCTGGTGAGGAGGGGGGAGCCCCAGCTGGGCACTTTGGGGGCTTGGGGAGGCCTTTTGGGGGTGCATGCGCTTTCTGAAAAAAACAGAAAGGCGTCCTTTATGGGGTTAGGGGTGTCTTTGGGGGCGCTGGCACCCTCTGCCAGAGACTGGGGAGTCCCTTTGGGGGCTCAGAGTGCTGACCCCCTGTGCCAGGGGTGGGGAGTTTCCTCTGGGGACATGGGGGGCTCTTGGGAGGTGGCCTTTGGGCGCACGGGGAGCCTTTGGAGGTGCTGCCATCCTCCGTCACGGTTCAGGGCGGCCCCTTTAGGTACCTTTGGGGCACTTCTTGGGCTCTGTGCTGGCCTTTTTGGGGTGCTGGTACACAAAGCCATGTCCCGGGGACCCTCCCGCCCCCCTCCCCCCAGGCTGGTTATGGGGGCTCCCGGTGCCCCCGGGTGCGGGGCTGGGACCCCCGGCTGTGCCGTGGGGGCTGCTGGGCCAGGGCAGTGCCCCCCAAATCCGGGCCGGGCTGTGCTGCTGTTGGCACCCGACGGCAGCGCTCGGGCACCCGGTGGCGCCCGCGGCCCGTGCTGGACGAGGGCTGGGAGGAGGTGCCGAGGGATTGCCCTGCTCTGGGAATTACCGAGGGATCGCCCTTCCCTAGGAATTGCCAGGAGGCACGTGGGGGTTGTTGTGGCAGCGCTGACCCCTCTCTGCTCCCCCCACACGGGTGAGAAGCCCTACAAGTGCCCCCGGGGAGGCTGCACCTGGGAGTTGGCTCGTTCCGAGGAGCTCACTTGGCACCTCCACAAGCAGCCAGTGCCAGGCACTGTGCCCGTGGAACACCATCCTGGGCATGGACATCAAGTCCTGCGGTGACATGGCCCCCAAAGAGAACCGAGTGGGACAATGGGAGTCCTTTCAAAACCAGCCTCGTGGAGCCCTGGGCCAGAGATGGAGCAGGGGGATCATATTCCCTGTCAGGCACCAGCCTCTGGGAAAGGTGAGTGGAATAATGGACTGTTAAAGACCACACTGAGAGCAATGGGTGTGGGACCTTCAAACATCGGGATCTACATTTAGGAAAGGCCCATGCTGGAACAGTTCTTGAAGATCTGTAGCCTGTGGGAAGGACTCACACTGGAGAAGTTCCTGGAGAACTGTTTCCCGTGGGAGGGACCCCACTCTGGAGCTGGGGAAGGACCCCTCTCCCTGAGCAGCATCAGGAATGTGGGATGACCTGACTGTGCCTCCAATTCCCATCCCCCTGCATCACTGGAGGGAGGAGGCAGAGCCTGGGAAGGAGGGAGGGGTGGGGGGAAGGGGTTTTTAAGCTTTATTTTACTTCTCATTCTCCTCCTCTAATTTTGTTAGTAATAAATTCAGTTAATATCCCCAATTTGGGTCTGTTTTGGCCATGGCAGTGATCAGTGAGTGGCCTCTCCCTGTCCTTACCTCAGCTCCTGAACTTTAGGCTGTGTTTTCTTTCCCTGCCCAGCTGTGGAGGGCAGTGATGGGCAGCTTTGGTGGGCACGGGGCATCCAGGAGAGTCCAGCCCACCACAGGGGTGGGCAATATGCTGGTTCTGGCCAGGACAGGGTTAACTTGTGCAGCTCCAGGAGGAGCAGGATTCTGGGTTATTGATCCCACCTCAGCCACATGCAAGGGGATGGAGTCTGGGGGTTCTCCCCAGCTTTCCAAGATGTGGGGTCAGGTGGTTCCACATGGTGAGGGATCACCTGGGAATCATTCCCTGCCTTATACACTCTGTTGTTGGTGTTGGTACTGTCTGTTTTCTTATTTCACTGCTGTTTCTGGTTAATTGTTCTTATTTCAACCCCTGAACTTTACTTTCTTATGCCTCCACTTCTCCTCCCCATCCCCCCTGAGTGCTCTGGGGTGTTTCAGTGGGGGGGATACCATTCCTAAACCACCACGGGTGTACTGGACATCCCTCCAGGGGAAGGCAAACGGTGGCCTGCACTCTGCTGCCAGAGGAAGGACCTGACCACTCCCTGGCTCTCCAGTTCCCAAATCATCTCAGGGATGGGGATCACAGAGTCTCAATTCCATCCTCGTGCCGAACCTGGCCCCTTCTCCTGGTACGGAGGGGGCAGGGGAGCTCCCACTGCTGCCAGCCCCCCTCCCCGCCCCACAGCACGGCACACACAGGGCAAACCCGACTCCTTCCTGTGTCGAAAGAACGGGTTCGTATCAATCTCACAGCTCTGGAGGCTCAAAGTGCCCGTCGGGTCGAACAACAAAGAGCAAACAGACCCGCCCCCGCCCCAGGGCTCGCAGCAGAGCAGGGGGGCGATGGAGTCCCCGCCTGGGGGGCTCGGGGCTGGCCCCAAAGCCCCCGGGAACGGAGCAGCCCCAGCCCCCGAGGGGCTCAGAGACCCCCCCGGGTTCTCCCTTCTCTGGGGGAAGGCAGGACACGGGAGCAGCCCCGGGAGGAGCCGCATCAGTTGGAGAGCTCGGCTTTGGAGAGGGAACAGCAGAGGGGTGAGGACACACAGACTGAGACCTCGCAGGAGTCACAGAATCCTTTGGGTTGGAAAAGCCCTCTGAGACCATCGAGTCCAGCCATCCCCCAGCACTGACAAGGCCACCACTAGCCCATGTCCCCAAGTGCCACATCCACATGGCTGTTAAATCCTTCCAGGAGAGGGGACTCCACCCCTGCCCTGGGCAGTTGTGCCAGGGCTGCACAGCCCTTTCCATGAAGAATTTTTCCTTAATATCCAACCTGACCCTCCCCTGGCACAGCTGGAGGCCGTTCCCTCTCTTCCTGTCCCTCGTTCCCTGGCAGCAGAGCCCGACCCCCCCCGGCTCCCCCCTCCTGTCAGGGGGTTGCAGAGCCAGAAGGTCCCCCCTGAGCCTCCTTTTCTCCAGGCTGAGCCCCCCCAGCTCCCTCAGCTGCTCCTGCTGCTCCAGCCCCGTTCCCTTCCCTGCACACGCTCCAGCCCCTCAGTGTCTCTCTTGTCTGAGGGGCCCAGAGCTGCCCCCAGGGCTGGAGGTGCCCCAGCAGTGCCAGCACCGGGACGGGCACTGCCCTGGGCCTGCTGCCACACCAGGGCTGGCACAGCCCAGGTGCCCTTGGCTCCTTGGCCACCTGGGCACACACTGGCTCTTCCAGGTCCTTTCACAGAACCATGGAATATCCTGAGCTGGAAGGGACCCACAAGGATCACTGAGTCCAGCTCCTGGCCCTGCACAGACACCCCAACAATCCCCCCTGTCCCTCAGAGTGTTGTCCAAACCCTCCTGGAGCTCTGGCAGCCTTGGGGCTGTGCCCACTGCCCTGGGGAGCCTGGTCAGTGCCAACCACTCTCTGGGGGAAGAACCTTTCTCTGAGATCCAACCTGAGCCTGCCCTGGCACAGCTCCAGCCAATCCTCAGGTCTTGTCACTGGTCCCAGAGCAGAGGCTGGAGCTGCCCCTTTGCTGCCCCTCATGAGGATGTTGAAGATCCCAGTGAGGTGTTCCCTCAGTTTCCTCCAGGCTGAACAAACATTCCCCAGCCTGTCCATATATCTGGGGTTGCCCCATCCCAGGGGCAGAATCCGGCCCTTGCCCTTGGCAAACTCCACATGGTTGGTGGTCGCTCATGTCTGATCTGTCGAGGTCTCCCTGCAGGGCCTCCCTCCCTTCCAGGGACTCAACAGCTCCTCCCTGTTTGGTGGTGTTGGCAAAGTTACTGAGCATCCCTTTGAGTTCTGTGGTGAGGTCAGGTCAGGTTAATGAAGATGTTGAAGAGCACAGGGCAGGGAGGGAACCCTGTGGAACCCAACTGGTGACCAGTGTCACCCGCTGTCACCCCAGTCACTGTCACCCTTTGTGCTCAGCTGCTCACCCATGCTGTAACACAGTTATCCAGCTGTGGGCTCAGTTTGTCCAGCAGGATCCTGGGAGAGACACTATGGAAAGCTTTGCTGCAGTCCCAAAAGATTCCATCTCCTGGCTTTCCTAGATCAGCCACGTTACCCTGTCCCAGAAGGAAATCAGGTGGGATAAGCAGGTCTTTCCCCTGGCTGCAACCAGTTGTCCTCCAGGTGTTTTTCAGTACTTCCCAGAAAAATCTTTTCCATGATTATCCCGGGCACTGAAGTGAGACTGACAGGCCTGGAGTTTCCAGGATCCTCCTTCTTGCCCTTATTGAAAATGGGGACAACATCCTCCAGATTCCAGTCAGCTGAGAATGCCCTGGATTCCCAAGACCACTCAAAAATCATGGAGAGAAGTTTTGTGATGACATCAGCAGCTCCTGAAGGATTCTGGGATGAATCCCGTCAGGCTCCATAGATTTGTAGGGATCCAGCTGGAGCACCAGATCCCACATGATTTCAGGCTCCACTTGGAGTTGGTCATTTTGCAGTCCCAGTCCTGCAGCTCAGGGCACTGAGGCCCCCCTTGGTCCATCATCCATGTTGAAGATGGAGACAAAGAAAGGGTTAAACCCCTCTGCTTGTCCCTGTCCCTGCTGGTGAGGTGACCACCCTCATCCTGGAACAGGATGATGTCATTTCTACACTGCCATTAATATATTTGAAACATTCTTCCCCCTCTGGCAGCTTGCCAGCCCCTCTGCCCCAGGCCTGCGGCTTGTGGGGGGCTGTCGTGCCCAAGTGCAGGACCTGGCACTTCACCTGAATCACCTGTGCCCACCCTCTAGCTGTGCCCAGCCTCAGGGGGGTCAGGAACCACAAAGCTCTGCCCATGAACACCCTGAAGTAGAGAGGAAAAGCAGTATCCCAAGCTGCCATCAGTTGTTTTTAGGGGCCACAGGTCTCTGAACTGTCCCCCCAGACCCTCCCCACACCAGCTGCTCCCTCCCCAAGCAGCCAAGGCAAAGGCATCAGCTCCAAGAGACGTTTTGGGAAGCTCAAACTAGCCCCTGCAGGGACAGCCTGAGGATTAGGGTGTCATGGCCCCCCCATCCATCACCCTTCCCACCACTCAACAGCTTCAACCCCAAATCCTGCCACCCTCCCAGAAACCAGGGGGAGGTTGGCTGAGGGGGAAGGAGGAAGAAGAAACACTCCACAAAAACAATTATTAAAAAGCAAAGTGTGTGGCCACAGCCGCTGGTTTAACTTAGAAATGCTTCACGTGGCCCAGAGGCTTCCAAAAAACCCGAGAGCTGGTGGCTCTCATTCCCCCCACCCTGTCCCACCCCCTCTTAAAATTCCATAAAATCAAAGTTTCATGTTCCACAGAGTTTCCCTTTTTGTGGTGGTGGTGGTGGCCTTGTTTGTGGGTCACTGTGGGGTTGTGTTTCCCCCTGTTCTTGCTTCCTCTTTTCCTCTTGGCCCTCGACGTGACCCCAGCACTTCCCACAAAGCCCAGCACGCACTGAGGGACACACAGAGGTGACACTCCAGAGTCCCTTGTCCCACTGGGACAGTGTCTGGGAGGGAGAGGGAAGAGGCCAACAGCTCCTGCACAAGGGCCTTGTTGCCTCCCTGACCTTGCCATGGCTCCCAGATTTGCCCACAGGCACTGGGAGGGGGCAGGGGACAGTGAGCACACCAGGTGGAACAGGCTGAAGAGACGCGGGTCAGGAGGCAGCTGCTGGATGAATCCCGGGTGAGGAGTCAAGGAGGAGCCTCCAGCCGTGCCGAGTGGGGAGGAGAATCCCAGGAAACAGAAGAGCTGGGGACAAGAGAGAAGGAGGAGCAGTCCAGAATCCAGTTTCCCACGCTGTGCCAGCGGGGCTCCCGCAGCGGGCACAGGCTGCTCACAGTTCGCTCGGCCTCTCCGCTCCCTCAGTCCCTGCACACGGAGGGCACGGGGGCCCCCCGGCACCCCTGGCCCCCGAGCTCACATCATGACGTGCCGCCGGCGGTGCAGGGCCAGGTGGTCGGAGCGGGAGAAGCTGCGGTCGCAGTCCGAGCAGCGGAAGGGTTTGATGCCCGTGTGCTTGCGGAAGTGCCGCGTCAGTTCGTCCGAGCGGGCGAACTTCCAGGTGCAGCCTTCCCACGTGCACTTGTAGGGCTTCTCACCTGTGGGGGGGAGGCGCAGAAGGGTCAGCGCTGCCACAGCGACCCCCATGTGCCCCCGGCTATTCCCAGGGAAGGGCAGTTCCTTGGTGCCTCCGAAGAGTCGCCGCTGAGCCCAGGGACGGACCACCGGGGTACCGGCACCACGAGAGGGCCAGCACAGAGCACAAGACACCCAAAGGTACCCTGACACAGGGTACCAGCACCCTGAGCCCCCAAAAGGACTCCCCAGTCTTTGGCAGAGGGTGCCAGAACCCCTAAAGGGCCACCCCTGAGCCCAGGGATGGACCACGCATGGCCTTGGGCACCAACACAGGGCCCAAGTGCCCCAAAGGTACCCAAGGGGGCCACCCTGAACCCTGACAGAGGGTAACAGCACCCCCAGAGAGCACCCTGTGCCTACAGAGAACACCTCCCAAGAGCCCCCTATGACCCCAGAGGAAAGCCTCCAGCCCTGACACAGGGTGCCAGCATCCTGAGCCCCCAAAGGGCCTCTCCAAGGCCCCCTCTCTGTTTTTTTCAAAGGGCCCTGCACCCCCTAAAAGGCCTCCCCAAGCCCCCAAAGTGTCCCCTAGCTCTGGCATGGAGTGCCAGCACCCTGAAAAGGTCACCCCAGAGCCCAGGGATGACCCACTATCACCCTCCCAGCCCATCCCTGGGTGCCCCCAGCTGATGGGGGTCCTGGGGACACTGCTCCTGCTCCCACCTGTGTGTATCCTCCGGTGGGCTTTGAGGTGGGAGCTCTTGGTGTAGACCTTGTTGCAGCCCTCAAAGTCGCACTGGTGGATGCGCCGCTTCTTCAGGTCGGGGGAGTCGGCCCTGGGCCCCCTCACTGCCGGCCTGCGGGACGAGGGAGGGCTGGAGGCACAACCCTGGCACCCCTGGGCTCTGTGGGGCACCCAGGGGGCACAAACTGGGAGGGGAGGCACAGACAGGGTGAGACTCACTCTCTTTGGAGGTCCTGGAACGGGGCTGGGCCGCTCTCCGAGGCGCTGTCCTCGCTGTCGCTGTTCATGTCCATAGGGAACACGGAGCCCGGGTCCATTTTCACAGGTGGGGTCCGGGATAGGAAAGCTGTTGGCACAGAAAGAGGGAAGGGGTGAGGCAGGTGAGCACAGAAAAGGGACACTCCCAAAATCACCCACCCCTACAGCATCAAAACCACCATCCCCCTGCTCCCGCGGGGCATCGAACACTCTCCGTCCCCCCACGGAATCAAATCCAATTGGGCAGATGGAGAAACTCCCGAGGCGGGGAACAACTTGGGGGGCACCCTTTTGGCTGCCTGCTCCTGCCCAGAGGAGGGCACATCCAGGGAATGTCCTGGGAAAGGGGATTGCAGGGGGCACAGGAAGCAGGCGAACTGAAACCAGAGCTGCTGGCAGCAGGCAGCCAGTGGGAAGGGCAGGCAGGCTGCCAGCAGCAGCATGGGTGGAGGACAGGCAGTGCCATGCCCCGCGTGTCCCCGCCCTGCCGTGTCCCCTGAGGGGCACAGGCTGGGGGCTGAGGGCGAAGGTGGCACACGGTGCATGGGGGGGGAACACCCCACAGTGGAAAAACCTGATCCCCTTAAAGAGTGAGGCGGGACAGACGCCCCCCCCTCCCACACCCCCCCAAACTTCAGGGCTGCCCTTACCGGACCCCGCGTTCTTGCCGTCGCCCCCGATGAGGGGCACGGTGATGGCGGTGACGCCGTCGGTGGGCACGGTGGTGTAGACCACGGGCAGCGACTGCACCACCACGGGGATGGTCTGCAGGTTGCCCATCTTGCTGGGCAGGTTGACGGAGGGGATGGTGTGAATGACGTGCAGGATCTGCTGCCCGCCGCTGCCCTGCGTGGACGCCAGGATGGAGCCGGGCGACAGCACGGCCGGGATGGCCGAGGTGGAGCTGAGGCCCGAGGGCGGGATGGACACGGTGGCGGGCGCGGGCAGCGGCGGGGCCACCAACATGGGCGAGGACTGCACCGAGGAGGGGGGAGGCGGCGGTGGCGGCGCCGAGGCGGGAGCCACCTTAGACTTGTTGAGCGAGAGATCCACAGGCTCAGCCTGGGGCTGGCTGCAGTCGCTGGCCAGCAGCTCCTCGGGGGGCTCCGTCTTGATGTCCGCCAGCAGCACCGGCGGGTCGAGGGGGCCCTCGGCCAGCAGCGCCGACGAGCTCATGGCGGGCGTGGCCTTCCCCTGCGAGAGAGAGAGAGAGAGAAGGAGAGAGACCCGTGAGCGCTGAGGGGAAACTGAGGCACCAACCAACAGAGCGAGAGAGAGGGGGAAGGACTCGGCGCCTCAGGCGGCGCCGGGGCCGGGCGGGGCCGTGAGGGGCGGGCGGGACCCGCCGGGAGGGGCCGTGACGGCCCCTCCCGGCGGGTCCCGCCCGCCCCTCACGGCCCCGCCCGGCCCCTCACGGCGGGTCATGGCGGGTCCCGCCCGGCCCCTCACGGCCCCGCCCCGCCCGCGCGCGCCTTTGTGCCGGCCCAGACCCCGCCCCGCGCGCGCCTTAAAGGGGCCGCGCCCTCCCCCACCCCCGCCCCCCCCCCCGCACCCCACCCATGGGGTCACTCACTCGCTGACTCGCCCTCCCTCCACCCCCCTACCTCCCTTCCTCACGCGTGGCCGCGGAGCTCAGCGACCCACCCGCAACCTCCCCGCAACGCCGGCAGCGCCATGTCACCCCCAACCCAACCCCCCCTTCCCTCCCCCGCCGTGAGGGGCGAGGTGCGAAGGGCCCCGCGGCTCCACCCGGGCTCGGCCGCGCGGGTGGAGCTTTCTTAAAGGGGCCAGCGAGGCAGCGGGGACCACCTCCCCCCCCCCCCCCCACACCCTCCGCCGTCACCTCAGGGCTGCCGCTCCGCGACACAACACCGTGGAGCAACAGGGACCCCCAAACACCCCCGCGCCCCCCCCTCAAGACACGCGTGGGGGTGCCCGGCACGCGGCGGCCACGGGGGACCCCCCTCCGCAAAGCTGCGCCTCGTCACCCCCCCCTACAGTGACCCTCCAGACCCTCTGCACCGACCCCGGGACACCCCTACACTGACCCGGGACCCACTCCCCCGGCACGTACCTGCCCCCGCAGGGCCCGTCCCCGCCCGCGGAGCCCCCACGCACCGGCCCCGCGCGGCCCCGCCCCGCCACACCCAGCGCCGCGCCCCGCGCACTCGGCCCGGCCCCGCACGGGGCGGGGGGGGATAGAACACACCCCCCCGAACCGGTACACACCCCCGAACCGGTACACACCCCCCCGAACCGGTACACACCCCCCCGAACCGGTACACACCCCCCCAACACCGGTACACACCCCCCAACACCGGTACACCCCCCCCGAACCGGTACACCCCCCCCAACACCGGTACACCCCCCCAACACCGGTACACACCCCCCCGAACCGGTACACACACCCCCGAACCGGTACACACCCCCCAACACCGGTACACCCCCCCGAACCGGTACACACCCCCCAACACCGGTACACCCCCCCCAACACCGGTACACCCCCCCCAACACCGGTACACACCCCCGAACCGGTACACCCCCCCCCCAACACCGGTACACACCCCCCAACACCGGTACACACCCCCCAACACCGGTACACACCCCCCAACACTGGTACACCCCCCAACACCGGTACACACACCCCAACACCGGTACACCCCCCCCCCCCGATCAGACACCGACCCCCGAAACGCGCACACCCACGGTCACGCCTCGGAGGGACACCCACCCCCCCCTCAAAGCACCTCCACACACACAGCCAGGGAACCCCACCAAGCAGAGCCAGAGACCCCCACATATTCACCTGGGGACCCCCAAACCACCAGGAACCTCCCCCCAAACAAAGCCAGGGACACCCCCCCCCCCCCAAGGACCCACATATTCGGTTGGGGACCACCAAACCAAGAAGGACCTCCCCAAACAAAGCCAGAGACCCCCTCTTGTACCCACATGTTCACCCGGGGACCCCCAAACCACCAGGACTCCGCCCCAGACAGAGCCAGGGACCCCCCTGAACACACTCAGGGACCCACCCCCAGTACCCACATATTCACCTGAGGACCCCCAAACCACCAAGAACCCCCCCTCAGACAAAGCCAGAGACGCCTTCTCATACCCACACGTTCACCTGGGGACCCCCAAACCACCAGGACCACCCCCCAGACACAGTCAGGGACCCCCTCCCAGTACCCACATATTCACCTGGGGACCCCCAAACCACGAGGGACACCCTCCTCCCCCAGACACAGCCAGGGACCCCCCCAGATAAAGCCAAGGACCCCCCTGGACAGAGTCAGGGACTGACCCCCAGTACCCACATATTCACCTGAGTACCCCCCAAACCACCACATACCCCTGAAAGAAAGCCAGAGACCCCCACATATTGACCTGGGGACCCTCAAACCACGAGGGACCCCCCCAGACATAGCCACACACAGCCAGGGACCCCCTCAAATAAAGCCAGAGACCCCTCCCCAGTACCCATCTATTCACCAGGGGACCCCCAAACCACGAGGGATCCCCCCAAAACAGCCACAGACACACAGGGACCCCCCTAAGCAGAGCCAGAGGGCCTCCAAGGAGAGCCACAGACACCCCCTCAGTACCCATGTATTCATCTGGGGACCCCCAAACCACCAGGAACTTCCCCCCCCCAGCAAAGCCAGGGAACCCCCCAGTACCCCCATATTCACCTCGGGACCCCCCAACACACACACTCAGCCAAGGGCCCCCCCAGGCCCCCCCAGACAGAGCCATGGAGCCCCAAAACACTCCCTCCCCCCAAAAACACTTCCTCTCTCACCCAGGGGCCCCCAAGACGCCCCCACAGAGCAAAGGACCCCCAAAACACCCACCTGAAGAATCACAGATCACCAGGACCCCCAAAACACCCCCCCACAAGCAGATATCGCCCCCAAACACCTCAACTCACAGCCACCACCCCCCAAAACCCCCACGCTTGGCCAGTGCCCCCCAAGACCCCCAAAACACCTCCCCAATCAGACACCTCCCCCCCCAAAAAACACACCGGAGGACACCCCCAGACAGACACACAACTGTCCCCCCGCATCTGGGTACCCCCAACGCACTCCCGGAGCCCCCCCAGGGCCCCCAAACCAACTCCTCATATGCGAGGAGTCCCCACAAACAGATTCATTTGGGGGGGGAGCACAAAGGGGCGCCCCTTCCTCCCCGGGGAGACCCTCCCCAACCGCATTTGGGGGGGTCTCTTGCACCCCAAAGCCCCGCGGGGTTGGGGGGGGTGAGATGGGGCTCGTTGCCCCCCCAAATTCCAGCCTTGCTGCCCCCCCCCTTCATCAGTGAACTGAATTCCTCCGTCCTCAGCCTGGACACACCCCAGACCCACCCAAGCGCGGCGAGGGGGAACTGTGGGACCCCTCCCTCCACCCCACACATCGGGGGGTGCTGTTCTCCCCCCTCCGCAAGAATTAGTCCCTCCCCCCCTTTCGCCCTAAACAGCTTAAAGAAGGATTTGGGGTGACCTTGGCGGGAGGGGGGGAGAAACGCCTTCCCCCCCTCCCCCGCTTTGTCCCCTGCGTGTCCCCACCCCCGGGGTCCCCCACCCGTGGGCGTGGGGGGGTCACGCCCCGCCGCCGCCACCGCCACACCCCCCCGTGGAATTTCCTCCGCGCTCCACCCTCCGCTCGGGACACGGCGCGGGGGGAGAGCAGGGAATACAAAGAGGGGGAATACAAAGAGGGGGGATACGGGCGACGGGGGGAGGGGAGGGGGTCAAGGCGAAAGAAGGGGAGTGTCCCTTTAAGAGCAAAGGGCGTGGGAGGGGGAGGGCCGGGCGGGGCCGCCCGCGGGGACCTCCCGGCCGCGGGGGGGCGCCCTCCGCGGAAGCGCGCGCGGCGCGGGGTGGGGGGGGGACACCCCACGCGCGACCTCCGCGGGGGGGGGAGGGAAAGGGGGACGGGGGGGAGAGACGGGGGGAGCCGGACCCTCCCCCACCCACCACCGCCCCCTCCCCACCATCCCCGCGTTCACACCCCGCACGCCCCCCCCGCCCCCCAAAACCCACCCCAAAAGACCCCACGCGCGACCCCCCCGGAGCTCGCCCCCCCCCCCGGTGCCCCCTCACCGTCCCCGCCGCCTCCTCCGAGCGCATCCCCGGCCGGCGCCGCCGCCGCTGCCCCCGGGGCGGTGCCGGGTGGGGCGGGGTGGGGCCCCCACGGGCGGGGAGGGGCCGCGTGGGGCGGAGCTCCCCTCCCCCACCCTCTCCTTTTTTTTTGGGGTGGGGGGTGCCCCGCCCTGGAGGTGACATCATCGGCAGCCAATGGGCGGCTCCCCGCGCATCCGGCGTTGCCATGGGAACGGACGGGGGTTTTGGGGATGGGGGGGTGAACCCCAACTTGCTCCCCCCCCCCCCCGAAGGGCACACCCACCCCCCAAGGAGGGCGCCCCCAAAATCGGGGGGGGGGTGGTGCTGCTGAGACCTGGTGAACTCGTGTCAGCGATGGGGGGGGAGCAGAGACCCACCCTTTTGGGGGTCGTGTGTCCCCCCCCGCCGTGACTGAGGGGGGGAGCATCCCACTGCACCCCCACCCCAGAGGGGCTTGGGACACCCCCAAATCCTTGGGCTGAGCACCCCTGGGGGCCCGGGGTGGGGACAGGGCATGATGTGGCCCCCTGGGGGGGTGTGTCATTCCTAAAGTGTGTGTGTAGGGGGGGCACTGCCCGCACCCCTCCCTGCCCAATCTCTGCCTCACCCTACAGGTAACCCCCCACCCCCAAATATTTGGGTACCCCCTTGGCACCCCAGCTGGGGGGCACCCGTGGGGCTCTGGGGACAGTGGGGGTCCCCCGGGTTTGTCGGGGCTGTGGCAGAGCTGGGGGAGCCTCCCCGAGGGGCTGCAGCCACAGCAGGGGCTGGGGGTCCCCCGGCCCCTTCCTAGGGTTCCTGGGGAGTCCCAGGGCACAGCTGCCACCTGGGAATCCACCCCCCACCCACCCCACGCTCCCCGGGCCCCCACGATTTTCCAGCCCCTTGTTCCATGGGGACCTGGCAGCTCCCAGTGCAGTGTCCCCAGCCTCGGGGTGACCCCACTCTCGGGGTGTCCCCAGTCTCCGGGTGACCCCAATCTCAAGGGGTCCCCAGTTGTGGGGTGACCCCAGTCCCACAGTGACCCCACTCTCAGGGTGCCCCCATTCTCGGGGTGACCCCACTGTCCTCCCCATGCACTGAGTTTGCCAGGGCTCAGCTGCTGGCTGGGGCATCCCCGGGCGGGTTAATCACCCCCTGACCCCAAAAAATGTATCTCCTGCCCCAACGCAGGTCATCCCCAGGGTGTTTCACACATGGCCAGGTGCCCTCCACCCACGATGTCCCCTCCCAGGGGTGACTCAAGGCCAGCACGAGTGACCTTGGCCGAGAAGCTGCAGCTCCTCCAACCACCACAGAGCTCAGCTGGGGGGGAGGAGGGACCCCCGTGACCAAAATGACCCTGTTTGGGAAAAAAAAGTGTAATCCCACCCCCTAGAAATGTGAGGGAAGGGGTCACCTCCACGAGGAGGGGTCACCCTTGACCAGCCTCCCCGGGGAAGCTTTTGGGGCCAGAAAAGTTTTTTGGGGACCACAAAAGCTTTGTGGGGAGGGAGTTGTGTGGTAGGAGTGGGCCCTGGAGGGACCTCCACCCTTGGGACCCCCACCCCGACGGCACTGAGCTGAAGGAGCAGCTGCAGGCCCTGCAGTGCCAGGTGAGCTCCCAAAAAACACAGGAGAAAGGGGGGAATAGGTCATGGGGTTCCCCCGAGGTCCCTGTGGCAGCTGAAGGACCCTGGGCACATCCCCCCTCCTGCTCTCCC
The DNA here is from genome assembly GCF_036250125.1 of Pseudopipra pipra. Taxonomy (NCBI): domain Eukaryota; kingdom Metazoa; phylum Chordata; class Aves; order Passeriformes; family Pipridae; genus Pseudopipra; species Pseudopipra pipra. The sequence goes on along the minus strand of NC_087561.1, from coordinate 19,774,004 downwards.
TGGAAGGGCATCCCTGAGGATGAATTTGGACAGGAGGGGGCACACCCCGGGTTGTGCTGGTGCTGGGGGGGCCCTGCAGCTCCAGGGGGTCCCATGCCCATGGCACTGGTGCCTCCTCCAGCAGCTCTGCCCCAGCAGGAACTGGGCAGGAAGGGCTTAGGGAGACCCCACATCTGGGGGGACACAGAGGAGGCAGAGGCAGAGGAGGGAAGGACGGGGACAGCCCCCCCAGGAAGGGGCTCTGGGGGGTCCCCTGGGCTTTGTCACTTCCCAAGGGGAAGGTCCATCACCTCCAGCCTGTTGGATCCAAGCAGCAGCAGCTGATCCCAGGTCCAGGGGATGGACAACACCACTGGGGCCAGGCAGAAGGTGAGGGACAGGGAAGGGCCGTGGAAGGAGAGGGGGGTCACAAAGAAGGACAAGCAAAAGAGCAAGAAGGTCGCAGCCCCCAGCAGCCCTCCAGCCCTCCGGGCAGCAGCAGCATGTGCTGGGCTCCAGCAGAGGTGGGGGTTGTTCCTGCCCACCCTGGGAGCAGCCAAACAACAAAAGCACCCCAGAAATGGGTGTTTTGCTGTTCTCCCGCCACCTCAGGTGAGGAGCTGGATGTGGAATATCCCAGATCCCTCCTCCATGCAGCCAAGGAAGCCAGGGCAGTGGTCTCCAGGTTAACCACAGGTGTGATCCTTGACTCCACAAAACCCTCAGGACCTTGGCCATGCACCGTCCTGCCTCTCCCCTCCCTGCTGAGCCTGATCCGCCACATCTCCAGGTCCAACTGCACCAAGATGTTTCCTTCCACAAACCACTTCAGCTCCAATAGGAGATGGTCCCTTCTCACTGCTCTGCTGAGGGAGCAGGTCCCTCCATCCCAGCACTGGCCTCCTGGAGCCCTGGTTTGACCAAACACTTCAGGTGGGCTCAGCTCATCCCTCCAAGGGCAGGTCCCAACCCCTTCCAGCCCAGCTAAACACACCTCACCTTGTTCTTGACGTGCGGAACTCCAGAGCAACCCCAACACCCACAGCTTCCAGAAAAATGGGCGGAAAACTAAAGGAACTCTTGTGGCTCAAGGGGTTGGGATGAACATTAGGAATCCCCATGACCACTGGTGAGGGAAGATGAGACTGTTCCACTCCTTACAGCACTTCGAGACCAGCCTTTGCCCAGTCTGGGGCTCCCCAGCACATCAAAAGCAGGGATGGAGGCACTGGAGCACACCCAGGAGGTGCTGGGGCACCTTGGGAAAGAGCCAGGTGGCTCTCCTCGTGGAGATGGTGGTGGCAGGACAAGAGGCACCATGGGAAGCTCCAATATGTGGATTTCTATTCTTAATTTTAAAATGCTGAGGGTGATGACACAACAGAAATCCATCCTTGGAGATGCTCATCTCAGCAAGGCCAGGCCCTCAGCTCCCACCTGGACCTGCCTAGAGCAGGACAATGGCCATGGAGATGGGGCCAGGCTGCAGCTGGGTGAGATCCAGCACCATATGATCATAACCACCCAAAATCATCCCCAGCTCACATGTGGGAAAGACCCTCATCTGACAGAAGGTCCCACAAGAACTTAGACTTGGAGATCTTGGATCTTCTGAACTCCAGGCCCCTGGGGATGGTGTGGATGCTCCTCATGAGGTGCCTACAAGCCACAGTTGAGCAGAGCAAGGCTATTGCCAGGGATTTGCAGAATCCATGCTCCCCACTGGATGTGCTGGAGGAGCTGGATCCCAGCTGGATCCCAGTGCCTGGCAGCTGGTGAGCACCACAGACCTATGTCCATCCCACCCAGCCAATTCTCCTGGGGACAACCAGGTGCTGCTAAGGAGGGAAAAGCAGCAGGGGTACCCTCAGGGAGAGCCCCAGAAGCCAAGTTGACCCTAACACAGCTCATCACTGCTCACCCTAAAGCTGACCCGACTTGGACCATCCACAGTCCAACGCAGGAAGGGAACAGTCAGAAAATTTGGGAGCAACACCCAAGACTAACACAGGGACCCCAACCTGCCCAGCCCCAGGGAACCCACCCTGGGCCCCACAGCAGCTCTAGGAGGAAAGGAACGGGGGGGGATTCACTCAGGATCTCGGTGACAGGTGGCATCAAGTTTCTCCCAGTTCCAAGGTCAAGCACTGACGGCAAAGGATGGATCGCTGCCATCTCATCGGGGTTTGGCTCTTTGGGACAGGATGTGTGTGTGAGCAACATCTGGAGCAGCACCAGCTGGTTTTTGCTGTGAAGATCTGCCAGAGACAGGAGGAAGAGTTTTCCAGGAGTGGGATGAGGGTGCTGAGCCTGATCCCCCAAACCTCCTGCTCAGATCTGGGGAGAGGCAAACAAGCCAACACGGTGCTGCTGGAGCACCTTGCTATAAAGCCACCTGTGTTTTGTCACAGGAGGTTTCACAGAGCAGCACCAGCAGCACCTCTGCCAGAGCAAAAGCACAAGGTTGATTCCCCAAATCCATGTATTTTAGGAAGAGAGATTTGCAGCCAGAGAACAGCAGATATTTAGCCCCAACACTGGATCACTGGCCCTGACGGGCTCCAGCCAGGCCAGACCCGGCACACGGGGTTTGGCTCCTGAGCAGCTCCCAGAACACTCCTCCCTCACCCCCATTTCCACCCCTTAACCTTATCCCGCTTCCATGTGCTGCAGTTTATCCCCTAAGGAAGCCCAACAACTCCTCATCTCCATGGAAATGACGCAGCATTCTCACTGTCCTTCCCCCGGCTCCGGCACAATCAGGGATAACGTGTTGGGATAAGGTGCTCCCAGCAGGTGCCTCAGTCTTCCTGGAATTGTGGCTGTGACCCATCTTGTGCTGTCCTGGAGCTGCAAGCAGAGCCCTGGAGCTGGATTCCCAAGGCTCCAACACATGGATCAGCAGCGACTCCTCCTCTTGCTCCGCTCGGCAGCACCGAGGGCAGGGTTGGGGGGTGGGAATCCATGACATTCCCTGCAGGACCTGGCCTGGTCCCAGCTGGAGGGGGAACTGGAGTTTGCTCCACCCAGACCTGCTGTTCCCACTCCAGGTATTCCACAGTCAAGCACAACCCCTCCATCTCCAGCCCATTCACAGTTCTCCAGAAGCTCCTGGGCTGTTCACAGCTCCTCTCCCACGGGGATGATTCCCATTGAAAGCTCCCCCAGCCTGAGCAGCTGCAGGGTGGGCGGTGTGAGACACGGGTGTTAATTCCATGAGGATGGAGAGTGGATGGGAGGGTTTGTGTGGAGCCCCCTCCATTCTCCAGCCCAAGGTGCCCTTTGGCTCCTCATCCTCACCCAACAGACTTGCCCTGTCGGATGTCTCCCCTCCCAGTGGGTGTGTGGGCAGGGATATGGGGGCAAAGCCAGGCTTGGAGTCACCACACCCTTTTTACACAGTAATCTGATGCAGCAAGAGAAAAAAAAAGGAGGGAGATGCTGCCAAGCATCAGCTCCCACCCACCACGCCAGCAATTCCCAATGAAACTCCGGAATGGCTTCCAGACAAATCCCCCAAAAACATGAAAGGTGAAATGCAGCTCCCACACATCTGCTTCCCAAAGCTGCCTCAGGTTTTGGAAGAAAGCAAACCCACTTTCCAAAGCTGTAGGATCTGAAATCCCTGGTAGCAAAAATTTAATTTTATGATCGAAGACAAGGAGAAATTCAGAAACTTATTCAAGCAACCAACCGAGAAACCACTAAATATCCCATATTCCTGGGACTTAAAATGTCCTCCTGGCAGCAAAACATCCACCTGAGAGCACCAGCCCACGGGCATATCTCCTGTCCTGCCTCCTCCCCAAGCCCAGGGGGTGCCAGGGAAGTCTCTGAAGGTCCGCAGTGTATCCAGACATCCTCTGAGCCTCTAGTGTCCGACGTGAAAAGGAGAGAAAACAAAGCAGCACACTCATAAAGCCCAACAAAGACATCGACAGTGTTAGATTCTCCTAAAAAGTAGTCCCAAATCCATGCTTGCTGCCCCCAAAGCCTGGGATCAGCGCATGAGCAGGCTGTGCTTTGGGCCATCCACCCTCTCCAGCTTCTCAAAGTGTTTCCTGGCGTTGCGGATGTTGATCAGCGTGGCCGCGGAAGCTGCGACGGAAAAGGGACAGGGGAGATAAAAAGGAGTTAAAAGGGGGCAGTGGCCACGTCCTGAGGGCAACAGCCCTGTCTGCAAGGTCCTGTTTCATCCTGCTGCTCCCAGGATGGGCAAAATTCAGTGTGGGAGGCTCCGGGGGAAATTTGATGTGGGAGGGTTTCGGCAGAATTTGATGTGGGAGGGTCTGGGCAAAATTTAATGGGGGAGGGTCTGGGCAAAATTCATTGTGGGATGGTCTGGGTGCAATTTAATGTGGGAAGGTCTGGGCAAAATTTAATGGGGGAGGGTCTGGGCACAGTTTAATGTGGGAGGGACTGGGCAAAATTCATTGTGGGATGGTCTGGGCAAAATTTCATGTCAGATGGTCTGGGCAGAATTTAATGTGGGATGGTCTGGGTAAAGTTTAATGTGGGATGATCCAGGCACAATTTAATGTGGGATGGTCTGGGCACAGTTTGATGTGGGAGGGTCTGGGCAAAATTTAGTTGGGATGGTCTGGGCAAAATTTAATGTAGGAATGTCTGGCACAATTTGATGTGGGAAGGTCTGGGCAGAATTCAGTGTGGGAGGGTCTGGGCACAATTTAATGTGGGAGGGTCTGGGCACAATTTCATGTCAGATGGTCTGGGCAGAATTTAATGTGGGATGGTCTGGGCAAAATTCAGTGTGGGAGGATCTGGGCACAATTTAAGGGGGGGAGAATCTGGGCAAAATTCAGTTGGGATGGTCTAGGCAGAATTTGATGTGGGATGGTTTGGGCAAAATTTAATGTGGGAGGGCCTGGGCAAAATTTCATGTCAGATGGTCTGGGCAGAATTTAATGTGGGAGGGCCTGGGCAAAATTCAGTGTGGGATGGTCTGGGCAAAATTTAATGTGGAAAGGTCTGGGCACAATTTGATGTGGGAAGATCTGGGCAGAATTCAGTGTGGGAGGGTCTGGGCAAAATATAATGTGGGAGGGTCTGGGCACAATTTAATGTGAGGGGGTCTGGGCACAATTTAATGTGAGGGGGTCTGGGCACAATTTAATGTGAGGGGGTCTGGGCTGTTTGCTGATCCAAGAACACCACGAGGAAGAGCCCAGTGAACTCCAGCCACAGGGAGAGCTGCACAAGTCCCCAGAGCTGCCCATCTGCTGTTCCCCAGCACAGCCCTGTCCCAGCTGTGCCTCAGTCACACAGTTTTCCCTATTTCAGTAACAAATGCAAGGGCAAGCACAGTGTGAGGCACGAGGTGTCCTGGACAGTGTCTCTGGAGCACCTCAGATCCCACCAGGAGCTCCAAGTGGAGCTGTGTAAACAGTTAACTGGTCCCAGGGGGCCTGGGCTGGCACTGCTGCAGCTTCTCCTTTAGGATAAATAGATGCTGCTATAATTAGAGTCCTGTCCACCAAGAGCAACACTCCAACATGATCCATCCCTGCTTCCTCTCCAAAACTCACCGGGGCTGCCAGCCCAGAACAGCCCAAAATAGGTTATTAGACATGACCTGCTAAACCAGGTCACATCTGTTCTGGTGGTTCCTCTCACAGCCACAGATCCTCCCCGTGACAGCAAGAGCTCAGCTGTCCCAGCACATCCCACCTCTGCAGAGTCACTGCTCACCCACCCTCCCCACCCCACTCAATTCCTCTCCCTCTCTTCAGTTTTGTAATTAAATCTCATTTTCACAGTTGAAACTGTATTCATTTGGGCCTGTTGGGGTTTTTTTCTGTCCTAAACAGGCTTATCTTGGCTTCGACTTACGTATGGAAGGGTCTGACATAACCACCATCACGTATGTGTTGGATGTAAAGATGTCAATGAAAGCAGCAAAGTTAGAGTTCCTGACCTCCATGCTCTGGAAAGAGGCTGCCAGCTTACTGAAAAAGTAGAAATAAAGGAAAAAAAAGTAAATTAATTATTCCCGTACCACTGCTCAAGCAGCTTTTGTGCCCACATGGCCAAAATCCCTTATTTGAGCTGTTGGGAACAAAGCAGAGTTTGAATTCCCACTTGGCAGGGAAAATCAGGTGTGACCACAACAGGGTTGGTTTTTAAGGACAAAACTCTTTGGCTCTGGGCTAAATGAGAACAGTACAAAGTGATTTGTGCATTGAACAGTGAAGGAAACTCCAGACACACAACCCCCTGACTGAGCCTGGACACTCTGGAGGACCCAGCAGAGATAAGGATAAAACTGGAACATCTGGAGACATCTGAAACACCTGTAAACCATGGAGCCACTTCTCCATCCACCCAGGCTCCACACACTTCCAGGTATAACCAGACTGCAGAGCCTGGAGGCTGCTCAGAGCCAAGCTGCCCCAAAGCTTTCCACTTTTCCATTCAAAATATATGGATACATAGTGCCTGGAAGCCTCTTCCTCCCCAGCCAGCCCAGGACTGGAGCAGAGCTTTCCACCTGACATTCCAAGCACTGTCATTGATTTATCCTGGAACTTTCCTCCTTTGCCCAGGAGAAAACAGCTGTTTCAGAACAAACAAACCTCTTCAACCATCAGCAAAGGAGAAAGTTATAAAAGCAACAACTTAAGTGAGCTGTGCTTAAGCCCAGCACAATCCCACAGAACTGGGATTCACTGGAGAGCCCCACAAAGCCAAAATCCCTGCTGAGGTTTCTCCCCACCTCCTGATCACATCAGCTCACCTGCAGCTCAGCTTGAATTGTTTGATGATGTTGCTGATTTTCTCAAACCTGTGGACGTCCCTCTGCTCTTTGCACTGATAGTGAGAAATGACCTGGAGAGGGGGCAGAGTCAGTCAGTGAGTCCAGCACAGGTTCCTCACTGTCAACAGCAATTCTGGGAATGAGTGGTGACCAGGATTCCCTTTGTCTTTGGCTGATAGAATCTTGGGAACTATTTGCAAGAACTCTTGTGGTGCTTTCAGGGAGGAACAGGAGTCAGTAACACAATCACCAGGGAGCCTTTCACACACAAAGCCTGGAAATATGCAGTTGTCCACCTGAGGTCTGGATGCTGCAACTTAGCAGCAATTTAAATCTTGATTCAAAGTAAAAGAATGTGCAAGGAGAGATAAAAAATGCAACCTCAGGAATGGGAAAGGACACCTGCCAAGTGCTGGGATGGCTCTTCCCTTCTCAGTCTAAGGTGCTGTGGATTCTCAAGGAACCTGAGCACAGGCAGGATGCACAAACAGAGCTCCTGGAGCCAGACCAAGCTGTTCCTCCTGGAGAAAAGCAGCACAAAGGCAGCTGGATTCCTCAGGAGTTCTCTATCCATCAGTCCAGTCAGACCAGCACTGAGCTGCCTCATCCAGAGCACTTCCCTCCTCTTCCTCCCACGCAAATCCAGCAGCAGTTGCAGGATTGGATTCAAACATTCAGGGATCTAAAGCCTTTTAGGAATCCTTGCAGTGGGATCTCTCTGCAAACCTTTCTCCCCAACCCCTTCCCTCCTCAGCCACATGAAGAACAGGCCAAGAACTGCATTTACTGCACGAGGGAAGGGCACAAAGAGCTGCACCATCTCCATTCCCACAGCAAAGCAAAGAGGAATACTTAAAAAACCTGAAGCCACAAGATTCTTCAGAATCACAAAATCAACTGTTACTGGCAGTGCCCTTGCACAAGGATGTGAAACTCTGGAGTCACATTTGTGACTTCTGAGAATTAATGTTTTTTTTAAGTTTGGGGTTTTTTTCCTCTTTTTTTCCCTTAAGCACCTTAAAACAATCTCTCTTTAAACCTGCCCAATTATTCACACAAGGACAGGTTTAGCCAGATTCAAGGGTTGCATTCCCAGTGTGAAGTTCCTTCCTAAACATCCCAGATGAGGGTTTGTTTTTTTTAAACTATGATTTGAACACAATTTCAGAATCAGGTTTCCAGAGTAAGATTCCACAGTAAGATTTTCAGAGTTAAGATTTCACTTCAGGAGAAAAAAGTCCTGGGGGCTTTTTAATGTATTCCATAAATACAGGGAATATATTATTATATATGAATATATATTATTATTCATATATTTCATAAATACATGAAAAAAAGGAGATGAGTCTTATAAAATTCACCATCACCCTGAAAATAAGAAGTTTTGTAGCAAAGATTATTCATTTTCAGTTAAAAATGTCCTTCACTGTTACACACCCCCAAGGTGGAACTATTTATTATCTAGAAGAGGTCAAAAAGCAGAACTTGCCAGACATGGCAGGTGTTTGCTTCTGATAGTTTAAGAAGGGGGAAGAGTCATGGCTCCTTTCCCACATTCCCTCCATCATTTCCAAATCCCCATCAAGGCAAGCACTCAAAAAACTTCAAACTCTTTCCTTCAGCTCAGCAAGAGTTTTGGGGTAAAGACTGAGGAGCCAAATCCATAATCCAAGAGTGTGGATGGACAAGCAGCAGTGGTGGTTTTAAGCAGCACCTTTCACCTGGCAGAGACAGGGATTGGGAGCACAATAACCTGGAAAACCATTGCAACCCAATGGTTCATGATCCTTTATCCATATTCTGGGTTTGCAGAGCATCAAACCCCAAAAGAAATCAAGTCCAGTTTAAATGTCACAGCAGGAGGAAATGAAAAGGTTTCTTTTTCAAGCTAAATGAGGTTCCTGCCCTGTGCAGAAAGGAATTCTCAAAGAAGTCTCACACTTTCACAGCCTGGAAAAGGGAAACACCAATAAACCCTCAGCTCAGCTGCTGGAAGGTGGAATTTTGGGAAGGTCCCATGAGCCACAGAATCATATCAGCTACTTTCAGTATCCCAAGGGCTGGATCAAAGCATCCTCTGTGTGGGGCTGGCACCTCCCAACAGCAATTCCATGGAATCCTAAATGGTTTGGGTGGGAAGGGACCTTAAAGGCCATCTCATTCCACCCCCTGCCATGGGCAGGAACACCTTCCACTAGCCCAAGGTGTTCCAACCTGGCCTTGGACACTTCCAGGGATGGGGCAGCCACAGCTCTGGGTACCCTGTGCCAGGGCCTCCCCACCCTCACAGCCCAGAATTCCTTCCCAATATCCCATCTAACCCTGCCCCTGGCAGTGGGAAGCCATTCCCCCTTGTTCTCTCCCTCCAGACCCTTGTCCCAAGTCCCTCTCCAGCTCTCCTGGAGCCCCTTTAGGCCCTGGAACTCACCAGGAAGGTGGCTCTCTCAAACAGCAGCACTTCATCTGCCTCGATGATCTGAGCAAAGTTCCTCAGGTTCATCTCCAGCTGCTGCACGTTGGGGATCAGCTGGTACACGATGCTGGACCAGGCCTGGCAACACAGACACAACATGAGGGGTCACCAGCACTTCTTTGGTTCCCAGTGTGCTCAGATTCCCTAAAAGTCCAGATGGTGTACAGTGCACCTCCCAGATGTGGTTAAAGTTTGCATGACTCGGGCCAGAAATGTATTCCTGCTACTCAGCAACACTGCAATGGAGGGAGGGAGAGGACAAGGTGGGAGCATTGGTCAGTAAACTCAGGATTTATGAAGACACTGTCACCGCCCCATTACGAGCCCACGTCTCATCTGTGGAAACCAAACTGGCTGAACACATCTGAAGCCTGGAAGAGAAGATTGAAGAGGGACACCAGAAGCTAAGAGAGGAAATTAAGGAAGGGATGTTCCATATCTCGCCAGGACAAACAAGAGTCTCTGCTATCAGGAGCCAGCGTCCCCCAGCCAAGGAGAGAGGGTACACTCCACATGGCAATCTATGGTTTTACCTCCATGAGCACGGAGAAGATATGAGGAAGTGGGATGGGAAACCCACCTCTTCCTTAGCAGCCCGGGTACGTGAACTGAAAAGAGGAACAAGTACCACAAGGAACTCTCCAAGGGTAAATCCTGCTCCAGTCTCTCGTGGGCAAGACTCCAGACGGTACAGGAATGATGATACGTCTGATCCTCTTGAAGGGACCTCCAGGTCATACCCACAAGAAGAGCACAATGAGTACCATGACCAGGACTAGGGGTGCCCTGCCTCTAGCCAGGTAGAGGAGAGGGACAATCGAGTCTGTTGGACAGTGTGGATTCGGCGGCCTGGCACATCAGAGCCACAAAGATATAAGGCCTCAGTGGACACCGGCGCACAATGTACTTTAATGCCATCAAGACACGTAGGGGCAGAATCCATCTCCATTTCTGGGGTGACAGGGGGATCCCAACAGCTGACTCTACTGGAAGCTGAAGTGAGCCTGACTGGGAAGGAATGGCACAGACACCCCATCGTGACTGGCCCAGAGGCCCCGTGCATCCTTGGCATAGATTACCTGAGGAGTGGGTATTTCAAAGACCCAAAAGGACTTCGTTGGGCTTTTGGCATAGCTGCTGTGGAGACAGAGGAAATTAGACAGTTGAACACCTTGCCTGGTCCCTCAGAGGACCCCTCTGCTGTGGGACTGCTGAAGTTGAAGAACAATTGGTACCGATAGCCACAGCAACAGTGCACCGTCGGCAATACCGCACCGACCGAGACTCTGTGGCCCTATACATGAGATGATCCGTGACCTGGAGACCCAGGGGGTGGTCAGCAAGACTCACCCTTTAATAGCCCTATATGGCCAGTGCGTAAGTCCAGCGGAGAGTGGAGGCTGATGGTGGATCACCGTGGACTCAATGAAGTCACACCACCCCTGAGTGCTGCTGTGCCGGACATGCTGGAGCTCCAGTATGAGCTGGAGTCCAAGGCAGCCAAGTGGTGCCACCATTGACATTGCCAATGCCTTTTTCTCCATTCCTTTGGCAGCAGAGTGCAGGCCACAATTTGCTTTCATTTGGAGAGGTGTGCAGTACACCTGGAATCGACTGCCTCAGGGGTGGAAACACAGTCCCAGCATTTGCCATGGACTGATCCAGACTGCACTGGAAAAGGGTGAGGCTCCAGAGCACCTACAGTACATTGAGGACATCATTGTATGGGGGAACACAGCGGGCGAAGTCTTCGAGAAAGGAGAGAAGATAATCCAGATTCTCCTAAGAGCCGGTTTTGCCATTAAACAAAGTGAGGTCAAGGGACCTGCTCAGGAAATTCAGTTCCTAGGAGTGAAGTGGCAAGATGGACGCCGCCTAGTTCCAACGGAGGTGATTAACAAAATAGCAGCCATGTCCCCACCAACCAGCAAGAAGGAAACACAGGCTTTCCTAGGCACTGTGGGCTTTTGGAGGATGCATATCCCCGAGTATAGTCAGATTGTAAGCCCTCTCTACCTTGTGACACGGAAGAAAAATGATTTCCAGTGGGGCCCTGAACAACAACAAGCCTTTGAACAAATTAAACAGGAGATTGCCCAAGCGGTAGCCCTTGGGCCAGTAAGGACAGGACAGGACGTGAAGAACGTGCTCTACACTGCAACCGGGGAGAATGGCCCTTCCTGGAGCCTCTGGCAGAAAGTGCCTGGGGAGACCCGGGGACGGCCGCTGGGATTCTGGAGTCAGGGATACAAGGGATCTGAAGCCAGCTAGACACCAACTGAGAAAGAGATGCTGGCTGCCTAGGAAGGAGTTCGAGCTGCCTCAGAAGTGATCGGCACCGAAGCGCAGCTCCTCCTGGCACCCCGACTACCAGTGCTGGGCTGGATGTTCAAGGGAAGAGTTCCTTCCACACATCATGCCACCGATGCCACGTGGAGTAACTGGATCGCTCTGATCATGCAGCGAACCCGGATAGGGAATCCTAATCGCCCTGGGATTCTGGAAATTATCACCAATTGGCCCGAAGGTGAGAGTTTTGGACTATCCTCTGAAGAAGAAGAGGAGCAGGTGACACGGGCTGAGGAGGCCCCACCATATGACAAGCTACCAGCAGAGGAAAGGCGATATGTGCTCTTCACGGATGGCTCCTGCCGCATTGTAGGGACAAACCGAAAATGGAAGGCAGCTGTATGGAGTCCCACACGGTGAGTTGCAGAAGCGACCGAAGGACAAGGTGGGTCAAGTCAGTTTGCAGAGCTTAAAGCCGTTCAGTTGGCTTTGGATATAGCTGAACGAGAGAAGTGGCCAAGACTCTGTCTCTACACTGACTCATGGATGGTGGCCAATGCTCTGTGGGGATGGCTGGAGCGATGGAAAAAGGCCAACTGGCAGCACCAAGGGAAACCCATCTGGGCGGCGGAGATGTGGCAGGACATCGCTGGCCGGGTAGAGAAGCTGAGTGTGAAGGTGGGTCATGTAGATGCTCATGTAGGCAAGAAACGGGCTAATGAGGAGCATCGTAACAACGAGCAGGCAGACCGAGCTGCCAGGATTGAAGTCTCTCAGGTAGATCTGGATTGGCAGCACAAAGGAGAATTATTTCTGGCTCGATGGGCCCATGA